>NC_081168.1:16629809-16999809 GCF_012432095.1 Onychostoma macrolepis | reverse complement strand
TATTAGCCTATTGTTTTTAAATCGAACTGAATGAAATAGCTTAACAAATTAGCTTATATAAATAGCTTATTCAAATTTTTGCGTGTGTTTTACTCACACATGGCAGCCACAGTGCTTAGCTCTCCAGTGTTTGTACTGTTTTTGTTAGCTTTTCCTGTTTTTTGTTTCTCAAACACGATCAGTTTTACCAGGGATGAACTGCTAAACATTCGGCAGAACACACCACAAATCGGACGCTGTTGCCTAGCATCCATCTGGCGAATCTCCGCTCTCTCCCCAACAAAACGGACTAACTCCTTCTGCTTTCCCGGACAAATAAGGATTTTTCAAACTCTGCTGCTCTGTGTTTCACAGAAACCTGGCTGAATTACGCGACTCCGGACAGCGCGCTACATCTGCTGGGCTTTCAGCTGTTTAGAGCAGACCGTGTGTCAGGGAATAGGCTGGATTCAGATGCGGGAATAACAGAGGCTTTATTGAGCAGACAATAATAACAATAGCAGGCGAGGAGCGCTCCCGCAGATGGCTTGCGTGGATGTGGGATTTCCTACACACACAGCTGGGTGGATGGTAGCGGCTGGAGCAAGCCACAACAGCGGCAGAGGAGACGGAGCCGGCAAGGCTGTTCGCTATCCCGAGCGAGAGGTAGAGCGATCCACTAGTGAGTCTGCAAAGACCCAGGAACGGCGGAAGCCAAGGGAGCCCACAGGAATCTGAGCGCACAGATAATTAACTAGCAGCAACGAGCACTGGAGCCTGAACAGAGCAAGACAGGACAGGACAGGTAAACGATACAACTAGAGACAGTCAGAACAATGAAACTAACCAAACAGTCTGACAAAAGACAGAGTAACACAGGGAGCTATAAAGGGAATGCTAATGAGATGACTAGAATCCGGTGTGAAACAAGATGAGCTAACAAGCAGAGAAACAAGGAGGGCGGGGAAACAATCACGCTGAAAATGCGCACGTGGCGAGCTGTCAAAACAAAGTCACGTACACAACATCTGAACACAGAGACAGAAAACCCAGGTGATCAGACCCGAGACCCGACAGTACCCCCCCTCCCAGGAGCACCACCAGGTGCCCCAGGAGGAGGCCTACCTCGTCGCGGACGGAAGTCCTCGATCAACGAACGGTCCAGAATGTCCCGGGACGGCACCCAGCATCTCTCCTCTGGACCATAACCCTCCCAGTCCACGAGATACTGAAAGCCTCTCCCGCGGCGCCGCTCGTCGAGCAATCTCCTAACCGTATAGGTCGGGGAACCATCCACAAGGCGAGGGGCGGGGGCGGGCGATCGCCGGCAGGATTAAGGGGAGAAGAAAACACAGGTTTTACCCTAGAGACATGAAACACAGGGTGAACCCGACGAAGAGTGGGAGGGAGCTTGAGCCTGATAGCCCTGGATTAACCACCTTGGTGATACGGTACGGCCCAATGAATCTGGGCGCCAGCCTACGAGAAGGCGCCCGGAGAGGCAGATCCTTGGTAGAAAGCCATACCCGTTGACCGCACACATAGGTTGGAGGAGAGGACCGGCGACGATCGGCTGCTGCCTTGGTTCGTCCTGAGGTTCGGACCAAAACCATCCTGACTTTCTCCCAGGTGCGGCGGCAGCTCTGAACGAAAGCCAGGGCGGACGGAACCGCAGCATCGGGCTCCTGTGATGGGAACAGAGGCGGTTTATAACCCACAGAGCATTCAAAAGGGGACATACCTGAAGCCGCCACTGGAAGGGAGTTACGAGCGTATTCTATCCAGGAAAGCTGTTGGCACCAGGAACTCGGATTGTTGGATGTCAGACAGCGGAGCATTCTTTCGAGATCCTGGTTGGCCCGCTCGCATTGCCCATTGGTCTGAGGATGGAAACCAGAAGACAGACTCGCAGAGGCCCCGATCTGTCTACAGAACTCCTTCCAAAACCGGGAGGCGAAGACGTGGTCCACCATCAGTTGGGCGGTCTCCCGGGCGGAGGGCAATTTGGGCAGGGGAATGAAATGAACTGCCTTAGAAAAGCGATCCACCACAGTGAGAATCACAGTGTTACCCATCGAGGGGGGAAGCCCAGAAACAAAATCAAGGGCGATGTGTGACCATGGACGGAAGGGACGGAAGGGGATGGAGCAGACCATCAGGAGGCGATTCACTGGCTTACATTGGGCACAAGTGGGGCAGGCCAACACGAACTGTCTGACATCTGCGGCCAGTGTGGGCCACCAGAAGCGTTGACGGATGGCAAACAACGTTCTCTGAATCCCTGGATGGCAGACCAGCCTGGACTCGTGACCCCACTGAAGGACTTCAGGACGCAGCGCAGCCGGCACCGGCAACCTACCCATCGGGCACCCTCCTGGCACTTGCACCCCTCGACCGGCCTCCTCTACTCGCCGCTCGACACCCCAAGAAAGAGCCCCGACCACCACCCCTTCAGGGAGGATGGCTTCGGCCGTAAGCTCCCCCTCTGGGGCCCCGAACAGGCGCGAGAGGGCATCGGGCTTGACATTCTTGGACCCCGGCCGGTACGAGAGGGTGAAGTTAAATCGGCCGAAGAAGAGCGCCCAACGGGCCTGACGCGAGCTCAGCCTCTTGGCCGAACGGATGTATTCCAGATTCTTGTGATCCGTCCAGACCAAGAAGGGCTGCGCTGATCCCTCCAACCAGTGACGCCACTCGCCCAAGGCCAATCGCACCGCCAGCAGTTCTCTGTTGCCGATGTCGTAGTTACGTTCTGCAGGGCTGAGACGACGAGAGAAGAATGCACATGGATGCACTTTCCCGTCACAGAGGGAGTGCTGAGATAGAACTGCGCCAACCCCGATGTCCGACGCGTCAACCTCGACAATGAACTGGGATTCAGGATCTGGAACCAACAGAACAGGTGCAGAGACAAAACGGGACTTTAATGTGTCAAAGGCTACCTGAGCATCCTGGTTCCACCTGAAGGACACCTTGGTGGAGGTTAAAGCCGTGAGCGGTGCAGCGACCTGACCAAAGTTCCTGATGTAGCGCCGATAGAAGTTGGCAAAACCCAGGAAACGCTGCAGAGCCTTACGGGAGTCGGGGACAGGCCACTTGGCGACAGCCTCTATCTTAGCAGGGTCTGGTTTGATCCCCCTGGTAGAGATGATATGGCCAAGGAACGTAACGGACTCGGCGTGGAATTCGCACTTCTCCGCCTTGACGAACAACTGGTTCTCTAACAGACACTGGAGGACCCGTCTAACGTGCTGAGTGTGTAATTGGAGAGAAGGGGAGAAAATCAGAATATCATCCAAATACACAAAGACAAACTGATTAATCAGGTCACCCAGAACGCTATTGACGAGACCCTGGAAGACGGCTGGAGCATTGGTAAGACCAAACGTAAGCACCAAATATTCGTAGTGTCCCGAGGGGGTGTTGAATGCCGTCTTCCACTCATCCCCCTCCCGAATACGCACCAGATGGTAGGCGTTATGGAGGTCTAATTTGGTGAAGACCCGGGCTACCTGCAACAATTCAAAGGCAGAAGACATAAGAGGTAGGGGGTACCTATTCTTTACAGTAATGTCATTCAAACCTCTGTAATCAATACAAGGGCGTAGGGAGCCGTCCTTCTTCTGAACGAAGAAAAACCCTGCACCGGCGGGAGAGGAGGAATGGCGAATGAGCCCAGCCTGAAGTGATTC
This sequence comes from Onychostoma macrolepis, assembly GCF_012432095.1. Lineage (NCBI taxonomy): Eukaryota > Metazoa > Chordata > Actinopteri > Cypriniformes > Cyprinidae > Onychostoma > Onychostoma macrolepis. Next base: position 16,996,138 of record NC_081168.1, on the reverse strand, counting down.
ACGAATATGCTTGTCCATGGCCTCTCTTTCAGGACCGGAAAGGGAATATAAACGACCCTTAGGCGGAGAAGTGCCCGGGAGAAGGTCTATGGCACAGTCGTAGGGGCGATGCGGAGGTAGCGAGGTGGCCCGGGACCTACTGAAAACCACACGAAGATCGTGGTACTCCGCCGGGACGCCGGTCAAGTCAGCGGGATCCACCTGCGAAACACAAGACACAGAAACAGCAGGAAAAGCAGCACCCAAACATGACACATGACAAGACTGACTCCAGGCTAAAATGGAGTTATTGACCCAATCGATATGAGGGTTGTGTTTCAGCAACCAAGGATGTCCTAAAATTAACGGGGCCTTAGGGGAGTCAATAATTAACAGTTCGATCTGTTCACAGTGGTTACCAGAGAGGGAAAGGCTTACACATGGTGTGATGTGGGTGATAGTGGTGAGGGGATTGCCCGCTAATGACCATGCCGTAATGGGTTTGTCCAGGGGAATGGTCGGGATGTTCCACTTCTGAGCTGAAGCAGAGTCCAGGAAATTTCCCTCAGCCCCCGAATCCAGAAGGGCGTGGCCAGAGTGTGAACCTCCCTGGAAGGAGAGTCGAAAAGGAAGCTGAGTGCGTGTTGCGGGAGAGTTTGAACGGGAGAAGGCACCCACCAGGTCTCCAAACGGCAATTCCCCACTCGCGGGCGCAACCTGAGAGAAGAGTGAGGATGAAAGCAACCTTTGCCTCTTCAGTGGCGTAACGTCAAGGCTGCAGTGAAAATACCAGTGAACACTGGGAGAAAAAAGCTTGGCAGGCATTGGAATCGCCATCGTAGACCGGTGGATTATTGGCGTGAGGTTCGGGCTCCAGAGGAGTAACAGCGCGGAGGACGGGACCCCGGTTTGCCGCCTCCTGCTGAAGATCACCGACCCGCGTCTGCTCCCGCAGATGGCTTGCGTGGATGTGGGATTTCCTACACACACAGCTAGGTGGATGGTAGCGGCTGGAGCAAGCCACAACAGCGGCAGAGGAGACGGAGCCGGCAAGGCTGTTCGCTATCCCGAGCGAGAGGTAGAGCGATCCACTAGCGAGTCTGCAAAGACCCAGGAACGGCGGAAGCCAAGGGAGCCCACAGGAATCTGAGCGCACAGATAATTAACTAGCAGCAACGAGCACTGGAGCCTGAACAGAGCAAGACAGGACAGGACAGGTAAACGATACAACTAGAGACAGTCAGAACAATGAAACTAACCAAACAGTCTGACAAAAGACAGAGTAACACAGGGAGCTATAAAGGGAATGCTAATGAGATGACTAGAACCCGGTGTGAAACAAGATGAGCTAACAAGCAGAGAAACAAGGAGGGCGGGGAAACAATCACGCTGAAAATGCGCACGTGGCGAGCTGTCAAAACAAAGTCACGTACACAACATCTGAACACAGAGACAGAAAACCCAGGTGATCAGACCCGAGACCCGACACCGTGACACAGAATCAACGGGGAAATCGCGCGGCGGCGGAACATGGTTTTACATCAACGAAAGGTGGTGTACAGATGTAACTGTGTTAAAGAATATGTGCTGTTCAGACCTAGAAGCTTTCTTCATTAACTGTAAGCCGTTCTATTCGCCGCTGGAGTTTCGCCTCCGCAAGCACACGTGAGCTCAGCTTTACAGAAACTGGCTGATCTGATCACAGACACAGAACAACAGCACCCGGACTCTGTTTTAATAATTCTCAGGGACTTTAATAAAGCAAATCTCTCCCGTGAACTGCCAAAATACAGACAGAACATCACATGTCCCACCAGAGACAGTAATATACTAGATCACTGTTACACAGCAATAAAGGATGCATATCACTCTGTCCCATGGGCAGCTTTAGGCAGGGTCGGATCTACCAGGGTGGCATGGGGTGGCAACTGCCACCCTAAGAAAAAGCTGTGCCACCACACCTGCCACCCCAGAATTATCACAGAATAAAATATAAATGTAAGCAGTGTTTCATGTGCTACTTTTCAGCCGCGGCGATGACAGCGCAGGATGGTTGCACGCGCATGCAGCGCGCCCAGTGCAGTCGGCTTCATTAACAAATGACTCTTATGAACCGGTTCTTTTTGAGTCAAAAATACAAAGTGCAGCCTATTCACTAACGAATTGTTTTTACATTTGTTCGTGAATCAGATGCTGCTTCTCGGTTTATTCAGAAGTCCTCTGAGAAATCTAATCCCGTCTGGATATGTCTGAGATTCATCCTGTAATTGTTTGGTGATCCGATTCTCCGACCGCTCACTCCAATTTCATCATGGATATAGAGGCCTTTCTGCCATATCAGACGAAACAATAACATGAAATCAATAAGAAGATGCCGATCACGAAAACTAATAGCATAGTTAGGTAAGAATCTTGTATTGCAGTTTTCTCGATTGTTAACATAATATAAGTGATTTTAGTTGGTCCATTTTCCCAAACCATTCAGTTCTCAAAACAAAGACACATTTCTCAAAAAGTTTAACAATGAGTAAGTTAAACATTAGGCAGCAAAACTGATGACATCAATCAGAATCTCTGCATCCTAACAACGGAGAGAGGAGAGAGCTGAACGAATAATATACATGGGTTTTATACTTACACATTCAGTATAATTACAGTACAGTACCAGTACGTGATGGAAATTTCACTCTTCTATGTGTACAGTAAACTGTAGCACATGTTGTACACCTTCAAACATGTGACTGTCAAATTTTATTTGTAACCATTTTTTATGTGTACTGTATGTGTGCAGAACTGAGAATGACTGCCTAGAGATATAGTCTTGAGTCAGGAGACCAGGAAACTGCTATAGTACTGTATACTGTAATGAAATTTGACCAAATGTGCAGAGAACGCTGAAACTGTACTGTATTGTGGTGCATACCAAGTTCATATACAATTCTTTGGTATTTGAACATTTCTAGTGTTTTTCATCTACTGCAAGATTAATTTACAGTAGTAAAATGAAAATGATCTGTTTCCAAAAGTTCATTGCTGAATTATTATTATTATCTGTAATTTAATGGATGAGAGCAGGGAGAGCAATGATAACCCCCCAAAACAAAACCATATCCTGATATCCCCCAACACAAACTGATAGCAAATCTCAAAGCCTTGATCAACAAAGATGTTGCCCTTAACCAATGACCAAAACAAATATTTTGGCTAAACCCACATAACCTGTAGCAACAAGCATGTTGCCTTCAACAGATGACCTAATCTAAGACTTTAGAATACCCAAGACGTGTCACTCATATAGTTTTGAATGGGGAAAAAAAATGCAACGCTCAGTATGGCCGCTCAACAGCAGGAAGCCCCACCTTCTGAATGAAAGAGTCAATTGCTAATCGGTAAAGTCAGCGCGTCACTGCAACTGCCGTTACAAGTCCCAGTTGCTATAGAAACAGTCAGCATTCTGAGATGTGCACTCAGGACTGTGCATGCGCACTGGCTGATATAGCCTGAAAAATAAGCTTTTATAACGCTATTTGAGCAAAAGAAACAACATTTATGATACAGTTGTTGTCATTTCATTTCTTTGGTGATTTCAAATATGAAATTTTAAACGTAAGCTTAGTGAACAGTTTTGGAGAATTCCAAATGGGTTTCCCCATTCTAAGAGATAGGAGCTGCACTTGCATGCCCGAGATGCGTTTCAAAGATGGCCGCTGAGTGACATAACTTGTCTTAAAGAGATTTTGACCTAATGAATATGTTGTCAATACCTTAAAAGCTTAACCAACACGTTCTCAATAACACCAGATAGGCTTAAGAAAAACATGTTTCCAATTCAACTACAGCTTTAAGAACAGGCATGTTCTAAATAACAACCGGATTGCTCTGGAACAAGCATGTTCCCAATAATACAGCTATAACTTAAGAACAAGCATGTTCTAAATAATGACCGGATTGCTCTGGAACAAGCATGTTCCCAATAATACAGCTATAACTTAAGAACAAGCATGTTCCCAATATGACTACGGCTTTTAGAACAAGCATGTTCCAATAACAACCAGATAGCTCTGGGACAAGCGTGTTCCCGACAATACAACTATAACTAAGAACAAGCATGTTGCCAATACAACCAATAGCTTAAGAACAAGCATGTTTCCAATACGACTAGACAGAAAAAGCGTGTCTGATACCGGAGTAGAATCAACGCTGAAATGACGGCTGCATCCGAAACTGGAAAATGTTGCCTTTGGAAGACACATTTCGAGGAAGGAAGGCATCAATCCAATGTTAGCCTTACTTCCTGCCTCCTGAGATACCTTCATTTGGTCAATATTTAAAGGCAGAATAGACATATCCTTGCCATGATACCCACAGTCCTGTGTGGTTGAGCAAGATAAAGATGGTGTCTGAAGTTATTTCTAGCGAGAAATCAGTATTAAGTAATTAAATATCCGCTTAGTTATCAACAAGCTCATTCTGTTTTGTTCTATATCATTGAACCATTAAGCTGCCTCAGAAGCATGTTCGATATCAGTTTCATGACCTTCATGAACAAACACTGCCTGCAAGTCATTGGCTGAAAAGCAGCAAGGCAGCATGTCAGCAGCCAAGGTTTTCGGATGCAGACAACTTCAACTGAACAATGACCGTTAACTATTTTCTCTTCGAGCTGCGTAGCAACAGAAATGATTCCGTTTTCACCATGGTTGTTATTTTCTGCTGCTTAAATCTGTGCTGCAAGTTCTATAAAATAAAGGCGACTTGACTAGGTTAAAGAGGACATAACACACAGTTTCAGCCAATCTCATGTTAATCTCGAGAACCTATAGTGTAGTATTGCATCATTCACATCTTCCGAAGAGTCTTCAGTTTAATTAGGTTTATAAAAGAAAGATACAGCTTATGATTCTATCCGAAAACAAACAGCCGAGCTCCTGGAGGCGAGCCGTGGGCGGAGCTGAAGAGTCGCGAGCACTTACTCGATTGGCAACAATCGCAGATCTTTGATGCAGTTTAACAGCAGCTCCTAGTCATGACGGGGATCTTTATCGCTGGGGCTGCTCTGTCTTTTAGTATCAAACGATATGAAAATCCAGTGTCAGAATGTACCTTGTTAAAAAACATTCATCACCGAAATGACGGGAACAAACAAACACGTTTGTGAAACTCTGTTGCTGCCCTGGAAAACAAATTGCATCCACTGTTCACATAACACTGAATAAGGTTATCTTTTCCTCACATCCAAAAACACATCTTTAAAGACATTCTTCTCGAGCAATTACTGCAGCGCTGCCGATGACTTCCGTACCATGAATGAAACGCGTTGAGCGGCGCGCTCGCTCTCGCTCGAGTCACTGAGTGCGCGTGCATAACAATCCACCTCTTTAACAGAGTAAACAATTCAGAATGCATGAAATGGTATTGTATCCCCCTTTAAGTGCAGCATATTGCAACGACAAGCGTATGCCAGTAACACAGTACCGCACATTGCCAACTAAACGAGCCTAAGCACCATGGATGGCCACAGCAACACGCATGTTGCCAATAACCTGAGAGCATTAAAAGGAACTTAGCTTGTGAAGACGTTCGAGAGAGTGAAACGTAGAAGCTGTGGCGAGGATGCTTCTGTTGATATCCTTCTTGGGGATGAAGTTCCCATCTGAACTTGTTCTTGAGTCAGTCACATAACTTGTGGAGTACATTTCAATGATGTAGCGATGCTTGAAGCAATGCTAACTCAGTCACTTCTGAATCAGGCAGCTTATGATCAATGCGGTGAATTCACGTGTTCAGGTTAACAAACTTGAATGAATCGGCGGTGAGTCCATTGGGGAAACTAATTCCACTCGCTAAATTCCCAATTTCTAGTGATGATGGTGTTTTGCCTACCGAATTCAGCATTTAATTAGCTATTGAGCAATTAAAAAACTGCTGATAAACTGAGGGACCTTATATATGGATGCTTAGACAGGTGTCGTATCCTTATAGGTACTGTATATGGGGATCAGCTGAGAGTCAGCTGATACAAGCTTGACTAACGTGACCTGCCAGAACTAACACTACGCTTGATATATCAGTTTCTGTGAGGATATGTGCATTCCTACCAGGTCTCATTTAACCTACAACAATGACAAACCATGGTTCACTGCAAAACTCAGACAGCTCCGTCAGGCCAAAGAAGATGCTCGCAGTAATGGGGACAGATTGTTGTATAAACAGGCCAAATACACCCTGGAAAAGGAGATCAGAGTGTCAAAGAGGAATTATTCTGAAAAGCTAAGCAACCAATTCTCTTCCAGTGATCCTGCTTCAGTGTGGAAAGGTCTGAAAGACATCACCAATTACAAGACACCATCCCCCAGCACTGTGGAGAATCAACAACTGGCAGACGATCTGAATGAGTTCTACTGCAGGTTTGAAAAAACACCATTCACACCTCCTGCAACCCCCCTCTCCCCCCCTCCTCCACGGCAGATCAGTAAAGATGATGTGCGTCATGTCTTCAGAAAGAACAAGAGAAGGAAGGCACCAGGCCCAGACGGTGTGACACCAGCCTGTCTGAAAACCTGCACTGATCAGCTGGCCCCCATCTTCAACAGATCACTGGAGCTGTGCCAAGTCCCCTCATGCTTCAAATGCTCCACCATCATCCTCGTCCCAAAGAAACTCAAAATTACTGGACTTAATGACTACAGACCTGTGGCTCTAACGTCTGTGGCCATGAAATCATTTGAAAGACTGGTTTTGGCTTATCTGAAGGACATCACTGGACCCTTACTGGACCCCCTGAAGTTTTTCTACAGAGCAAACAGGTCTGTGGATAATGCAGTCAACATGGGACTGCACTACATCCTGCAACATCTCGACAGACCAGGGACTTATGTGAGGATCCTGTTTGTAGATTGCAGCTCCGCTTTTAACACCATCATCCCATCACTCCTCCAGCCCAAATTAACTCAGCTATCCGTCCCCACCTCTGCCTGTCAGTGGATCAACAGCTTCCTGACAGACAGGCAGCAGCTAGTAAAGCTTGGTAAATTCTCATCCAGCACCTGTACGATCAGCACTGGTGCCCCCCAGGGTTGCGTCCTCTCCCCACTGCTTTTCTCTCTCTACACGAACGACTGCACATCTAAAGACCCCTCTGTCAAGCTCCTTAAGTTTGCAGATGACACCACAGTCATCGGCTTCATTCAGGACGGTGACGAGTCTGCTTACAGACAAGAGGTTGGTGCAGTCTTGACAACCTGGAGCTGAACACGCTCAAAACTGTGGAGATGACCGTGGACTTCAGGAGAAACCCCCCTGCTCTCCTCCCACTCACCATGAACAGCACTGTGACTGCAGTGGAGTCATTCAGATTCCTGGGCACCACGATTTCTCAGGACCTGAAGTGGGACAATCGCATTGAGTCCATTGTGAAAAAGGCCCAGCAGAGGTTGTACTTACTTCAGCAGCTGAGGAAGTTCAACCTGCCACAGGAGCTGCTGAAACAATTCTACTCCGCCATCATTGAATCCGTCCTCTGTACTTCAATAACTGTCTGGTTCAGGTCAGCTACCAAATCTGACCTCAGAAGACTACAGAGGGTAGTCCGGACTGCTGAGCGAATCATTGGTACAACCTTCTCCACTCTCCAAGAACTGTACTCATCCAGAGTGAGCAAAAGGGCTGGCAAAATCACTCTGGACCCCTCACATCCAGCATACTCCCTCTTTGAACTGTTGCCGTCTGGTCGATGCTACAGAGCTCTGAGCACCAGAACGGCCAGGCACAGGAACAGTTTCTTCCCTCAGGCAATCCATCTCATGAACAATTGACAATAAACGTGGAACACACAACACTATTACACATTATTTACTTAACACACATACTTATTTACATTTCAAATTTGCACATATCATACCTGTACATACATAATTCTCTATATTATATATTGTATTTTTGCTATTTTGTACATTGTCTATTTTGTATATTTGTATATTATTCTTTTTATTATCTGTGTCCTGTCCTGTTGCTGTCATTCTCTTGCACTGTGGAGCCTCTGTCACTATAACAAATTCCTCGTATGTGTAAACATACCTGGCAATAAAGCTCATTCTCATTCTCATTAACTAGGCTATCAGAACGACTTGTGGATTAATGTGAACACCAGCAGGAACAATGCTGAGAATGATTGTGAATTAAACATCTCCGATGACGTTCATTGCAATGGATTTTATAGACTTACCGGAAAAGGAAGGAAACGGATTTAATTGCGAACTGTTACTGATTTTATGTGTAATACATGCTATGCTGTCATGGCATGACAGATGTATGAAAGTACACAAGTCACAATTTAAACGCGGCAGACTTTAATGGTAAAACAAAGGCAGAATACCGTATAACTCCAAGCTGGCACAGTAATATTGACGAACGACTAAATAAATGCAGAGCACGGTTACTTTATTTGAGCGTTCCAAAACAAAGTCAAAGAGCGGTAACTAATGATATGGTGTTCTGCCTTGGTTTCTCAGGGGCTTTTCTCCATGATTCTTATACACATGATAAAGGAGGTCATGAATGTCCCAAAATTATCAATAACTAATTTTTTACCAAAAACGAAGTTATGGTGTTTTGTCTTTGCACGGCAGCACTGCTGTCACTCTGGGCGTGGTTTCAGCAACCGAGCACCTCAGCTTCACCCACGTCCTGCCTTTTTGTCCATTTTCGTTTATCCAGGAATGACAAGTGGTGACATGCTGACAAGATGGTGGCGGTCAGCTCCGCCCACTTTAGGCTTCAAAAATGCTCTTCAGAAATCTACGAGTGACGTCACGGACACTATACGTCACGGACACTAAACTGGTACACTGCAGTTTTAAGGAGAAAAGCTTGGCAATGGAAATTGACTGATGCACATGGTTTGTCTTTAAGCATATTAAAAACAGCATACAGACATGGAAACACCAAACAGACAGCATTAAAAACTTTATTTTCACCACAGGGGGTCTTTAATGTTAAAACCCCAAAATGCCTGATTAAGGAAACACTTTGGAACCTAAATCCCTTCTATTGAAGTTCTTTTTATAGTTTGCCAGGGCCAGATGATAAACAGGGCTGATAAGATAAAAGTTGGCCACTTTTAAATGGTTTCTTTTCATGGTTCTTTCACACATTTGATTTGGGAATGTTTCCATTTCATGTGCACTTTTGTGATCATTATGCTAATATTTCTCAATGTCAACCCATTTTTTTTTTCTCCTCACTCAGTCAATGGCCACACATGCACACATAGGCTTTTTCACTTCCCCCTTTCTCTCCTCTAACCCTATCTTCCTATCTGCACTCTCTGCTATTTTCTTCACTCTCCCCTCCTTCCTCTAAAGCAGTGAAGCCACAATGCTAGCCCCTGCTGCATTATTAATGGGATATTAATGATTTTCTGACTTGCCGACCTCTAGGTCTCCATTAGTTACCTGCAGGCTGATGAAACCCAGTGCTCCTGAACAAGGCCAGCAACCAGGGCAGTACTAATGAGACCTACACTCTCACGGTCATTAACATAGAGCGAGGGGTGGGAGGGGGCTATCCACCTTCTTGCCGTAAAAATGGGCACGGCCATTTGTAAATTCTATGGGTCTAGCTTCCGGTCTCATCCGTGTCCAGCTATTTTTAGCTGTACAAAACAGTTAGTTTTGCTGCTTGATATTGAAAATTTGTGTGTCTTTCAATATTATTTTAATGTATTATCTTAATTATAAACACACTGGTTTGTAGTGCAAACAGTTTTACCGTTTACTGCACGTTGTTATTCTTCTCGCTATTTATCTATAATGGCTAATGAACGAAAAAGAAAAAGGTGAACAGGGTTTTTGTTCTGCAGGAGGTTGAGGAAGAACCCTATTGGTGTTGCTGAAGATTTGTGACTCCAATTACTATTAGAATATCCATCCGGTTTTGCTTGTGATAAGCTTTCCAATAATGTATGCGTGTGTATAGTACTGTCACGTGTCGTCAGGGCCAGGGAAACGCGGAGACGTAGGAGCTTCGGAGCAAAGGACTTTATTAACAATCTACAGACATTACAGATAAGGAATGACAAGGAAACACAGGGCTTAAGAACTCTGGGGCAAACTAAATAATTACTAACACAGGGCTGGGGACTAATTAACTAATGATCACTAAACAAGGACAGGAACAGGAACTCCAAATAAGGGCACGAGAGGAGGGGGAAACACAAGACGTAGAGACAAAGTCTGACAGTACTCCCCCCTCCCGGAAGGCGCGTCCCGTGTTGTACAACATCCAACGGGGAGGGGAGGGGGGGCTCTGGAGGCCTCAGGGGGCAGAATACAGGGACAGACGGCCTCCAGGGCGGATCCGGGAACTCGGGGGGCCCTGGCGGATCCGGGGACTCGGGAGGCCATGGTGGAGCAGGAAGCTTGGGTGGCCATGGCGGGTCTGGTGACTCGGGAGACCATGGCGGATCTGGGGACTCGGGAGGCCATGGCGGATCCTGGGACTCGGGAGGCCATGGCGGAGCAGGAAGCTTGGGTGGCCATGGCGGGTCTGGGGACTCGGGAGACCATAGCGGGTCTGCCTCCGAGACCTTGGCCCTAGCCCCCACCTCGGCCTCTATGGCAGGAGCCCTACTAGCCCCCAAAATTTTCTTGGGGAAATTAGGGGTAATTTCAGGCTGGCGTTCAGGGGGAGCGAGCTCTTGGGGGCGCTCTGGCAGCGCGGAGCTAGGGAGACTCTTGGGGTTGCTCTGGCAGCGCGGACTCTTGGGGGTGCTCTGGCAGCGCGGAGCTAGGGAGACGCCTTCGTGGCATAGACACTGGGGGGCACTCTGGAAGCGCGGACTCTTGGGGGCGCTCTGGCAGCACGGAGATAGGGAGACGCCTTCGTGGTGTAGGCACTGGGGGGCACTCTGGAAGCGCGGACTCTTGGGGGCGCTCTGGCAGCACGGAGATAGGGAGACGCCTTCGTGGTGTAGGCACTGGGGGGCACTCTGGAAGCGCGGAGCGGACGGGACCAGCGGAGACGTAGGAGGGCTGGACGGGACCAGCAGAGACACTGGGGGGCACTTGCGAGGAGAAGGCTCTGGCAGGCACTTGCGAGGGGCAGGCACTGGCGGGCTTGCCATATTCTCTGGCGGCGGGCTTGCCATACTCTCGGGCGGCGGGCTTGCCATACTCTCTGACAGCGGGCTTGCCATACTCTCTGACAGCGGGCTTGCCATACTCTCTGACATCGGGCTTGGGCGGGCCGCGGACGGCGGCGTGTGAGGGAGAGCCGTGGGCGATGGGCTTGCCATACTCTCTGACATCGGGCTTGGGCGGGCCGCGGATGGCGGCGTGTGAGGGAGAGCCGCGGGCGGCGGGCTGGTTCCGACACGGGACCGGACACTTCCCAGACACCGGTAGACCCCTTCCCTCCAGCACAATCCTGTGGTGTCTGGGAGGTCCACGGGGCGGTGGTAAGAGACCCCGAGCCGGAACAGGTGGAGGATACCCGCGTCGGAGATTTATGAGAATTGGACCTTAAAATAAAGTGTTACCAAAATGCCAAATCTACCAAAATTCGTAAATGTAAATAGCAGAATTTCTACCAATTTCTACCCTTCTTATACTGTCCAGTCCCAGCCTATACTGTAATAATATGAGAGAAATAAACTTTTACTGCCAGCCATGTCTTTTTTTTTTTTTTTTTTTTTTTTTTAAGTGAAGCCTGGAAACAAGGCAGTAGTCATATCCCATAATGCACTGCTTCCACTAATGCAGAGTCCTGAGGTGTTGCACAGTGTGTGTTCTGTATGAAAGTCGTGTCTCAGTTTAACGATCATTAACATTCGGAACACTGGAGTCATGGTCACCTGGAAGTCATCTGTGCCTTTACCAGTCATCTGTATTAACACGGTTACTAAGGCAACCGAGCCTAAGAGCTGCACTCTTTAGAATTTCTCAAGAAATCTTGGCGAATGCTACAGAAAAGGCCTATACACTAGTTTGAAAGATGAGCTTTTGGCAGCTGCAGACACATACTGAAAGGGAGGGGATGATGAATTCAGTAAAGTTGTGAATTGTAAAAACAAAGTCTGCAGAAACATAACGAAACTGACAAACAGACAGTGCAACCAAACAATATTCAGACAGTCAAAAGGAATGACAGCAAGCGGAGAGGGAATGCCAGGAATACAGACACACAGAAAGAGAGAGAAATGGGCCCCACCCCACTCTGAAGTTTGCCGGTTCCTCGGCAACCGGTGAATCGTACATATAAAAAAGCAGGTGAGTCGGTGCAGCGACACATCAGTTTCGGAAAGCGCGTTGTATAATCCTTTCCCATGGTTTTCCATCTTCCTTGCCACCCCCTTTTAAGCCCCTTTCTTCTAGTCTGTCTTCATCTCTTATTCTCGCTCCCCCTCCCGCAGTCTGTCCATCAGAAATCTCATTATTGTTGGCTGTGTATACATCTCGGTGTCTCATTAGCAGGCTTCCAGAGCGGCAGAGGACACCATGTCTGAACTTCTGTACCAATTTGTCTGCCTCTGTCTCCCTCTCTGTCTGGGAACAGCGTTTCCCACAGTGCATTAGGCCCATCCTTCTGCAAACTGAATAAGTAAAGATGGCTGAGGTGTGGGGTGAGAAGTCAAAGTGCAGAATCATGGGAAATGAAAAAGGCTCTTTTAAACTTTATTTTCTATGTAATGCTACATGTGTGTGTTATGCTTTGTTGTCTCTGTGGGGACAAAAATAGCCCTAAAAACCTGACCTAAATCATCTAATCTAAGCTAGCCTAGCCTTAGATGATTTGCTGGTCTTAGCTGGCTTAAGATGGTCTAGCTGAAGTTTAAATGAAAAGCTGAAACATTATTATATTGCAACTTTAGCAAATAATAGCATAAGTACAACAGCTATATATGAAGAGTTTATTTATATCTGGTCCTATAGAGGGTGCAACAGTATAAGAAATCTCTGAAGGACTTCCACATTTACGCTCCTTATCTAATCTAAACTAAATTCCACAGCTTCACTATTAGTAGAGAGTCGCTGCCAGATAGAATTAATTCACACACGTAATCGCTCTCACTAATGCATTCATATGAATTTAATCTTTACGTGCTTTATCTGTATTTGATTTAGAACGAGCAGAAATCTTTGAGAAATTTAACGACCCAAAGACAAAAGAACTGATAAAAAATTAGCTGGTATAGGAGCAATAGCCATGTGGGCAGCACTGTATCATATGCCATAGCTGTGCACAAGGTGTTTGTCACAGCTCCAGACTTATTTGTTCATTAATGACGTCATCAGCGACTAGTCGTTGTCAGAAGTCGTTCAAGCCCTAGTAGTCAGTTCAGTGTTTCTTTGTCCAGTCTCGTCTACGTTACCTGTGTATGTGTGCCCTGCCCAACTGATGTGGATTAACCTTATGTGGATGGATTAAAGACTGTTTACAGTTATCTTCTTCGTGTTCGTGCGTTTCTCTTACACCGCACCGTGACAGAAGACAGGACCGTAAACAGTAAAGTGGCGTTTAAACCCTGTTTGTTTGTTTTTTCTCGCATTTATCAGTTTTTCTTTTTGTTTATTCATGAATGACCCTGCCTGCCTCCTCCTCATGCTGGAGCCTTTCCCTCAAGGACCATACAAGACTATTCGTGGAAATTGCCAACCTTACCCACTACCCGGACTACTCTGCACTTTTTATAAGACCAGCCTGAACAACGAGTGCAGAGCGCGGTTGTCCGGAGATGGTCCTCAGGGGAATTTCACCGCCTTTGTGGGGTGGGTACTGGTGTCCTGTGGATCGGCGCTGACTGTAGACATTGCAAACGACCACACCAGCCCCACTTTGGACCCAGAGCCCAGCTCACGATCACCCCGCTTCACGGAGCCTAAGCCTGAGCCCATCGCTGATGGAGAGCCAGAGCCTGCTGTGACCGACGAGCCATCGCCTGAGAGAGCGACAGAGCTGAGAGCTCCCGCAGCCTGAGCCTGTGACGTCAGACCAGGTGCGAGAGCCAGCAACTGAGCATGCGACGGTGGATGATGCAAGGAAAGCCCCGCCCACTGCACCACTGCTGAGGGTGAGCTGTTGTTGGAGTCTGTGAACTTAATTGACTCTGATTTGGATTTATATGCGGACATGCCCATTCTTCTCCCACCATCTTATGAACTGTCAGTCTGCCCTGAACTCTTTGTTTGTCCCGTTTCGGCCAAGGAGGCCGTTTATGAACTGTCTTGTCTATCTATCCTGTCGCGACCACGGAGGTTGTTCCCCTGTCCTCTGCGCTCCTGGTGTTGGGAGTAGCAATCTGGTGTTTGTGGGCAGCACACGCCATCCCTGAAAACCCTGGTGCTCACAAATTACCACCCACCCTCCCTCTCCTGCCTCTTCCAGTCATCCCTGCTGCTTCACCTCCGCCACTGCTGTCTCCTGACAGCCCCTCTGCTCACCCTCAGCCCACCATCTGTGCGGTGCGATCACCGTGGGTCTGCCAGTCTCCATCGGCGTCGTGGCTGGAGGATCCCTTGTCTCCGCCTCCAGCCTCTAAGTCCCGGACTCCGCCTCAGCCCTTCGACCCATCGGCTCCACCATGGAGGGCTCCCTCGTCCCTCCAGTGGTACTGCGAATGTGTCGAGCTCATCTGTCCGCACTCATCTGTGGTTGAGTATACTTTGAAAGCTGTGCGGACGTGGCTGTGCTCGAGACGGAACGTAACGCGGAAAGTGAAGTATACCCGGGCCTTTATTGTATTACTGTATTAAAAGCTGTGTAGTAGAGTATTTTGAGAGAGAGATGGACTGAGTGTGATTACCTGCATCTGATACAGCATTGATTTTTTAGCTCAATCTCATATTCACAACAAAACATAAAATAATTTGAATGTCCGCTGAGGAAAGCCATAGGCTATCTTGGTCGTACTATCCTTTTATCTGTTAATGGTGATTCCTGATGACAACACTGCTCAGTGCATTTGTTGGCTGCGCACAAGCTGTTGTTGAAAGTAAAAATAACTTCCTTGTTCAAAACAGCACTTTAGTCTCTTTCAATATAAAAGTCTTTACTAGTGACTCTTAAAATAGTGTCTTGTCGCCATCTAATGGTAGCAACAATGGAACAATGTCACTAAAATCACCATCACGAACACACACACTGTTTCCCAATACTAAATACTATTATGTATATAAAATATTATTTATTGAATAATAATGTTTAATAAACAACAATAACAGCCATCATAAAAGTTGCTAGGCAATTCAGTCAAAAGTACAAAAGCAGTGCCATATACAACACTGAAGTTACATAAAATGTAACATGATGAGATTTTGCCCTCAGCCAGAACTATTTGCTCTGGATCCAATAATAATCAACAAAAACAACTGAAACCTCTTAAATATGCCAAGTGTTGTAACAATTTTGTCCACCACTGTATAAATATTCTTTACATGTACACCACCATTTAAAAGTCTGTAATGTTTTAGAAAGAAGTCTCTTATGCTCACCAAGGCTGCACTAACTTTATCAAAAATACAGGAAAAACAGTAATATTGTTAAATGTTTATAAACAAGTAGTCTCGCATAGCCAGACCTTCAGACTGACGGCTGAAGGTCTGGAATTCATGGCAGCTTTCATTGGCCAAGGCCCGCCCATGAGGCCATTTGACCGACATGTCAAACAACCAATCATAGTTCGTTTTGTTCAGCGTCACGTTTCGGGGCGTGGAAATGTCGCCGCAATAACAGAATGGTGTGGAAAACTCTTGGACGTATTTGAAAGATTCTATGCCACGAACTTTAAATATTTCACATACTTTGGAAAATCCAGCGTTTAGTTGATCCTGATAAGTGTCACAGTTGTAAACACGACGGCTTTCTTCTTTCATGAGGGGGTTTGGCATCATGGCATCTTTGTTTCCAGGCGGAACGTTAAAGAATGCGACACACCCGTCTCCCTGAAATCCTGTAGAATTCAACCAATCCGATGAAGACTTCGAAACTCCTGAAGTGTTTCCAGCTAAGTGTGCCATATGCATCAGACGTTCAGCCAACGGTCTGTGGGTGTGAAGTCTGAGGCTGAGACTAATAAACAAGCAAACAAACAAACAAAAAATGTTACCTATTTAAATGTATTTTAAAATGTATTTTATTGCTGTGACAAAGCTGAATTTTCACCAGTCATTACTCCAGTCTTCAGTGCCACATGATCCTTCAGAAATCATGTTAATATGCTGATTTGCTTCTCAGGAAATAAATAAATAAATAAAAATTCCTACTGACCCTAAACATTTTAACATACAAATAGAAATGGTTTTGGGGTTAGTATTTATAATTAATGTATTATTTAGACCTTGAAGTTGCTAGCCATTTTGCACAACAAAACATAATGCCCAAATATGTCTAAAAGACAGAATGGAACATTGAATCTGTAGAAGATGTCCCCAGTGTGAAGTCTTGAATATCACTTATTCTCACTCAGAGCACTTCAGTTTGACCTCTGTTACATGAGCTTCAGAAAAGCAAACATAATTTCCTTTAATGGAATCTTCTAAAATTAGTCTTTTTACTCTTACAGTATCAGCCTGTCTCAACATTAAAGATCTTAATGTTGGATCTAACACTGCTTTTTCTCTCGTCACAGGTGAACGAGATCTATCATGACCATTCTCTCGGGGCACGAATAAACGTGGTGCTAGTTCGGATTGTTTTGGTCGATGCCAGAAAGGTAAGAATCGTTAATCTATTGACATCATGCATCAGATATCAGATGACAAGTTAAAGTCAGCGTGAATTTAAAATTAGACATATTTGTTATTACACATTTCTGATCTTATTCTGTATGATCATTATGTTATGATTCATCAGTGCATATTTAAAAAATTGGCCCTGCCTGTGAAACAACTTTACTTTTTACTCACAAATCCCTCTTAATTATATGAAGTCCTGTCCTTCATTTTTTCATAAATATATTATATTGCTCAGAAATAAATTTAATTTAGGCTTTATTCTAGTCATACTACTTCTAGTTATGTTGGTGAGCTTTGGCGAGTTTCATTTTGTTTAGTTTATAATGGTTTAAAGTCACATTTTGAGTCATCTCAAATGTGAACTGTGTCATTTCTTTTGCTAAATACTTCACAGACAAATATTAGTAAACAATTTGTAGGCTAACTTCCAAAAAAGGTGTAAACACTGTGGTTTTGTGACACTTTCAGCATTTTTTGAGGAGTCCCACACATCTAGTTTGAGCAATGAATGGAGCTCAAGCGTAGTTCAGGCAGACCACAGCATGATGCTCAGCTGATCGTAACTCCTCCCACTACAATTAATAAGATATATAAGTTCATCTGTACTCACACTTGCCATAGTCTGTCGCACAGACATGTGCTTACTCCTCCATCCCCAACTCCTCTTTATGCAGATACATGATCACTTAACTGCTTGCCACAGAGATATATCATCTGTCCAGCTCATAGCTAAATTGTACAAATGTATTCACAGTACTATATTAATCTACTTGGAATATACAACTGTTTCATGTAAAATATCTGGCAATTGCTTAGGCTTCAGGGGGTTTCAAACCTCAGCGAGGTTTGCCTGTGGATAGCTCAGAACTGAACCCTTCAGAGTAAAGCCTGCCGCCAAATATAAAGTTCAGGACCTCTACAATATTCTGACTCGAACAGAGTGGTCCAGACTGAAATTACGTTGTGGCTTAACCAGTGGTTTGAGTTTAGGGCTATCTGTTTTTTATTTGTATTCCTTTTTTTTTCAGTGGAAGATGGAAGGTGTTATTGGAAAACTTGTTTAATGCTGCTAGTAGCGCAGAAATTATACACTTCTTCATAGTTGAGGTTTCATCTGAGACTTCATGTTCAGACTTTAATTTTCACTTTGAGCAAGCACTGATGTAACTAGGGCTGTGATGGTTGCCGTGACAACCTCGTCACCGGTTGTTTATTGCCACTGGCGGTAGTGCACGTGACGTCACACACTCTATAACAAGAATAATACAAAGTTTTGTATACAAGTGTAATAATAGTTGCAGTTGCAAATTGGGTCCCACTTTATATTAGGTGGCCTTAACTAATATGTACTTACATTTAAATGAATCATTTGGTACAATGCACTTATTGTGTACATACATGTTTTTACATTGTACTTATATTTTTAAAGAATACATATATGTAATTACATCTGTAATTAATTTCTGTAATTACATTAATAATTACACTGTTGACCCATCCCTTACACCTTAACCCACCCTTAAACCTTCCCATATTACCAAACCTGTCCCTAACCTTACCCGTGTCCCACCTCAATAGCAGCAAAAGTGTTTTGCAATACAATATGAACACAATAAGTACATTGTCGGCTACTTATTATTTGATGTAAGTACATACTAGTTAATGCCACCTAATATAAAGTGTGACCGCAAATTGTTTTATTTAGACTATAAATCTATGCTAATTCACAAATTACCTCAAACACCATACAAGGCATTTCCTTTAGATTGGCAGGTTTCTGCATTCAGCAAATTTATTTTGTGTTGAGCGATGGACCTGGTTGGGAAACCAAATACTACATCACCAATCTGGAATCATTTCCATTCATGTCACCCATCCGCATTTGTACAAGCGTCTTCAAGTTCACCTGATCGCAACAGACCGGCTGGTCAGGTTTCTATTGGCGAGGCTTTCTCCAAACTGGCCAAATATGAACGAGACCGCGGTAAATGGACGATGCTAACGAGAAATGTGGCAACATACGCCGCGATTCCTATTCCACAGAGAGCGCGTGCAGATGAGGAGTTGAAGTCCGTCATAAATAGGACGAGGCAGTTTACTGTGAGGGTTTAGTCGTGTCGTATCGTATCGCGCCGCATCCAGTGTAGATAGCATCACTGATTATAATGGGTTCTATAGTATTTTGTCGTGTCTCACCGTGCCACTCGTGTGAGGTAGACAGGGTGTATTTAACTTTCTTATTTAAGGCTACTTTCTTATTTAGCTGTATTATTTACTGACGGAAGTGCTAAAATAAACTTGCACCTTTGTTAATAGATGGTTGAGCCTCATTTATTTATTTTTTGCATTTAAAAATTATATATATATATATATATATATATATATATCACAATACCGCGCCACCGGCGGTAGTTGGTCCATTATCATCGCGGTGGTAAAAATCTGCCACCGTCACAGCACTAGATGTAACCTAAAACAAATTTTTTTTCTCTTTACACAAATCCCCAAATTGATCTATTTCGCTGTCTGTAGCCGTTTAGCACTTTGCAGTTCTGTACCGTGACAGTTTGACATATTGCATCAGGGGCAAACATGTATAAGATACACACTCCGTTCCTCTGTCTCTTCCACCTTCTGTCTCACACTCACACCTACATAAACACACCGCTAGCTTAGCTTACATGCGCATCTTTTTCCCACCCCCTTCTGCTGGGTGCTAACCATGGCCTAGGGCCTGTTATTCCACCGGACTGAGCAAACGGGAACTAAAAGCATAGAGTTCCCATGGGAGTCTTTTCAAAGTCGCACGCCTTCACAGTTCAACACCAAAGCACAGAGAGTGCTCATGTTATGCAATTGCCTTCCCAATACCCCCCACCCCAACACATAAACACGCACACCAGCACCTCCCCTATGGGACCAAGCAAAGGATTCTGGGAAGAAGAATCAAGAATGCAAGATAAACAATCAATGATGACCCTGTCTCATTCATAAACACAGCTCCACAAAACACTGTTCTTCCTGTAACTGGAGATCAGGGAGAGGCTGATCTCAGATCAGGTAACCAGTCTCAGATGTGGTTGACCTGATAGTGACCACAGTTGTAGGTTGATCTTTCATCTGACACAGTTACTCACTAAGAAAATCCTGTATCTCTTTAAAATCTCACATAGACAGGAATGAGGATAAATTAATAGTAATAGTGTGTCTTACATATGCATTAGTGGTCAATATTTTTCATTCACACTTTTCGCAGGTTATATTTATGCCAGTAGGTGGTGACAAGTGACTGTCTTTATGAGTGACTAATTGAATCATTAATTCAAGCATTTTGTTCAAAATACTGATTCATTCATGAACAATCATTTAATATTTTACTTAAGTGATATGCTAAAAAATACTGAATCCTTCATTCAGGAACAAAACAATTTGTTCTTTTTATGAATGAATCATTGATTCATTCCTATTGGTAACTGAATCCTTCATGTTAATCACTGAAACAATGAGTGAGTCATTAAAAGATTCATTCAAACAATTAGTTCACAACACAGATTCATTCAAGAAGTGACTGTTGAGTCACTGAATTATTTACTTAACTGATTTGTTAGCAATTACTGATAAATTCAAGAATGAAAAATGTCTCTCTTTATGAAATTATTTAATCATTCACATGAATCACGTAAGCAATTCAATCAATCATTTTTAAAGTGAGTCATTGGGTGATTTTTTTCCCCAGCTAATTGGTTCAAATACACTTCCACTGCATTGCTCAGAGATTAAACTAATTTAATTATCCTTTCATCTAATTAAATCTTTCAACATTGTTTGTTTGAGTTTCCCAACACAGCAACATTTACTCAACCGATGGTGTGAGTTAGTGGCTCGGAAATTACACTCTTCACCTTTAAATGACACAATCTAGAGACAAACTAAACTGAGCTTTGAAAGAGTAATTTTTCTCTGGAATCTTCTGAATAATATGATGTCTGGAAGCATACCTCTTAATCAATAGTGAAGTTAACTCCTATTCCATTTATTCAATCAGCATCGGGTTTAGGAAGAAAGGATCTATTCTCCAGGAGTGCTATCTGGATGTGTAACCCATGAGGAAGATATTTTTAAGCCACTTAAACAAGACAATCCATCACCTCTCTATCTCTGTGACGGAGATTACTATTACCACAAATGTCAGTTCACCCAGTGGGAGAAATAGCTCACAACGCTATGGTGCCCTCAAATTTTGCTCTTCTTACTGAGACACTATACCACCCCCAGCCATTATGATAAATGGTGATTTTTCCTCCGTGACAGATAGTGTGTGGGGTTACATGGTGATTACGTGCAGTTTCAGGTGAGATGGAGAGACAGAGGTCCACAGCAGGTCAGGCAGATGGCGTTTCCTGCACTGATTTGTGGTGATTGTCCCTCTGGCCTTGTCTTTCCAGGATTAAGTTCTTAAAATGCAAACTGTTCCACATGAACTCATCAGGCGGTTGGTACACGGACCTCTCTCTCTCTCTCTCTCTCTCTCTCTCTCTCTGTTTATCTGTCAGTTCTCTCTCCATCTCTGTCTCTGTGCTCATACAACCTCTGGTTTCCTTTCCATTCTGTCTTTTTCCTTCCGTCTGTTGCTGGTCACGCTTCGTCTGCCTCTCACTGTGGCTTAAAATGTTGTTTAACTCCATTCAGGGATGCAGTGGCCATAGGGAGCACTGGGACATTCCTAGTGGCTTGGTTGACCTGTGGTCGAAACCATATTTAGATAAAAAGTAAATATACAATGATTTTAAAAGGAAAAACCATGCTGAAATCATCAGACAGGCTGGCCACGTCCCAGTGGTAGAATATGGCATAGATGACATACTGTTGTCACGGTGCACACAGCAGGGAGGAACGACGAACACGCAGACGAGGATAAACTTCAAAATAATAGTCTTTAATGTAGACATCAGGACATGACAAGGCAAGGCTGACACAGACAGGAACATGTAGGAATAACGAGTAGACCAGACGAAAACCAACTAAACAGGCAGGAACTAAATACACATGACAATTACTGATAATTAAACACACCTGAGCTGAATAAACTAATAATCACACAGAACAAGGACAAGAACATGACCAAATATGGAAACAAGAGGCGGGAACATATGACACACAGGACAGAGGACTGACAACTGTAGATACAAATTAAAAGCAATTGAATGCGTCCCAGTTATCTAGTTGATTGAAAATGTTTATTGAAAATTGAAAATGCTTATCTGTGCAGGATTTGAACATTAAAACATTAATATTTTAAATTGTATTTAGTTTAGTTTTTCATCTGTATATATATATATATATATATATATATTTAATTATTTCAGCCTTATTTAAATTAAGAAACAAATATGTTTTTAATAGTTTTAGTTAACTACTATAACCCTGGTTTCCATCCAAGTTATATAATTAATTTATATTAAAAATCTAAATATTTCAAAAACATTCACAAATACACTAGTTTTTCCATGTGTTCAAGAAAACAAAACTGTCACTGCCAGTGGGTTGACGCAAACGTTTTCTTCTGTGAATGAGTTATTCAGTCACATGACTCGAGGCAAAGTCACATGTCCTTTTGATTTTCTATTGTAGTTTGTGTCTTCTTGCTGAATAACAAATTATCTGTTCACATTGACACGTTGATCTTATATACCATACCATTTTTTTTTTTATCATTTAGAGATTTATTTTAAAACAAAATAATGTGCATGCAGTAGTCCTAGGCTGTTTGTCCCCCAATTTATTCTTGACATGTTCATGCAAGTATAATTCAAGAATGTGTCTGACAGACTGAATATGCACATTTTTTGTACTAAACACATTCTTACAGGATTATCATGACAGCAATTACTAAATACCCAAAGTGCTTTGCATATAAATGGACTAATAGCTTATAAAGCAAGTTTGTACAAACACATTATTTAGTTAAAACACAAGACACACAAACAACTTGATTCATGGCTTCCATAACTCAAATGTTGTATGGTTAAGGTGGGAAATGTCCTGGAATGCTAAAACCATCATCCACATGTCTTTTTGTTTTGCACATGTAGTACTTAGAGATACTTCCTATTAAATAGATGCACATTGATGCAGTTGTTCCACTTAATTAATTTCATTACGGTTTTGTTAACCTTTATCTCAACCTCACTCCTTTTTCAGTGTATAAACCTTTCTTTCTTTCCTATTCACACTCACTCGCATCCTCGATTCACTCTGGATCACCCACCTATTTCAGTAGCACTGCCACAGATATATATCTTTCTCCATCTGTATCTTTTTCTCTCCACCTCTCCCTCCCTCTTTTTCTCGCTCTTACACAAATGCCTGGTTGTTCCACACCCACTCCTCTCCCCTGCCGCCTCAGCCCCAATCAGCATGCAGCCTCGCCCGTCTTGCCAGCAGGTTGTCCATCATTCCCAATTACTGTGGCAACCGTTGCTGCCGGCAGCAGCACGCACCGATCAACCGAGTGACCCCGCGCACCTCCAACAAGGTTCCAACATCACAGTCTCTTCCGCACATCTGTTCCGCTCTTCCCCTCACCTAGCGCTGAAAAGATAAAGAGACCCTGACATGACACACCCAGCATCAATCCACAGAGCGTGTGCATGTGTGTGCATCTTCGGTGGATCACAGAGAAGATAAAGATGCCGAGACATTCTTTTAATGAGCACGCTTGCACGTCATGTATTCTGTTAATAAGAACAAGAGGAAGTCACTTGTGTACAGAATTCTGAGAAACACCCTTCATGACATTATCAACAAACATCTCAGTGATGGAATGAAGATAAGTGAAGATAAATCATATGTTTAGTAACTAGTTTGCATTAGTCTGCTGTCTGCGCACAAACCTACAGCGTAAAAATCATCAGTCACAAATAAATGAAGTGTAATGAGAGAATAAAGCATTGGATGCACTTGTGCTGAGAGTGATGCTGAGTTGAGTTATTTCCCACCACCCTCTTTCTTCCCATGGTGCACAACTATGCATTGGAATGGTGAAGCCTCCCTCTACTGGTTGGTGAAGACATTGCAGCATAGTTCTCAGAGTTCATGACCTTGATGCAAAGTAAAATTCATGAGAGTGAGGCACAGGGAAAGAGTGAGGCAGTTTCAGGACACGCATCTGGAAAGGATCTCCAACTTCCATGGCTCTTGTGGCCACGTCATCAAAACACAGCCATGCATTCCTGTCTGGATGTTTCTTTGCACACATTTATCTCTTTGCACAGATTACGGAAGAAAACCAGTGCAGTGTTTACATCTGTGTTCACAAGAGTGTGAAATGTAAAAAAAAAAAAAACGTTTTAAAATTTGTGTAGCCTACATACTTACAGTATATAGAACAAAACATCTTTGTCCATAAAACTCACAGAAAAAATGTTCACAGAACATAATGTATTCAGACACATTGGAAAAGCATTACAAGTCTTTTTAACTAACAAATCAGTGTTAGCTGAACAAAAAAGACATGTGACTGGAGTCAGTGATTAAGTGGATTAAGGTAACAGTTGAGTAAACTCAAAAAAGCTGTGCAGCAAGTTCACTTGAAATTTTAAGTTAAGTCAACTTTTCATTTTTTAAAGTGTACATTGGTCTGGCAGTAACAATTATTAGTACTTTCAAATGTTACTCACCCTCATGTCAGTTCAAACCCTTGACAACCCACCTGATATTCTTAAAACAAATAAAATTTTTTGGAATTCTAGTTGCTTTTTTCAAGCTCCAGAAAAGTTTCCAAAGCATTGTAAAATGCATACGTTCGATCCATGTGCTGTATTCCAGGTCTTCTGAAGTCATATAATAGGTTTATGGGAGCAACATTTTATAGTAGATTCTTTCAGAAATTGATCAAATGTTAAATGGTGAACTATTCCTTTATTAGTTGTACTGAACCCATAACTTAATTTAGATTTCAGTAATTGATTCACACCTTGACCAGATGTCAATCATGAAAATCTAAATGTAGCTTTGAGTGTAACGTCCTTCTCATGTATGTTTTCAGTCCACGAGCCTCATTGAGCTGGGCAATCCTTCTCAGAGTCTGGAGAATGTGTGTCGCTGGGCTTTCGAACAGCAGAGGAAGGACACTAACGATAAAGAATACCATGATCACGCCATCTTTCTCACTCGTCAAGAGTTTGGACCCACAGGGATGCAGGGTAAAATCAACACACATGCACGCAAACACAGCATCATCAACCTTCATACATTGAAACGTTACTAACAAGAGCAGATTATCTTTTAAACATGAACGTGTGCGTTTAGTTTGAAAAATGGGCATATGTAGGGACATGCCACAATGATCTTGAAATGACCTTACCTTCAGGCCTTCAGGCCTTTTCCAGTAGAAAATAAGTGTTAAAAATAAAGCGTGATGAAGATGTGAGGAGGACAAACTCAATCAGGTGCTCTTATGTGTTGCTAGGTTACGCTCCTGTCACAGGTATGTGTCATCCTGTACGGAGCTGCACTCTCAACCATGAAGACGGTTTCTCATCTGCTTTTGTCGTGGCGCATGAAACCGGCCACGTGTGAGTATCTGCTACAGTATGTCTAAAGATACCTTGTGTATTTTTAAATTTATACAGCAGTTTGTTCCGGTCATTGAATCTGATTGGTTGAGCAGTTATGTTCCTTGAATCTGATTGGTTGAGCATCATTCGAACAGCTGACTTTCCACTGTTTGTGTCACTAATTTGTTCAAAAACAAATTCATTCAGGAACAAAACAAGCAAATCATTGATTCATTCACACAACCAATTCATTCAAATAATTCCACACGAATATGGCATCTATCCTGACCAAAGTCAGTTTGTAACTTGATTAAAATCTAAAAATGCCAAAATAAGAGGCAAAAATGTATTAAAAATTTACATTTTATGCGTATATGCATATGTGTTATAGGTTGGGAATGGAGCATGATGGGCAGGGGAATCGTTGTGGAGATGAGGTGCAGATGGGGAGCATCATGGCCCCACTGGTGCAGGCGGCTTTCCACCGCTTCCACTGGTCCCGTTGCAGTCAACAGGAACTGGGGCGCTACCTGCAGTGAGTGCTAGACAGGCATACACAGACAATCTTGCTAGTACAACTGTGGATTATATACCATCTCATTCTGCCTCTGAAGTTCGTATGATTGTCTCCGTGATGACCCGTTCGAGCACACATGGGAGGAGCTTCCACACCTGCCCGGGCTGCATTACTCCATGCACGAACAGTGTCGCTTTGACTTCGGTGCCGGATACATGATGTGCACAGCGGTGAGTCTTGAATTCACTGCTGCAGAGGCTTTTTCATTCAAGTAATGCATTATTAATATGAGATTGTAAAATCACTATGAGCATGTATAATTCTAAAAGCATTCTTCCTTGACAATCATCAGCTTGCCATAACAATCACCATTTGTGGTCATTGGGTTCACCGTAGATCGCCGTGACCCAGTATGATGAGTGTTATACATGCCAATAATGCATTATGAATAGTATTTTGTGTTAAGTGACTGAGTGTTGATATCTGCACATGCCAAAGGGAAAAGGCTTAATGGAACAGAATAGTGCACCAAAATGTTCAGTCTGTCACTATTGTACTCATGCTCATGTTGGTTCATACCTGTATGACATTCTTTCTTCTGTAGAGCACAAAAGAAGCAGCTTTCAAGTTTTATGAAAGACACTAAAGCACCATTAAAGTATCATAAAAGTGGTCAATATGACTCATGCACTTTATTCCAAGTCTTCTGAAGTAATTTAAGTTATACAGTTAAACAGACTAAAATTGAATTTACCACTCACTGTAATTTTTGGCATGTTCATTAGAGAAACAGCATAGATTCATTGAAGGGTTATTTCACCCAAAAATTAAAATTAACCTGTGTTTTATTCACCTTCAAAGCATCCTAGGTGTCTGTGACTTTCTTCTTTCAGACTCATTCAATCGGAGTTATATTAAAAATTGTCCTGGCCCCTCCAAGCCTTTCAATGGGGTAAGTGGGTGTTTTCTGTCAACAGTTCAGAAGACGTGAAATAAAGTGCACGTATTTGTAATAACACGTCCCTCACACGGCTCCGGGGGGTTAATAAAGGCCTCCTGTAGCGAATCCATGTGTTTTTGTAAGATAAATATCCATATTTCAAATGTAATAAACACTTTTTTTCTCACTTCCGCTGACTGTCATACGCGGAAGCCATCCAGGCAGATGACGTAGGACGTTGGCGTTGCGTGATTAGTGACAAACGCGGAGAGAGAACAAAACAAAACACAAACGTCACGAATTAGAAGCACAAAACGAGGATTTGTAAAGAAAAATGTCAGAGGATTTCGATATAAGCCAAGAGGACACTGGTTTTCCTTTGCTAAAGTAAGAAAAATTTTTAAGGAAACTTCTTCTGAACTGTTGACAAAAAACACCCGCTTACCCCATTGAAAGGCTTGGAGGGGCCAGGACCATTTTGAATATACCTCCGATTGGATTTGTCTGAAAGAAGAAAGTCACATACATCTAGGATGCTTTGAGGGGGAGTAAAACACCGGCTAATTTTCATTTTTAGGTGAACTAATCCTTTAACAAATTATTCTTTTGAGTCAGATCTTTTCAAATAATGTTTTCATAATTTTGCAAGTTTGAAAGCCTTTAAAACATTCTGTGTGTTCCACAGAAAAAATAAAAATCATACGGGCTAACATGAGGGTGAGTGAATGATGAAATCATTTTCATTTTTGGGTGAACAAATCTTTTAGTGTACAAAAGAAGAACCAAGGGCCGGATTCTTAAAACATTCTTAAGAAAAAATGCCTTCTTAACTGCGATTTTCTTCTTATTTTTTTACTTAAAATAAAAAGTTGAAAAATAATTATTCTCAAACATTCTTAAGAACATTATCTTATTTCTTAAGATTGTTCTTAAGACAAAACTTTCAAGAACTCAAGAGAATCTTCTTAAAAATCATTGTACATACATACTGGAAGCGTTCACTCTGGAGAGAGCGCAAAAACAGCACAAAAATTAATGAAACAGATTGCTGCAGCTTGAGACTGGCTCTTTAAAGGTAACTATTCAAAAATACGGCACATTAAAAATGCGAAGACAAGCACTAGTCAAGATATTGATACTAGTCATGGATATTTATCACAAAATAGTGTGCATGCTTATTATGATTATTAGGGTAATCTGAAGGAAGCACAAAAAGACGTCAGTCCTTGAAGTCATAAGCCATGTATTCAGTCAAATAAAGACTGTCATTTTCTTCTTACGAAAAAATAAGATGTTTTAAGAATATACAGTGCTGCTCACTAATATTGGCACCCTTGGTAAATATGAGCAAAGGTGGCTGTAAAAATAAATCTGCATTGTTTATTCTTTTGATCTTTCATTAAAAAAAATTACAAAATTCTAACCTTTCATTGAAGTAAAACAATTCAAAGTGGGGGGAAACTCACATTATGAAATAAATGTTTTTCTCTAGTTCATGTTAGCCACAGTTATTGGCACCCAATTATTGCAACGTCCTTTTCCCAAGATAACAGTTCTGAGTTTTATCCTATAATGCCTGATGAGTTTGGAGGACACCTGACAAGAGATCAGAGACCATTCCTTCATACAGAATATCTCCAGATCCTTCAGATTCACAGCTCCATGTTGGTGCTTCTTGTGTGGATGGATATGGCAAAAGCTTCATTTTGTGCTCAGTGATACATTTTTGTGTTGATTTTGATGTTTGTTTTGGATCATTGTCTTGATGGAAGATCCAAGCATGGTCCATTATAAGATTTTTTACAGAGGCAGTCAGGTTTAGATTTTTTTATCTGTTGGTATTTGATAGAATCCATGATGCCATGTGTCTGAACAAGACGTCCAGGACCTCCGGCAGAAAAACAGGCCCACAACATTATAGATCCAGCAGTATATTTAAACGTGGACATGGGGTAATTTTTATCCCTGTTTGCACCGAACCCATCTGGTGGGTTTGCTGACAAAAAGCTCTTTTTTCTATGTTTCATCTGACCATAGAAGTAAGTGCCATTTGAAGTTCCAGTCCTGTCTGACAACTGAATATGCCATAGATTGTTTTTGGATGAGCCAGGAGTTTTTTTCTTGAAACCCATTTGAACAACATGTGGTGATGTAGGAGCTGTTTGATATATTTTTATTATTTGATACAGTTTATTATTCAACTGATCTCTGCAATTCTTCAGCTGTGATCCTTGGAGAGTCTTTGGCCACTCAAACACTCCTTCTCACCGTGCACAAACTCAGATTTTTAACATCTTTAGTTGATTGAAACCTAATTGTAGTTGATTGAAACCCTGATGGTAGAAATGGGGATTTTCAATGCTTTAACTCTTTTCTTACAGCCACCATTATTTGGTTTTACTCCTTGTGATGGATGGTTAAGGGAATTTGGCCTTTGTGTCCCTCATATTTATAATCCTGTGGAACAGGAAGTCATGGCTGTACAATTTCATGCCAAAAAATGTAAATATGAATAGAAATATACTTTCTATAATTTCTAAGGGTGCCAATAATTGTAGCCAACATACTGGAGAAAAACATTTATTTCATAATGTGAGTTTCCCCCCACTTTCAATTGTTTTACTTCAATGAAAGTTTAGAATTTTGTGGATTTTTTGAATGAAAGATCAAAAAGATAAATGATGCAGATTTATTTTCACAGCCGCCTTTGCTTATATTTACCAAGGGTGTCAATATTAGTGAGCAGCACTGTATTTGAGAACTTCTTAATAATTTTTAAATAATTGCACTTAGGAATATTCTTACAAACTTCTTGGAATTTATCTTAAAAAGAATTTGTAACTTATTTCGTGAATCCAGCCCCAGGTTTTAAAACAACCCATAGCACATCAGCTGGTTTTATTTTATATAGATGTTGATATAAAATAAATTCCAGACTGACAATAAAACACATTTTATGAACACCAAATTTCAAAATGATGTCATTCGTCTGTTGAAGAGAAAATGCGTGGCTATACTGTTTGCAATTGACTGTTGGGAATAAAATTGATCAGATAATCACAACCAGATGTCATGAGTTTGATATCACTTGATAAACTGGATAAAAATGATTTCAAGAATCATTTCTGCTCACAAAATGAGATTCCAGCTGAACAGCACTGCTTGGACTGTACTTCACTGTCTTGTTAAACCATTCCCTTAGCTGCAAAAGGTGGGGCCATCAGGAGCCCAGGTAAGGTGTTCTCCTCAGTCGCAACGTGGCCTCTTTCGTTTGAACTTGGCTCAATTCAGATGGTCTTATTGTTAATCATTACATGTTATTGGTTGGTGTTCAGCTCATTGTCATTTTGCAGACACATGCGCTGCAGGATACTAAACCCACAGTTGTTTCTGAATTAATTGGCATTCACAAGCATTAAAAGGAGTGCTTGAGTTCAATACAATTTTTTTATAATTTTGGCTCATACTTAAGTTTTTAAAAATAAATGTTAAAAAAAAAAACAGTGTGTACAGAAATGCACAGATACATGCACATGAATACTCAAGCAAAGAGCAAACTCTACACATACGTATGAATTGCATTAGGATAATGCATAATCCACCCAGGGGTGTGTTTCCCAAAAGCATTGTTAGCTAACTATGGTCGTTAGTTCCATTGAACTCTATTGGTAACGACGGAACTTCCAACCATAGTTGCTTTTGGGAAATGCACCCCAGAACAGTAGTCCCACCGCTTAACGGTTCATTTAGACAATTTTGCAGCTTTAGTAACACATTTTTGTATGGAAGAACTGATATAAGTGCTTTAGCAAGAAAATGAGTGGCACTCTGCTTCTAAACCCTCTGGAATGCCTTGCCACTATGTTTTGGTTCTGATTTTGAACTGAAGGATAAAATTAATCTCTGTAGTAATTGAAAACATGCCGCAGATTCTCTTAATACTGTAGATCTCAAACCTCTTTTGAACATTCCTTTAATGTCAAGTTAACCAGGTCATTGCAGCCTGGTGACTTTTCTGAGAGTTTTCTACATTCACTCTCAGAAATAAAGGTACAAAAGCTGTCACTGGGGCGGTACCTTTTCAAAAGGTACACTTTTGTACCGATTAGGTTCAAATATGTACACTTTAAGTACTAATATGTACCTTTAAGGTAGCAAAATTGACCCTTTAGGTACAAACATGTACCTTTTGAAAAGGTACCGCCCCAGTGACAGCTTTTGTACCTTTATTTCTAAGAGTGTTCAGTAGAAAAAATATCCATGAATAGATTGCTGTCTGGAGCAAGTTTTAACCGTACAGTTCTCAGAAGCATCTAAAAATCTCTACAGGTGCTAAATATTCGTCTAGCTTTTGGCCTAGAAATCTTTTCTCTATTTAGCTTGGCAAACTCTAAACAATATTCAAACTGAGACAACAGTAGCAGCCAGCTGGCTACTGGTGAAAACTGTGAGCCATTATTTTGCACTTGGTGTCTTGATGTGTTTAAAACACTTGTTGGGTTTAGGATCCTGCTAAATGTAGTGTCATCATTAGTACCACAGCCAGAGATTCTGGTCTTGTCTACTAAGCTACTCAGAGGAAGGAAAACAAAGAGAGATTTTGCTTAACATTTGACCTTAATTGAGGCCATATCCCATCACTGCCCAGCATTCTGTCGTCTAACTGTGCTGTTGGTCACAGGCTGTATCATAACTTAAAGAGTTTTCGTCATTGTTTTGATTTGCCTGCATGGGATTGCTTTGTTACATAAATATAACCTGCCCATGAATGAAAATGTATCATACTGTTTCATCATGCCTGTACAACTGTTATAATGTTATATTTTATATTATATTAACATTATATCTATCTATCTATCTATCTTTAGAGAGAGAGAGATTTATTAACTTGTAATGAATAAATGTATTATAATTATAATTATTATTATTATAGTAACAATTTATTTACAATTAATTAAAAAGTGTCTGTTTAATGGACTTTTTCAATTATTAGAAATTTACAGTGCTATTTTAATAGTGGTGTTTGTACATCATTTTGTCTTTGTAATTAACAGTTTTCTATATTTACCCCATATTATGTCCTTCAGTTTGATCCTAGCCTTGTGACTATCGGACCAGCTGCGTCTTGTCGTAAGATTTCTCTCATTCAGAGTATGTGTGAGTTTGAGAGTGATATTTCTTCTCTCTGTTCCTCTGTTTCTCAGTATCGCCCCTTTGATCCATGTAAGCAGCTTTGGTGTTCTCACCCAGACAACCCTTTCTTCTGCAAGACCAAAAAAGGTCCGCCCATTGATGGCACTAAATGCGGTGACGGGAAGGTACCAGTCAGCCTTTCATGCAGATCCATCCTGAGGTGTTAGACTCACTTGCTTCCTCTGTGTTTATGTGTTTGCCCTGCTCTCTTCCTCTCTCAGCACTGTTTTAAAGGCCACTGCATGCAGTTGACTCCAGACATCATAAAAAGGGATGGCAACTGGGGGATGTGGAGTGAGTTTGGTGCCTGCTCTCACCCCTGTGGAAAGGGACTACAGTTTCGCACCCGAGCTTGTGACGATCCACGGTGTGTATACATATCTGTCTGTCTGTTTAATCAATGCTCCATCTATCTATCTGTTGGTCCAATTTTTTCATATATAGCTCATTTTTTTCCCATTTCTGTTAACTTCCTCCAGTCCAGCTAACGGTGGACGTATTTGCTCTGGCCCAAGCTATCAGTTCCAGATTTGTAATGCGCATGAGTGTGAGGACCCGTACCACGACTACAGAGCCGAGCAATGTAGCATGATGGACAACAAGTTTGAGTACCAGAATACCTGGCACCACTGGCTGCCTTATGAACACCCCGACCGTAAGTAATATGGCAGATTTCATGGACCACACTGAGTTGAAAACAGCATTTCATCTGCAAAAAACACAACGTGTTTTCTTATTTTTTATAAATAAAATAAATAATTGTAAATAATATAAACAATTTGCAGATGCAAATGTGACCCACCTCATCTAGTTAGCAGTGTTGGGGGGTAACTAGTTACTGTTACAGTTACTGAGAAAAATATGTAATTAAATTACAGTTACTCGTGAAAATGTTAACAATTACAAAGCGGGTTACATCTGAATATTTTCACACACATACAGATATGACTGATTTTTTTCCTATATTGTATTGACTTTAAAATTTGAGACACCAATGTTTCAGGAGTTTAGGACACAGAATAGGACACATATTAGATATTCAATAACTGTATTATGTATATGCTTTATTCTTTAAGATTAACCTTTTTTCAAGGCATTGTTAGATGTTTCCTGTCACATCTATGCAAAGATTTGATTTCAAAAACAGTATCATATAGCTATTAAACGGTTTCTTGTTATGATTCTAAAACTTTATTTAACCTCAGAATGATCTCAAAGCAAAAAGAAGTGTTAAAGTCTGATTTTGTGGTGGCTGTGCTTTAAAAATAAATTATTATAACCTTAATTCAAGTAAAGAAGGATTTTGAAAGTCTGACAGTAATCATTGTTGAGTATTACTGCAAGGTTAACCCAGCCTGCTTTAAATGTTTGAAAATGATTAATAGTTGAAAACATTCATTAGAAATTAAGAAAAGCAATCAAATGTAATCACATTACTTAAATAAAGTAATTGAAATAGTTACACTACTTATTACATTTTTAAATAGGGTAACTTGTAATCTGTAACCTATTACATTTCCAAAGTAACCTTCTCAACACTGCTAATTAAAAAGTCCTCAAATTCATTTATCAGAGTCCATGGCCCTACTATAATTTGTTCAAGTTTGGCTTGCAATATTTCACAGTACTGGACAACATACTTTTCACTCTGCACCGTATTTTGCCAGCAATTCAGCAAATACCAAAAAATCTTAAATATCAGTGCAGCAGAATATTTGACTTTGTTTTATTTAAATGAATACAATGTAGTTTAATTTTAAAGTATTTATTTTATTCAAAAATTTATTCAAAGCTTACTTTAGATTGTTTCCCACTCCTGTCCTGCACAATCAAAGCTCAGTTTGTCAGCCAGGCCTGTAACCAGACTGATGTAATCCGTTTCTCTGCACAGCTGTTTTCACTTATACAGTTGGTACACATGAAAATATGATTTCATTCAATACCCCCCTCTTTTTTCCACATGTACTTCTACACTATTCATGACATCACTTAGAACATGAAATCCTTTCTGAGGCATTAGCGCTGTTGACATCTGTCTTAGTCTTACGATCAACACAGGCACATCCAAAGTAATTCTCATATAAAGAGCCTTTTTACTGTCCATGTCAATTAAGGTCTGAATTGCAGAATAATTCAGAAGAGAATGTTTGTGGTTCATAAAATGGGCTTGGATACCTTTGATCACATGAGATAATAATTTTTACATGATGTTTTTTTGATTTTACTCTCTGGAGACCTGTTCTCTGTTGGTCTTGATTTGGTTTGTGTGGGTTTGCTTTTTTGGTGGGGAATAAAGTACTTGTTTTACTTGTACTTTTTCGGCACAGAGTGAAATTAAATGCTTTTAAATTTCTGGGACATTCAACAGGCATCACATTGTTCGTGGAAAAGTTTTGGTCTTTATGAAAAAATGAGCTGGATTTATTACTTATTGAAATGTTCTTCTGGAACAGAAGCGTCCAGTTTTTGGATTATCTTGGAAACTGTTTGGGGTCATATAATGTTTTTATAGACCATTTAAAGACTATCAAGAGACTTTTTTTTGTATAAACCATATCCTCTGGTGGACAAAGATGTAGCCTAATAGATGTGGAATATTTAAAGCATTTTGTATCGTATATTATCAACATTTATTTTGTTTTAATTTTTTGTCTTAGAATAAGATTTTTTATTTTTAGAGAATAATCTCTAGATTGTCTAAATCCTTATAAATATGCACTTAATCTAGATTCATCCCTCAAGGATCTCTCTTGTCTTGTTTTCCATAGCTAAGCAACGCTGCAAATTGTACTGTCAATCCAAAGAGATACGAGCTGTAGTCAACATGCAGACTCAGGTGGAACCTGGAACACGCTGCTCCTACAAAGATCCCTACAGTGTGTGTGTGGCCGGAGACTGTGAGGTGAATAGCTGCGTGTACCACTTGTAAATGTTTGTGTTTAGTGGCCTGTTTCTCATGATGTCTCTCTCCCTTCAGAAAGTGGGCTGTGATAATGTGGTTGGATCAACTCTACAGGAAGATAAGTGCGGCGTCTGCGGGGGAGATGGAACCAAGTGCAAGACTCACAAGTTTAACTTCACCTTTGTAGAGAAGAAAGGTACTGCACGTCTCCACAGCACACATGTAGGCTCTGTTCCAAAACCTAGGCAGCATTACAGGCCCACTCCAGACACAATGGCTTTTTCCAAACATAAGCAGAATTATAATGCCTCATAAGATACATTATTTTGGCCAAATTCTTTGCAAAGGCAATCCTGTAACACAGTGCAACTTGCAAGATCAGTGAAAAAATACAAGAAACAAAAATGGGTTTCAAATATCCTTAATTTAATACTGAAAAGTAGTGATGGATGCTTTTGAAACACTGCTTTGTGAAGCTTGTATCAAACTGCCAAGAGTCATGTGATTTCAGTAAACAAAGCTTTGTTACATCATGGCTGTTTCAAAGTTTATGTTTTTAAAAACACATTTGCATAACAAAAGCAAGAGTTGTACTTTCTAGTCTAATATTGACCTGTGCTCTCCATTTAACAAACAAAACAAGCTCTACAATTTAATAAAAGAACACATACAGACAGTCCATATTTAATGGTATTAGAAAGTTTTGAAAAGCTGTTTCTGTAATCACTTTTTTTATGTTTATTAAATTATTGGAGTAATGTAATAGTGATTTGGAAATGTTTTGGTTTAGGTGTCATTAAAGTGCTTGAAGTTCCCAGAGGGGCGAGACATCTCTTCATTCAGGAACTGAATGGGACTACTCACATTTTAGGTAAAACCTGATCATTTCCTGTAGTTTTTCATACATTAAGCACAATGCCTGTTTGATTGTATCTCTCTCTCTCCATTTTTTCACTAAATAGCTGTCAGGAATAAAGCATCAGGTGATTTCTTTCTCAACGCACATGGAGACTACCCAGAGACACGCTCAGTTATTGAAAAAGGTCTGGAATGGGAGTATGAAAATAAAAACAACAAGGACACCATTCAAACCAGCGGACCCTTGAAAAATGACATAGTTGTCATGGTAATCTCCTGTAGGGATTCACACACACACACACACACACACATGAGTGGACACTCAACTTGTCTTAAATGATTGTCTTTAATTGTGTAATTGTTTACTAGATCCGAATGCATGGATCGGCCAAGGTGAAGGTGTCGATCAAATACATCACTGACAATGACAGACTGGGCGATGGTGCCAATGAGAACAACATGGTCCCTGATTATGCGGTGCCATATTCCTGGGTGGTGAAGAGATGGACACCTTGTTCCAAGACCTGTGGAGGAGGTAGTTCACTATAACCACAATCATTTGTTTGAGAGTAGTTTATTATAGATAGAGACAGCTAAGTTTCTACTATGACAGATCCTTTGCTAAGTCCTGCCTTAAAGGGGTGGTTTACTGTTTTTTTTCTAGGCTTGATTGTGTTTATGGGGTGCAGTCTAACATGTGTTCATGCTTTGTTTTTTTAAAAACGCATTATTTTTCATATAATTTACCTTTATTCCACACCGCTCTGTCCCTTCTCTGACAAAAGGCCTCGATTATTTCCTGTTTTTATGAAGCCCCTCCCTCAGAAATATGTGTTGGGCTCTGATTGGTTAGCTGGCTCAGTGTGTTGTGATTCGCTAAACCGCAGAGCGTGCGTCTAAATGTCCCGCCCCTCAGCTCAGCAGCATGTGCTCCGGTTGTATTGTAAACAATGGCGTCGTCTATATTGCTTATCAATTTGAGCCCGATTGAGAAGCAGAGGATAATTTGTGAAGAGGATCGCGCAGAACCTGTGCAAGCACGGCTCTTAATGGTATGTTTGTTTGTTTGTTGTCTCATACTTTTAGATACGCTGTTATTATACTATTATGTTAGCTTTTAATACATGGTTTTATTCTGATTAAAGCTTTAATACAGTACGGCAACCGCACACGCGTCCATGTATAACGCTTCTCATTGCTATGTGAAAATGTATAATTGGAACAGTTTGTTGGAGCTGATCTGACGATCTGAATGAGAGAGAGAGAGAGAGAGATGCAGAGCAGGGCGACGCGAGGAACAGTATTGAGAACTGCTGTTTTAGAACATTAATTTTGAAACTTGTGAATCCATTAGAATCGTTAGAAGACAGAATCGCGATTCATATATGAATAGATTTTTACGTGCACCCCTAGTTTTCTCTTCCTCTTCTCTAAAGCAGCACAGCATGGCCTCGCACCCTTCCTTACATGTTCCTGAGGGCGGGGTTTATCTGGGTCAGTGACGTATCAGACCCGGGAAGTAGTTCGTTGTAGTCCCTTACCAGCCGTTTTTGTAGGCATTAAACTTACAGAATTTTAAAAGATGATATCTCTGTTTGCATTGAACTTTCAGCGCTACAACTTTGCAGATATTGTTTATGCTCAAACAGCAATATTACACACTAACTAACGTTAAAAAAGTGAAATTGCAATCAACCACCCCTTTAAAACATCACTGGCCAATCTTATCTCAGCAATCGTTGCTGTCCACTATACTGTCAAGCTCTCAAAAGTGACTAAAAGAAGGCGATACTGATAATAGTGAAGTGATGCAGCAGTGATGACATGTGGGCGTTACTTTAGGATGATAGAAGTGGAAGTACTTGATTGAGCTCTGACAATACTTAGTCCAATAGAATGTTAGCTTGCCTTACATTATTTGGATTATTATAGAATTGTATTGTTTTTTTATTGTTGTTTTTTTTGCATTTCTCTTTTCATGCTCATAAGTATTTCATTCACTACCTTCTTATGGATAGGTATTCAGATGACGCGTTATGGCTGCCGTAAGAATGCAGAGATGAGGATGGTTCATCGCAGATTCTGTGAGAAAATCAAGCAGCCTCCACCGCTGTTTAGAGACTGTTACTTGAGAGAGTGTGCTCAGCCCATGTGAGTGTGTGTGCCAAATGAGTTAGAAGGATATTATTATTATTAGTTTTAATTCACATTTTCAGTTTTGGGGGCAAGACACACCAAGTGATTCTTTATTTGTACTTTTTTATTAACTATTATCTAAAGCATTACTATCTAAAACATTACAGTGTCATGTAATAATGTCTTTAATTATTTTATAAAAAATAATATGAAGTTAATAGATTTAATATACATTAGTACATAAAAAAACGCAAAATAAACCCCTAGCACTACATTATGTGGCCTGGTTTTCTGCAACTATAGTCTGTCTCCAGTAGATGTCAGTGTGACACTGTTGTACCTTGCATCACACATGACACTTTGGCACCTGTTTTTCTGGATAAACTTTGACTGTTATGTTTGTTTCTATGTGTTTAGCTGGGTGGCTGGAGAGTGGGGTGAATGCAGTAAGTCTTGTGGGAAGACAGGAACTCAGACACGCTCCGTACGCTGCGTCCAACCTCTGGGCGACGGCAAGTTCAAATCCATCCGTAGCCGTTACTGCAGCGACGAGCGCCCAGAGTCCCGCAGAGACTGCAATCGCAACCTGTGCCCTGCTGAGTGGAGACTGGGTCCCTGGTCACAGGTATATACATCTGACATGCTGCGTTTCCATCAGTATAGGTCTGATATAAAATAATGATTTTAATGAGTTTGTTTGTGTGTGTGTTGTTGTAGTGCTCAGTGACGTGTGGTAATGGTACGCAGGAGAGGCAGGTGCTTTGTCATACCCGTGACAACACCATTGGACTCTGTCTGGACTCCAAACCAGCTGCATTGAGACCCTGCAGAATGGATCCCTGCCCAAGTGCGTATTTGATTATGGGCTCACATTTTCAGTAACTTTCTTTAAGGCTAAAATAACAACACAAATAACAGATCAGTACATTCAAAATTTAAGTCAACACGAAGTGCTGTTTGCAGCCTATTTTAAACTGACATATTTCTGAGTGTAGCAAAATATTAGAGTAAAAAAATATAGCCTATATTGGGCAGGACTTGAGAGCCATTGAGAATTGGATGAATCATTAAATGTGGCCATAAACATACCAAAATGGAGTCAGATGGTTGGTGGGAAAGGGTTAAAAGTAATGCTCCTATAATGCATCTCTCTAAGACAAGGTTGTATCTAACTGGTTACACTTTACAATAAGGATATGTACATTATCTAACATGAAATACCACTGAACAGTATTTTACACCATATATTAATTTTTGGCAAGATTTTGAAATATTTTTGAAAGAAGTCTCTTATACTCATCCAAGATGCATTTAATTGATCAAAAATACAGTAAAACAGTAATATTGTGAAATTTTATTACAATTCAAAATAGCAGTTTTCGATTTGAATATATTTTGAAATGTAATTTATTCCTGTGATGCAATGCTGAATTTTCAGTAGCCATTACTCCAGTTATCAGTGTCAGACGATTCTTCAGAAATCATTCAAATATGTTGGTTTAGTGCTCATGAAACATTTCTTGTTAAATTCTTTAAAAAAAAAAACTCTAACTCCAACAATAAACTAGAACTTTCTAACATTAAATAGATTAATAAATCATTAACAATAATATGCAATACTAGCTTTCTGTGTCATCTTTAGTGTCATCTTCCAAGTGCTAGTTAGAAGTCGTAGATATTGATTTTCATTTCATGTTGATGAAGACCAAAATATATGAAGCCAACTATTCATATATTTGGGATTATTTGAATGTACACATGATCTGTCCAGCATGCTTATTAATGTTATTAATGAAAGTTGTATTATCTGTACTAGTTTTTGCTGAAATAACTAGACTAATTCTTAACACGAATGAACACACTAATATAGTTGATGTGATTTTTCTTTCTTTCTTTCTTTCTTTCTTTCTTTCTTTCTTTCTTTCTTTCTTTCTTTCTTTCTCTCCCATTCTCTTTGTCTACCGGGCTTTCTCCTTCCCAATCCCTCTCCCACATGCGACAGGGAGCACTTCCGACTTCAACAAGCACGGCAACTTCCTGATACAGTGGTTGTCGCGTCATGACCCCAAATACCCCGTGCAGAGGATGTCAAGTAAAGCGTCTCTCTCCAGCCACGTTGTGGCGCTGCGCTGTCTGACCTCTCTCAGCTGGACCTTCCCTCTGTCTCTCTGCCTGGCTTTACAAGGCAAACTCCCCTGACTGCCTCCCTCTTCCGAGGCTTGCACGCTTCTTTTTCCTGGGTGGTGGTCCTCTTTTATGGGGCGTTTCCGATAGGGGGAGGTTTCTCTGTTTCTCTCTCTCTCTGTCTCTCGCTCTATCTCTCTCTCTCCTTTGTGGAGCTCTGTGTTGTGAACGCTGGCCAGTAAGAAATTGTTGACAAAACAAAACATGTAAAAAATTCGGGGGATGTTCATTAAAGGAGGGGCTTTGTGACTGGACGGGCAGCTTGCGGAGCTAATGATTGCGCTGAGGTTTCCGCAGGGGGCGACACGTTTGTTTGAATCACTGCCCTCTGCAAGCTGTTTCCATATGGCTCATGCTCTCAAGGCAGACGCTGTTTTACAGAGGCGCCGCTTGAGCTGCAGGTGTGAAGGGGAAAAAATAAACATGAAAAGTGGCTAAAAGATTAAAAAAAGACAAAAAAAAAGACAAAAAAAAAAAAAAAAACTAAAGCTTTATTGTGAATGTGAACTTGTCACAATGAGGAAATCTTTGCTAAGTGCTCATTCCACATCCTAGTTCATTCTGGAAAACTGATGGGACAAAAACAAACACTCAAGCTAACAAGGTAAGATGTTAACATGGGACGTACTGTTGAACCGCCATCGTACGTGTTGGTGGCCGATGGTGAACATGAGGTGGAACTTGCTAAACAGGGTCGCTTTAGTACACACGTTTGAATGCCATAACCACCTCATCCTCCATCCTCTCTTTGACTGTTAACAAATTCAATAAATGCAGCTTATTTGTGCTTGCAGACTTTAAACAAACATATAAATATATTTGTATTTATATATGAATATAAATCTATATGGGTACCAATAATATGAAATATTAATAATTTGTTTTACCATGAATAAGCTGTAGCTTATTAGCCTAACATTTTGACTGCTATTGATCGCTTTAATTCTTGACTGTTACGTGTATTTTTTTATTGATTTTACATAAATACAGATCTATTGCTATTTAATAACAGAAGTTAAGTGTTTCGGGGGAAGGGGAAGACCTATATTATGCAGGACTCGCTCAGCCAGTTGCCTCTCCGTCTTTTTTTTTTTTTTTTTCAAGAGAAGTGGTTTCATTTGATCGTATTCATGCTGAATGAGAGAGCTTCATGCACATTAAATATCTACACGTGGTGATGATTGACATGCGTTTTCGTCATGCCTTCGTATGTGCGAGGGTTTCCGACACACGTGTGCGTGCGTGCGTGCGTGTATGTCTGCCAGCATGCGTTTTTAACGACGGTTACCAGTGGCCATACAAAAGATGACATAAATATACCTCATGAACTTTCATCCACATCCGAGCGCACTCATTTCGGGGCGGGGGGACATAGAGCGTAAGAACAATGCCTTACACTATGTTTGAATGTATCGGCATTTATCTGTGAAAGTGATGGCTTAGCGCACAGAAACCAGAGGCAGCTTCAAACAAAACCTGAAATAGAACCAACCGATCAACCAATCATCACACATCCCAAAACAGTGGCTAACTCATTGGATATGGAGAGCGTTTTAGTGGAAACCTACACTCGGCATCTCTTTATCACTTCAGACGTGTCATTGTATCGTGAAACACATTTCTGTTGTGACTATGTAGCGAGCTATCCGAATTTTCATGCTCAAAGCCGTGGAGAAAACACTAGGAAAAGCCAGACCTTGCAGTGAGATACTGTAAATAAACATTGGTGTTTACTGTATTTAATAACATTTATGACTGTTATCTCCTTATAAGAAAAAAAATGCTAATATTATATACTAAGAGTAACTGTCATGTTACTTCACTGGCCTAACTGCGTCTTGGCTGGCTGTTGTGGGGAAAAATGTCTGGGGAACATTCAGATGGACTTACGTGCACTGCGTCTATATGCACTTTGATTTATCAGGGAAACTTTATTAATGTTTTGTAAATGTTTAATATATGACACTTGTATGTGCC
Organism: Onychostoma macrolepis; assembly: GCF_012432095.1. Classification (NCBI taxonomy): domain Eukaryota; kingdom Metazoa; phylum Chordata; class Actinopteri; order Cypriniformes; family Cyprinidae; genus Onychostoma; species Onychostoma macrolepis. The sequence continues at coordinate 16,954,164 of NC_081168.1, read as the reverse complement.
ATGCCAGTTTTTACATCATCATGGAAATCCTGTATTTTATTTAACCAATGACCTATTTATTTATTTACCTGTTCATCTGAATTACCAATGGATTAATTGTTCTCAAAGTAATGAAGTGTTCAACCAAAGTTACTGTGAACTTGTACCTTTCAATACAGTTATTTATTTTTCTGAAGAAGACAACTCTATCTGTATGTTTAAATGGGGGTGGGAGTGCATTTCATTGTTTCAGTTTCTGTCACGATCAACTGCAAAAGTAGGAATAAAAAAGTGTTATAAAAATGGAAAAAAAAAAAAAAATTCTAATGGCTTTTTCCTGCCTGTTTTGTCACTCTGCTTTCCGTCTGTTTCTCTGTGAAAAGTGGGATTTTTTCCAATTACCTTAAAGGTGTACTACAGAACGTTAGCCTCTTTCACAATCTGTGGTAGAATTGCAGGTTATTTTGCAGAGTTGTTTTATTCTCATGCTACAAATATAAGGCTTACCATCATGAATCAGGGTCAAGCAAAAACACTGATATTTGTCATGTATTCACAGAATAATGGGTTTTTGTAGTGCAATGAACAATTTTCTGTTAAAGTTGTGCAAAATAGGTGTTTTTGCAACTTTGTGAATGTCTCCTTAGCTGTCATTAAATTGTCTTATGTATATATATATCTGCATCATATTTATATGTGCAGATATACCCTGCTCTCAGCTGCCAGCCACTGAAAATTCTTTTGACGATCACCAGTTTTTGGAGGATCTTGCAAATTATTTTAGCTAACGATTATATAAATAAATATAATCCATATTCAGGACAAATAACTACATTCATAGTCCATAAATAACCACATTCACAAGGAAGATCAAAGAAAGCTGTGTGTTAACCGATTCATTCTAACATGTTTAGTTTTCTAATATGCCTTTGCAGACTTGCTTAATGGTCAGTTCATAACTCTGTTTCTTCCTTTGCTTTAACTAATGCTTCTCTTTATTTATTTATTTTTAAAAAGTGCTTTCTTACTCAAACAAGCTTGTTAAAAGCATGAAAAGTTTAGAAAACACTTAGCTAGTTAGCTGCATATATCCTCATTAAGCTCTTCTTTATACATATTCATCATAGATTGTAACATGATTGTTACCATATTAAGTTTTTTTTTCAGTCACACTTGATTTTAAGGTCCAATTCTCGCTATTAACAAACCATTAACTACTACTTTTGCCTCAATAAACTCATAATTTGCTGCTTATTAATAGTTAGGAAGGTAGTTGTTAAGTTTAGGTATTGGGTAGGATAAAGGATGTAGAAAATGGTCATGCAGAATATGTTCTTTATAAGTACTAATAAACAGCCAACATGTTAATATTAGGCATGCTAATAAGCAACTGGTTAATAGTGAGAATTGGTCCAGTTTTTTCTACTTGATCTGACCTTTAAATTTAGTTATGATCAAGTAAATACATTTATTTAGCTTGTTGCAGTAATGTTAAATCATACATTTGACTTTAGTTTCAGTGTACATACATATATGTCTTATGTCTCTCTCTTGTTTTGCAGAACGTTGTCATGGAGACCGCTCTGCATTCTGTCGCATGGAAGTGCTGCAGCAGTATTGCTCTCTGCCGGGCTTCCAGCGCATGTGCTGCAAGTCCTGCAAGGTTGGCAGTTCCACAAAGACCATTGTGACCACAAGTAAGCCACCATCCAAATCGAAAATCACCACCAATGGACAATCCACCACAACCCAAAGTCCCAAAGTCACAAAGTCCACCACTGTATGGACCTCCACAGCAGACTTTTTGTCGACGACAGAAGGGAAAAGTGCCACATCTGTGAGCACACCTTGGTTATATACAATTTTAGCAACGTCTACTGATACTCACGAATATGCAACAATTCCCTTTTATCCACATACTACAACTCCTATCTATAAGCACACTACTCCAGAACAGAGCACATCATTTGCCATTACTACACCAAGTAGGATCACATCTGCACCTGGAAATGACGTGGCAAATGTGACCAAATTACCTGTTAGCACTGTTTCTGCAGCAACATGGATCACATCTACACCTGCAGATGATGTGGCAAACAGCACCGAATTACCTGTTAGCACTGTTTTCCCAGTCATTTTCAGTGATCGGAATAATGGCACTGTCATTCCCAGCACCACCGTCCAGTTTAAAGAGTTTGATGGGAGTAGTGGTGCAACAGATGTGGACAGCAGTGTGATATTGCAGTCAACAACAGTGAATGAAAGCGAATTGACAACCTCAGTCAATATGGACATCAGCATCCCAGTGACATCTATATCAGAGGTACTAACAACCACTGAAGAACCTGCTCCCCTGGTACCAACCTCTATATCTACAACTTCCAGTACACCACTGTCCAGTACAACAGCATCTGGCACAGAGAAGACGAGCGAACGGCCAAATAAAGTGGAAGAAGTGAGTGAGAGCAACGCTATTGATATACCGCATCGAATAATCCCATTGGACAATGAGTTTCCTGCGAATAACATCATCCCCAGGAGAGGACGCGTGTTTCTGCGTGAGAAAACACGGAATAAGCGCATCCAGGAACTGCTTGAGGAGAAGCGAAACTTTTTGAGACGGATGAAAAGAGCACAGGGGATTTGAACCCTGTCCAGTTTCTCTTATAGAGATACAGCTGCCAAATACAGCTTCTGAATCTAGACTTTATTTTGGTACTTGGGTCAAGAACTGGAAAATGGCCAAAATATTGCAGTGAACTGATGCTTTCCCCTCTTTTAATGACATGGCAAACTGATTTTTGTGGAACAAAACCACTAGCAAGTGTTTGCACAGTTGCTTTGAACCTCAACAGTGTCCCTTTAGGAGGTTTCACTGAAGGATCTTCTAATTCAAAGTGATTTATCATTTTAAAGGATTAGTTCAGCCAAAAATTTTAATTCTGTCATCATTTATTCAACCTCATGTCTTTCCAAACATGTATGAGTTTCTTCCGTCCATGAAACATAAAAACAGAGATTTAGCCTTTTTTTTTTCTTTCAGTTTTCCATATTATATAAGAGAATGGTAGTGAGGAGCAATGAAGTTCCAAAGATGACAATAAAGCATCATACAAATAATCTTCCAAAGTCTTCTGAAGCCATGTGGTATTGTGCCTAAAAAACAAGTAGTTTTTCACAAACAGTATCATAAATAAATCATAAATCTTTAATATCATTCACATTCTAAGAAATTCAAACACGGTTCATTAAGATTTTTATGGTACTTTTATGGTCCTGTTTTGTCTATTTTGAAAGCTTGACTGCTTCATGTCCCCATCCCCTTTCACTGAATGGAAAAAAGCAGCATGAAAAAGAAGTCAACAAGAGGGTGAGTGAATGATGATAGAAATTTCATGTTTGGGTGATCTAAAAATCATAGAAAGGCAAATTATCATTTGCACAAATCTATGCTTCTCAACATGTTTTTGCCCAAATATGCTCAATGGCAGATACAGACTATAGGCACATACTGTATTATGGGTAAATTAGCAAAAAATAAATAAATTAAATAAAAAAATCAGTTGGCACCAGTCTGAAATGTACATGTTGGTTACAGTGTGTCTCAGCTGCACATTTTATCATGAGTTAAAAATGGAACCTGTGGTGGTGATGTGAATATACTAAAAAATGAACCCAGAGAAGCGTATCAGAGTTAAGTGTGAACATAGCCAGTAATGACATGCAATTAAGACATTGATATTCTTACATGTACTTATATCACAATCACACTAATGAATCATTTGATAAGAACAATTCAGGGATGCACTATATTACATATATACAGATGTTAATTTTGTGTTTGTGAATTATATTTCCTTTCACCAGTATGCAAGCTTGTGCTGAAACTTTATCAGATCAGGTCAAGATGCTATATATTTTTATTTGTGAGATTTTGACTTGTTATAAGAATACTTTACACCCCTACCCAAAGATGTCAAAGACTCCATCATTATGTAAAAAGCAGAAGAAAATGTCAAAAACAGAAATAAATGTTATATGTTGCAAAAAGAGTTTCAGAGTTTTACATTCATCTTATACATTTTCTTGTGCTTTTACAGACCTTTTTAGATTTTGATTGATTTCAGATTAAGTTTATATATTTAAATGGTAAAGCTATATATACCAATTAATTATTTTTCTTTGCATAGTTCACTTTTAAGAAGTTGAATATGCAACTCGTATGTTGAATAATTCTGCTCTTAGGACAAACTTTTACAGCTGTTTAAATAATATTACCCATACAAATTCTTAAAAAAAGAAAAAAAAGAAGACTTGGAAAAAATGTTCTTCTCTTTATTTTACATCTTTGCCTGAAGGTTTTTCAGAGACAACTGGGCCAATTACAACGGAAGGAATTAGAGCCGTACCTCTGCTGGAGCTCCTCACCTCACTTCATCCTCTTAATTAGCTTTCATCCTCACTGCAGTTGAAAGTGTGGATGGACCAGTCACCATATGTCTCACATCCATTCCTTACAGACTTAGGGGTTAATAACAGAGGAACAGGAGAAGAATCACAAATAAAATCTCATTAATAACATCTCACTTGTTCACCCTTGGTAAAGACAAGAGATGAAGATCATCTGAAAATGTTTGCTTAAGTCTGCTGAGAAAAGTACACCATTAATATCCCCAGTGTTGCCAGAGAGTTACATAAGAACTCAAAACTTTGCCAAGGTGGGTCTATCAACATCTACAAAATTAATATATTTCAGTATGAATAGTTCTAATTTAATCCTGAGCTGTTCTATGAGCATATGTCAATGATTGTCTCATTTGTCTGTTTTATATCTTATAAGGAATTATAGCAGAAACATTGATGAAACTTCTAACTGAAAGTGTGCTGAAACTGAAACTGTGCTATGAAAGATCGACTGCTAATCAACGTTTTCACATTTCTTTCCTCTATAATGATCTATAATTCTGCTGTTGGTTGTTAAATACTAGTTTGAACTGTTTACAAGATATTATGGCTGGGAGACAGAAACCTCTTGGCCAAATTGATTTTCAATCAAAGACACTCCAGGTGGCTGAGCAGCAGTGATCCTGCTCCGATCTGGTTAACACAAGCCAAGTGGATTCCCATCTGCCTCAGAGTGGAAAGAGCTGTATCCATGCACTTTGTAAAAGTTTGCGGGGCCAGAGACAGTCCAAATGGCTGGATTGTATATTGATAAGCCACCCCCTCGAACGCAAATCTCAAGAACGGTCTGTGATGAGGGGCTATTTGAAAAGTAAGCACCTTTCAGCTCCATCAACAAAATCCAGTCCACGGGGCATAACTGCACAAAGATCTGTTTCAAAGTCATCATCTTTAACAGGCATTTCATGAGTACACAGTTCAGACACCAAGTCCATTCGGGCCGGGCACGGGCCATTTTTTATTATTTTTTTATAGATCGGCCTCAGGCTCATTTAGCTTCTTTCCTTTTATTGTGCCCATATACGCGCAGAGCACACATACTGTATGAAATACTGACTAGATTATAAATATTATACATCGCCTACGCAATAGACTATGCAACGCATATACGCAGGCATTAGCATACAGGTGACAGTTGACCATGCAGAGTATCAGGGAGAAGTTGGAGCGGGGAGTTACTACAAGTTCCCAATGCTTCGGAAAAAGCTGCATTTTGGATCATCCATGCATTTGATGATGATCCTGACTCGCCATCTCCTCATTGGATGCGCCTTTAGAGAAAAATGCATCTTTAGGGATTTTATAATGAAAGAGTTTTTGTATTCAATTCGAATTATTTCGTTTTAAAGTAGTAATTCAAAGCTTTCTATAGATACTATATTTATGAAGTCAGTGAGGCAAGTATTCGCTGTGTTTCGGTTTTTCAGAAGTGCTCCTGCTTGAAAACGAAACTGCTTTTTTTTTTCTTCTTTATTTTATGAAAGCATGTTTTGTTGATATTGTGAGTGCATACAAATAAAAGTAGACCCTTTACACTTCCAAACAATGTAGCCTATTACTCTTACCTTTATGAGCAAAAATGTAGCGTATTTTGAAATGTTTCCAATGCAAGTGATTGCTCTGGCGCGTCCTGTAAAACGCGCTTCAGCTTCCACTCTCCGCACAAATAACTGAATATGTGTCAGTGCACATTTATCTAGGTTAAATGTTTAAACTAACATTGTGGAGCTGTTTTATAACTATAGATTTAATTTTAGACAAGTCGTGATGATTTGAGAAAGCTAAATTGATCAAACATAGCCTATATGATCAACTCAGTCTGCCGCTGGCTGCTTGGTCATTATACTTTAAATAACAAAAACGTACATTTAACGAATAAAAAAATGCTCCAAACGTTTTCATAAATTAACTTCATAAAATAACGAAATGAAATACAATCACTTTGCCATTTCATACAAAACAGAACTATTTTAGCTGAAACAGTAGTAGGCCTATAAGCTGTTTTTGGAGAAGGGGAAAAAAAGACGGGCTCGGGTCAGACTCGGGCCAAGAACTCTTATCAGCTGTCGGACACGGGCTGGGCTAGGGCCTAAGTGTCTCAGGCTAGGGCCTAGATTTTAGGCCCGTGCAGGGCTCTAGTTCAGATGCCTGAGATCGAGGATGGGCCTCAGCCCACCATTTTTCTTGGGAACGAGGAAGTAGCGGCTGTAAAAGCCTGACTCAGTTTTTACATAGCTCCTTTTGCAAGAAAACTTTGCACTTTGAACATGTGAAATGGTTGTTCTGTACTGAAGTTTGAATAATACCTCTGAAGTAGGGTGACTATATGTGCCATTATTAACCAGGTTTTGGCTGTTTGCACTGCGCAGACCGATTGGTGTATGATATCTAAAACCTTTTTGCACAAGCTTGCGGATGACTGGACGTCAATGGAACAAAAAGTGCAGTGTGACCCGTAAGTACCGTTAGAGCTATAGAGAACAGATGCTTATGAATCGCTCTTGCAGTACAGTACTTTGATGTCATTCAAGGATCGGTCTGCGCAGCGCTGCTTCAGGTCGAACACACCAAATATGTACGCATATCTGCATCGCTTTGACCATTCTCTGATGAGAACACAACGATTGGTCGATTATGTACAATGCATGCATGTTATTGGTCAAACTACTTGTCAAATCATTACCTTCAGCAAGTATGAAAACAGGAAAACAAAGCCAAAACCTGGATAGTTTAGGTAATATAGAAATTCTGGCCAGGACGTGTCCCATAAAAATGGCACATATGGTCACCTTAATTTAAAGTGAGGGAGTCTGTAAACGAACTGGAGCGAGTAACCTCGTTCTATGGTCTGCAGAACTCAACTTACTCAACTACACGGCCAGGCCGGGTGGCAAGTGGTCTGAGTCTCTCAAGTGGCAGGTTGCCGCACTGGGGTGGGGAACTGACATTCGTGGTAATGAGAAAAGTAGAACATGTGGGTCTGCTATCACAGTGGTAATTTGGTTGGGCATGCACTAAAGGGTGAGACCAGCTTGAACAGGTCTTCCATCGCCCAGAGCTAGGCGTGAGGATGGAGAGCAGACGAAAGCTTTCTTTGAGGGTAGTTGTATTCATCATCAAAATGGCAGACACAAGCCTGGGGACATAGGTAAAGTTGTGATATTTGGTGGTTTAAAATGCTGTAAAATGTTTAGAATTATAAATAATTATACTTAAATATGCTTAAAACGTAAATACTTATACTTAAACATGCTTAAAAACATAAATATGCTTAGTTCAAAATGTAAATTTGTGTCAAAGACAACTTTAAAATTGATGTTGTTGAAAATTTTAAGGCAATAATAGGCAAGTGTTTACTGGGGACACAAAAGGCACCAAATCCCAGGAATGATCCAAAAACTAGTAACTGGGATAACTGGAAGCATCCACACCAAATAACGAGAATCCATCTATATAAATATTTGCATATTTATAAAAGCTGAATGGCACATACTAATTAGCCTATTAGCTGTATTTATTTTTGTTTTTACTTAATAAAATAGCACTTCTGACATTCAGTACAGATATAACCTTTTCAACCCGATCTTACGAGAAAACGTTATTTTTAAACATTTATACAATTATTTTTCCAATTTTACAGGCATTTGAAGATTTTTAGAAAAGAAAACTAAGCATGAAGAGCCACCCTAAACGTAACACTCATAAGCAGAAATGTATAAACGGGATTGTGCAAATTTATATGAATCACCAAAACGTAAAACATACAAATTGCCATGAGATTTTGTTGCCTTTTTAGCTGCCTGTGACATCAATGGTCCAGCAGATGGTGTTATTTTACAATAGAGCAAACAACAGCCTTTGTCTCTGTACACAAGCATGTGTGATGGATAAACAACAATATTGTTCTCACAAGTCTGTCACTATTTAAATCATATGTTTTAGTACTACATGGCCTGCTGTTATACATAAATGTCTTCTCAGTTTGCAAACAGTGTTGAATTCCTGACAGCGTTTTACTGCTAATACAACAGTGCTGCGCTAAGTATTTGCAGGGCCCTGGGCTAGCGCAGTTTTGCACCCGTTATGTAAAATAAAAATAATGCGCATGTCAAAATCTCATGATCCACCATGGCTCCCGGAACGGGCGCCACCCTGGAGGCCGTCTATCATGTCTCCTGGTCACTAGAGGCCTCCAGAGCGCCCCCCCCCCCCCCGTTGGATGTTGCTAGGCGCCGGACGCGCCTTCCGGGAGGGGGGAGTAATGTCAGTCCTTCCTGTGTCTTGTGTTTCCCCTCCTCTCGTGCCCATATTTGGTTTGTTCCTGTTCCTGTCATTATTAGTTGATTAGTCTCCTTCCGTGTTTGATTGTTCCCCACCTGTTTCAGTTCTCCTCGTTTGATTTCCTTCTGTTTATAAGCCCTGTTTTTCCCTGTCTCCACGTCAGCTGTTAATTGTCATTTCCCATGTCTCCTGTGTTCCTACGTTTTTGAAATAAATCTATGTTTTGGAGAAACTCCTCGTTTCCCTGGCTCCAGAGAGGATCCTGACAGTAGCATTATATACTGTAGTAAAAGGAAATACTCTCTTAAAACACAAGGCAGGGAGGGGACAGGAAATAAACTACACAAAGGGAAGGAATGGAAAGCATCAAAACAAAATGGAACAAAAGAAAAGAAAGAAGAGTACAATTCATGACCTAGTTTGAACCTGAGAAACAAAATGTGCTTTTCTTGAACAAGTTTAGTAAAAAATGAAGATGTTTTGGGCCTTTTTATTATTAAAAATATGTTTTAGTAATGACATGCCATCATTTTACAAGCTAAAATGAAAACAAGATGATTAATTGGATCTCACATCCGGAAGCATAAATCCGTGGCTGTTTTCAGACACTGAATTTATAATTGACCAGATTAGACATTTGGCTGATGAATATACTGTAGAATTACAGATGCTCTCTCTCTGTCCAGAGGCCAAAAGAAGCGTAACTGTTTGTGACTAATTGTATTTGTTCATAAATCAGGACAGCCATCTGTGTGTGTGTGGTGTACAAAGGTGGGCTGTTCCTGTGGCAGGTTCTTTTGCCTGGATATATGAGGAAAAGCTCCTCACAATCCACGTATGTTTGTATAATCATTCAGGCCTGATTTTCTGGTTCCTCCATGAGAGCATGGCATGAAATTGGGAGCAGGATTCCATGAAAATCGCTGTATTCAGTTCTCTCGCCCACAACATTCCCGTTTAAGGAGGCTTGCTCTGTCATTGCCTTCATATCCAATATGTCAAGCCCATGGAAAAAGCATATTTGCTGATTATTTGTAATACATCATAAGCTGACCTTTAGTCCAAGAAAGGGCCACAAAGCCACCGCATGAGCCAGCAAAAGTACCTGCCACATGCTAAGATTTAACTAAAAATCCTACTCAGAAACTTCTACATTTGGCTGTAAATAAATTAACGTCTGTAACAGAAGGTCTTAATAATAATTGCTGAAATAACTTCAAACTTCTGGTCATAGTGTACAAAATGTTATTTAGAGTTTTCTTAAGGAAAGTGTTTAGGAGGTCAAGAGCAACTCATTCAGTTCCTGTTCATGTGAAGCGCTGCGGTGAGAATGGCCAAAGGCGTTCTGTCATCAGATTTAGTGGTCTCAGACTGAGAAACTAAACAAGGGTTGAGTAAATTGGATCTTGCTGTTAGCGACAATGACCACAGTTCTGGCTGGATGCTGTATCTGAATAGCGTATATGCACTAACCATCTGGTAAGTATTGATCATTATTTTTTTTCAGTTTGAATTTCCCCCCCCCAGAAACTAATAGTAAAATCAACTACATTATACATATATAATGAGTAGATAGATAGATATAAATTTTTTATATATTTAAAAAGTTATATTTAGTGTATCTTATAAGTGTCAACATCAAAAACACACCTGAAAAAGCAAATTAAATGTGATATAATTGATTTAATTATATGATTTAATAAACATTTATGTTAATATATATTCAAAATATTTCAAATGGGATTTAAACCCTGGATTTTCAGTGTGTCTCAGTTGGATTGGATAACATATTGAGAATAAAGTGATTTATACACACCTGGAATGTATGCCTTTAGGCAGCAACATCCCTTTCCTGCAGTGATCAGGGGGGCCAATCAGCTGCCAGCTTGACGAATAAGATGCTATAGCTGCCAGAATTCATATTTAGATGCTGATTAAATCTAATAAAGTGAAATCGAAGGTGAAGACAGATTTTCTGCTCAAGCAAAAACTAAAAGTCTCTTCCTTTTTGGCCCTGCAGCTGTGCACATCATTCTCATATTCATAAACTTAGGAATTTATAGAGATAAACAAATATCATAATATCACATTACTCCAGCTTGTTGAAATTTTGCAAGCCCCTAAGTTGTGACAAATATTGCTGCAATTGAAGTCAAATACTTTCCACATGCCCCAAAGCTCTTACCAACATATATATTGAAGTACAATATCTCTCTAGGTGTATTTTGATTTATTGCAAGCTAAACTGATTCTCAACATCAAGGCATTAACACATGCCATAAATTCAAAATCCTTAATGTGTTAAAATAATGTAATGTAAATAAAGTATTGAAGCACACGAAATAGCGTCATTAACGTAACCTAATTTACATCCCGTAGAATCACTAAAATCACCATCATGAACACACACTGCTATAACAAACCATATATTTGAAGTCTCAACAAGTACATCCTTGCCAAAAAACACTTAAAACTACATTCTGTGACACAAAAATAGTATTATTTTTTAATTATAGTGGATTTGGACATCTGCCATGACACTCGCTGTGAGAAATACGGAAAGCGAAGTGTGATACATGATACAAACGGTGAAGCGGTTGGAGGAGCTCTGTTATCAATCTAATATCGCACTCTTCTCAGCCAATCAGATTTGAGAACCAGAAAGAACTGTTGTATAAATATATAGGCTACATACACATACACACTTACATATATATTACAGTTATATATTTACGGTATTTAGAACGAATCAATGCAGCCTTGGTGAGCAGAAGAAACTTTTAAACTTCATTATAACGACAAATAATGACATACATGTGTGTGTGTCTCAAGACTACTGAAAAGTTTTCGTTGCATTACAGGGTCAGTTCACCCAAAAATAAAAATTAGCCCAAGTTTTACTCACCCTCAAGGCATCCTAGGTGTATGTGACTTTCTTCTTTCAGACGAATCCAATCGGAGTTATATTAAAAATTGTCCTTGCTCTTCCAAGCTTTATAATGGCATGGGTGTTTTTGTTCAACAGTCCAAAAGTAGTCAAATAAAGCGCATCCATCCATATTAAAACTGTATGTCACACAGCTCAGTGAGGTGAATAGATGCCTCCTGTAGCGAATCGATGTGTTTTTGTAAAAATAAAAATCAATATTTAAAATGATATAAACACTTCCGCCAACTTTCATACGTGCGTTCTTTCGTATGCATAGCGCATGCGTGTGAATCTCGCGAAAACCAATGTTAGTTTACAGGAGCAAAGAAAGCAAAGTTTCCTTACTAAGCAAAGGAAAACCAGTCTTTTCTTGGCTTACAGTGAAATCCTCTGACATTTTTCTTTACAAATCCTCATTTTGTACTTCTAATTCGTGACCGTTGTTTTGTTTTGTTCTGTTCTCTCTGCGCCGCGCTTCCGCGTTTGTCACTAATCACCGCCGCATACAGTACGCCTACAACAGTAAGCAGAAGTGGAAGAAAGGTGTTTATAACATTTTAAATATGGATATTTTTCTTACAAAAACATCGGTTTGCTACAGGAGGCCTTTATTCACCCCCCAGAGCCATGTGAGGCACATTTTAATATGGATGGATGCACTTTATTTGACTGCATTTGGACTGTTGAACAAAAACACCTGCCCATGCCATTATAAAGCTTGGAAGAGCAAGGAAAATTGTTAATATAACCCCCACTGGAATCGTCTGAAAGAAGAAAGTCATATACACCTAGGATGCCTTGAGGTCGAGTAAAACATGGACTTAATTTTCATTTTTGGGTGAACTAACCCTTTAATTTATGCACTTTTTCTCACTTGCACCTTTTTGTAAACTGTTCAGTTTTTATTCATAACTGAATCTGAATTAGATCAAGTGAATGATGAAACATTATTGCTTGTTGAAATATATTCAAGATATTCAATTGGTTTTGGTAACAGTGCATTCAGTATTGAGCAATGCACATGACCTATCGGTAAGCCCCTCCCCTCGAACGCAGACTAGCCAATGGCAGTCGAGTATCAGTTGCACTGGGGAGCAGAACTCGGACATCTTCAGGTTTCAGCGCCATAGAGAAACATTGGAAGATCCGAAGCTCGCATCGGTTTTATGGGGTTTTTGCTTCAAAATGGAAAAAAAGATGTGCCTGGGGTACTTGTAACACTGATTCCAGGTATCCTGAGAGGATGGGCGATATAATTTATTTTATTACATTTCCTGAATCCAAACAAAACAGAGCAAAATGCTTACTCAGAAGTTACAATTTTCATCTGCTCAAGCAGTTAAATGTTATCTTGTGCTTTAGCAAGGTATTGCTGGCTAAAACTAGCTAACGTTAAAGTTAGTGAGTCCATGCTGATGTACAAACCTAAATAGCGGACTGTTCTCGCGTCTTGTACAGTGTAGATCAAAAACACATAAACGAAGGTCTACATTTCAGTGCCTCTCCATATTAAACTGGTTAAATGTACATTAATTTAATCGTTCCCTGCGATACATGAACAGTGTTGATCCTGCATGTTGTCATCCGCGATCGTGATGACCGACTGTAATATGAGACTTCTCCCGCTTGCATTGTGATCTATAAACCCTCCTTCGAGTTACCCACCGTATTTATTTTTAAATATGTTATAAATCCCTCCATGGAATATTTAATTCCCATTTGGTGGCCTTCTGTGTCCAAAATTGTGCAAAAACATTGTGGGACAACGTTTTCACACTGCAGCTGTCAGTGAGCAACAAGACAGTGAGCAACTCCGTTTGTTTGTCCGAGGGAGCAACAGTAACTAAGGGGGGCGGGGCTTACCGATAGGTCAGTTGTAATAAATAAATAAACAATAAATAAAAAAAGATTCCTCCTTTTGAGGAATCTTTTGAAATATTTGAAGAAAGAGGACGCTGCAGCTTAGGTTCTGATGTTGAGGCGAACACCTTATCTACTATAAACAGACAGTGTTGAAAGAACTGGTCCTGAAGGCTGGCCATCATCTGTTCCTGAAAGGACTGACAGAGTTTCACTCTCCTCAAACACAGACACTGCATTGCTCCAAAAACCTCCAGTCCTATAGTTCAGCACAGATGCCTGAGACAGTGAATATGGGAATGCTGTCTTTTTCGGTTCTGATGAAGGGCATGTCTTCGACACATTGGTTTTTCAGAAGCCAATGGAGCTGTTTTGCAGTGTAATGATTTGAGACTTTACAGTTAGAGAAATAATGAATAAACAAACAAATAAACAAACAAACCACTACAGATGTGCGCCGCTGATAGGAGTGTAGGTCTCTTTGAAGCAGCAGTAATAATGGCACGGAGGTCTTTGATATCAGGGTTGCTCGCTCATGCACCCACTTGATTAAGAGTGGTGGCAGCTACTTCCTCACAGCCTATTTCAGAACCCTGCGTTTTTTCTTACAGGAAATTGTCGGTGTCATTGTGACATGTCATTCCTGGCACGGATGCACAGTTACATATAGTTACAAAAATATTACCGGTATTTAAGTATTTTCTGCTAACTGCTATCATGAGTGTGAGAAAATGGTCTTTTCACATGTTGTTTCAGACTAGTAGAAAGAAAACATCAAAAATATACAAGTGTTTATTTTATTGCACTTTATGTGTCGATGCATATCTTTAAAAGAATAGTTCACCCAAAAATGGAAATTTGCTGAAAATGTACTCACCCTCAGGCCATCCAAAATGTAGATGAGTTTGTTTCTTCATGAGAACAGATTTGGAGAAATTTAGTATTACACCACTTGCTCACCAGTGAATCCTCTGTAGTAAATGGGTGCCATCAGAACAAGAGTCCAGCAGAAAAAAAACAAAAACATCTCAATAATCCACAAATAATTCACACAACCCCAATCCTTTTTCTTTTGGCTGTTGGTAGTACATTCTGGTTCACATTGTATGTAAATTAGTGAATATTTAATTTGATAATGCTTAATTTCTCTGCAAACCTGTAGTACAAAAATGTTTAACCTAAACAGTTAAATTTTTTCCCCTATTAACCTGTGGGGTCTTGCCTCAAGGCATCAATAACAGTTTAAGTTAAACTATAATGCAGTTTATTGTAGTGCATATATTTAACAGAATAATTACAATTTTAGCTGTATTCCCTTTTTCGTCTTCTAACTGACACTGACTACTGATGTCTGTCCACAACTGAAATACTAATTTTGGGGTTACTTGAGAGAATATAAATGACTGTTTTTTTTTTTTTTCTGTATATTTCTGCATACCCTCTGATGTTCATGTTTTTTTTTTTTTTTGGTTTTTTGGGGGGGGTTTTTGTTGTTGTTGTTGTTTTATTTTTGTTTGAATTTAGTCATAAAATTAAAAAAGTTGAAAGCTGAGGCTTTTTTTACTCATATCAGAAAACTTTTTTTTCCTTATTGTTTTTCAGTACGTGGCTAATTGTGACTTCCAACTTAAAATGATAGAGTCGGTCACATACTATGTTACATGCATCTGTGAATTGAGCTCTGGTCTTTTATTTTGTCTCTAATCTAAATCTAAGTGCCATTATGTATAGTATTTGAATGCATGGTATCAGAAACACTAAGACACAAGAATGAAAACGTACAAAAGCTGTCACTGGGGTGGTACCCTTTTAAAAGGTACTAAAATATACCATTTATTTAATAATATGTACACTCTAACAGGCGCGGCTCGTCTATGAAAATATTCATCCAAAACAGACTTCTATATAAACTGAATCAATAATAAATTGTAAATGTGTTCAGTATTCTGCAACAAATATTTTTCGGATTTTCTATACTATTTTAAGTCGTAAAGTAAGCAGTATTAAAATCCTGCGCATGATACTAAGTGGGGCAGACAGTGCCTGAGCCCTGCCGAGCTCAACAGCGCCCCACAGTTTTGCAACGTAAATCTGTGGTGAAAAGGGGAACTGCAGCGCGCGCCCCGTTTATTTTCACGTTACCTTACGTGAACCTCGCTCCACCAAGACGATATCAATCCGCCATGCGTCTGCATCAGGTCAGTAACTAGTTGGCATGTCCGTTTTTTGTTTTGTTTTTGTTGTTGTTTTCTATGTGGAGTAGTGGATCAAATTAACAAATTAGGCTATACATTAAATCCTTTAGTTTAAATGTGCTCACATGAATAGCCTTTATGGTTCTGTTGTGTTTGTTTTGTTTATTCTGAGAATAGACATATGATCTTCCTTCCTCACCCGAATTGCTCCACAACTTGTAACATTCTAAATCAACATTTGGAGGTGATAAATACTATATTAAGGCAATTATTATACAGCATTTTATGCGTGTAACATTACTTCGAGCCTGTTAATCAACATTAGCGCGCCACCCACAGGATAACGCAAGGACATCTCTGCCAAAATTTTGTGTTCAGAGATTAGAATATAAAATTTACAAAATAATCTACCCCACCTAAATTTACGGTCCTGCACTCTAAGTAATGTAACAAATATTTACACTATTATTTTATATTACTAATATGCTCCCTTTACAGAGCTGGGTAACTGATTGCATGTAATCTGGATTATATAATCAGATTCCAAAAATTTAATTAATTTTTTTTTTTTTAAATACCTAAAATTCAATTACGTTTTATTGATTACATCATTACATATTATTTACATAATAAATTATTAATGGTCTCATGACTTGCTGTAAACAAATAAAATGTTTGTTTTTTTAGTAGGCTAAGTAGGCTATTTAAATCAATGTGATAAATGAGTTATTTATTTTAAAAGTATAATCGAAAAGCAGTCTGATTTCATTACTTAAAATGTTACTGTCGACAATTTTTGTCATTACAATTCATGTCATTTGGAATCAGTAATGAATTACAATTTGTAAGTAATCTACCTAGCTCTGTCCATTTAGAACAGTTTTGTATCTTTTTTTTTCTGTCCAATTCATTCTGAAAAGACAGTTGTGTAAATCCACTCACACTCACACTTTCAGTTCAAATGGGCTATTTAGTTTTATTGCTGAGCTGCCTGGTGCACTGATGGATCTTCAAAAGAAGTAGATGCAAAAACAGCCAGGCTTCTTCAGTGACACCATGCAATTGTGCATAAGTATCTGTTCTGAATTATAGCAAAGGTGTTTGTCATTTAGATAATATTTAAGGGTCTCCCCTGAAACTTTTTACTTGTTTGTTACTATGCAAATTACTCCATTTCAGCTTCCATAAAATCAAGCTGACCTTTCCAGGGACAACTCAGTCTTTCTGGAAATCAGGTTACTCACCCATGACAAGATGAATCATTTGAGAGCACACTTGTGTGCTGATGGTGTTTTTCTTTGGAGGTGGCATCAAATGTTCATGAACAGCTTCCTGAAAATGATTCAGTCAAAAGGTTCTAAGAAACCGTTTGAAGCTATGTCATTTTAAAGGGATTCAAAAAATGATTGGTTAAAGCTTTTTTTAACTGAAAAAGTTAAAAAGGCTTGTTTCCATCATAGACTGGGAAACAATAAAATATAATTCTGACATTATTTATTGTAATTGCAATTTTATTTATTTTAATAATCATGGCCATCTCTTTAACCCTCTACCGCACGCATTATGATAGACCTATAAAAAAAAAAATCCAGGATACATGCATCTACCTTTTTGAGACACCATGGTAGGCCAGTGGCTCACTGATGTAATGTTACCTGTATTCTTATCTAATCAAAAGTAAAATTACCATTTAAATTTGATTTTATCCATTATACACATGCCATTACCATACAACTAATCAACATTATATCACTAGCATTAATGGCGTTATTGTTACAGCTTAACAGATTGCAGCTGACCTGGCTAGCTAGCTAAACTATTGCAATGATATCATTCCACTATTGCACAGTGTTGCTGCTTGGCAACACATACATTTGACTGATTTACCAAAAACTAATTTCATAAAAACTTTTTTGAGTAGTGAATATGTCATTTTAACTTATCTGAGGTGATCTTTATGATTTTTTTGTGCATGTGACACGGGCTGGTCCTTGTTTTTTACTGACGTTTTAGTTTGCTTTCAGCAACTACTCACAAGAGACGGCAGTCTATCAGAAATCGCTCCACAGAAAAAAACTGCATGTCACGTGACTTAACCAAAGCACATCATTGGCTAAACAAAGGTCTTCTCTTTCCAACAAAAAAAAAACGAGAATGTTCTCTTAAAGACACAGTGGCAAGGAAATGAACACAAATTGTATGTTGCCATATGGCTACACCATGCGGTAGAGGGTTAAATCTCACAATATGGCTTTTTATGTTATTAAAGGAAAAGGAAAGCAAAGGACGTGACGTGTGGCCCATATTCGGACTTTGTGCTCTGCATTTAACCCATCCAAGTGCACACACACAGCAGTGAGAAGTGAACAAACACACACACCTGGAACAGTGGGCAGCCATTTTTGCTGTGGCACCCAGGGAGCAGTTTGAGGTTCAGTGCCTTGCTCAAGGGTCCCACCTCAGTCGGGGTATTGGAGGTGGAAGAGAGCACTATTCACTCCTCCACCCTACAATCCCTGCTGGTACTGAGACTCAAAGGTTTACAAGTCTGACTCGCTAACCATTAGGCCACAACTGCCCCTATTATTTGACTTAAAATATGCATTCTTATATATCCAGCTTTATATTATGAACTGGATGATAATATGGCTACAAACTGTAATATAGTAAAGGTGATAATATTATTACAAATGGTCTGTTCTATTTTTATTCTTAGAGGCAAAACAAGCTTTTATTTTCCACAAAGATTTAAAAAAAAAAAAAAAAACATTGTGCTGGTAGGTATTCTCATTTTTAAGCCAAACAGCTTTTGCATCCGTACATGGCCTCATTTTTGACCTATATTGTATATTTTTTATGTATATGTATAAAGCACTGAGGTACTAAAAGGAAGCAACTGATTTTAACTGGACATGATTTACTTCGAGAAGTTTTATTTTTTATTTATTTATTTACAGTTAGTAGCTTACAGTATATAAACATATTTTACTATTGCTGATATACTCCTGGTACTCTTTAAAAAAATCACCTTTGGTATTACAGTGTTGTCAGTTTAGGCAATGAAGATACTTAGCTCAATGTAAATACATTTAACAGTTCACTGATATATGCTGACATCTCTGCATGCTCTAATGATTTGTAGAATCCTTGGATATTTTATGTCAGTTTAATTTATTTATTTATTTTATTCATTTATTTATGTACTGGTGGAAAGCAAGGTGGATGCTGATAGAAATACTTCCAGAAGCATATCAAAAGACAGAAGAGGGGGGTTAAAGTGATATTTTATCTCCTTCCACAGAGACCATCTTCTCTCATGCCAAACACTTTGAAGTGTCAGGTGTGTGTTGTATACATAAGAAATCCTTCTGTGCCCATCTGCAGTAGACGTTGTATAGTAAATGTCTGCCTGGAATGTATAGGCTGCCTTCTTATTTCCAAATGAGGCATTTAAAGCCCACTGTTGGTAAGAAAATATCACTTTACGCATCTATAAAAATAATAATAAAAATAATGTCTCCATAAAGGACAAATAAAACACCTAAAGCACCATAAGTTGTATATTTGATTAATTTCACTTTATTTATTATATTTAATCGTTATGGATGTCAATGACATAAAAATTAAAAAAAAAAAAACTGAAAAGATACTGGTAATTTTCTGCCTGGACATCATTACTTAAAGCAATCTCAGGCCATCCAAGGTGAGTTTAATTCTTCATCTGAACAGATTTGAAGAAATTGCTCATTACATCATTTTTTCACCAATGGATCTCCTCTGCAGTGAATGGGTGCTGGCAGAAAAGCTGCGTCTTTGTAATAAATAAATCCATCATTATGAAGTTTTTAACATCAAGCCACTGCTTTCAACTAAAGTACAGGTCCTTTATAAATGTTGTTGTTTTTTCCAGTGAAGAAGTCATCTTGTCTAAGTCAGGAGAGAAACATGCACAGATCAAGCATAATTAATAAGCGTCCAAACAGTTCTAAACAAATTAATTTTCATGTGAGAGGACAACTGTGATGTTTTTATCAGCTGTTTGGACAATCTGATGACACTCCTTCAAACCCAAAACACAATGCAATCCGTAATGCAAAATGCGGCAAAAAATCAATGAGTAAAATGCATTCATATTATCCCAGTACATCGGTCCCAATTTTTACAGACTTCTCGTAGATGAAAAATCTGAGACACTTTTTTTAGTGGTATGCCTTTTGCATGGTTAGCAATGTTAATTATAAACTTTTTGACCATTAGCTCTTCTAACTTCTTTTTTTTATGCTGAAACCCATCAGCGACCTTAAGTCCGGATGTTATCAAAGTCATCCCACCAGTCATCACCTCCTGTCCGTACCCCTTGCCGACCTGCAGCAGTGCGACTTGCTGACTTCACTTGTCCCAGCAGCATGACACCGTACCCGCTTTTCCCATCCTTGGCTGTGTGACCAATTAATTCATCTATCATTAAAGAGCTACTGTGAAATCCCCCGCTGTGTTCAAGGTTGCTACGACTGTCTGCACTGATGAAAACTGAGAGTGCAAAAAACAGGAGAACTGGGTGTCTGGTGAACACTTACATCACCAAACAGGCTCCTGAGGTAGAAGCAGAATCTGATGAGGGAGAGAAAGAGAAAGAGAAAAGAGAATTTTTCTCTCTTTTAAACTTCTCCCACTCACAGACCTTAGAGGCCCCTGTGTGGGCCTTCAGATGATTCCACCCATATGCTCCTTGTCGTCTGCTCAAGAGGAATAAAGAATTGAGGATCTGTCATATGTCTCTGCAGTGCTGAGGCAAGACTTCATCTTCTGCAGCTTATAAGCACTGATGCCCTGTCAGTGGCCTTGTTTTCTTAGGACAGGCACCCTGGAGTGCATTAACAACTCGGATGATTTCAAACAGATCTTAATCTCGCCTAATCTGAACCCAGCTGATGGACATATAGGCCATTTTAGGTCACACCAGGTAATAATTGAAGTAGCAATTACACCAGGTGCAGTGGTTGGTTCTGATGTACAGTAATAGAGTGGAACATCTCACACAGCTGTGGAGGTACTGATAAGAGTAAATGCAAAATCGTACCAGATATTTTACTTTATAGCTGATTGATACTACAGAAAGTAAACTCCTACTTGTTTTTTTTTTTTATAAAATGAAATAATGAAATACAGTAACGTATTTTGTCTGTATAACTTATCTTCTACACACAACCATGTAGGCTATTATGAATTGGATAAGTTACAAAAGATTTCAATTTTGGCAAGTTAAGTCCCTTATTGGAAAACAATATAAGTAAACATCCAGACCCTTACCAGGTATCATGCACAGTCCATGTGGGTTGTGAACTAGAGATTTTGATTTATTCATCTCAGCGACTTAAAGCTTTTTAAATCCATTCACCCAAGAATTGTTCAGTTATTTTCTTGCAGGTTTCATCGCTTGTATGTTAGTGAGTCATGGAGTAATTCACTCAATTAATTCATTAAAAAATGAGTCATTGAAAATTGGTTTTGCACGTCTGCAAATGCACTCGAGAAACATTTGTGAAAGAAAAAAAAGTGTTTCTCCCCACAAATGACAATAAAGCAGATCTGTAAAACAAAAGTTAACTGAATAAACAGTCAACAGAGTCTCATTAGTGCTCTGAATCGTGTTAGTGAAGGGGCGTATCCATTCAGTAGTTCAACCAATGAAATGCTCTTTCTCAACATGCTTTGAAATTCTATTGCCTCGTGTTCCAAGACTGCAGTTAATCTCTCTCTTTCATCGACTGCAGTGTTGTTGATCTTAAAGGTGAACTACTTAGCTACTAAATGTATTTATGTCAGATCCTGACTTATTTAACTTATTTAGCATGTATTTAATAAACAAATTTAATATTATTATGTAGTCATCGACATCCAAACCACGAGCACCACTCTGCAGCACAAAATATCAGCGTTTTGTCTGATAAGATTATGTTCAAAAGTAACATTGCAGTCATATGGTCAAACTATTAACACAAAAAATGATCTTCAGATATTGGCACTGGGTCTAAGCCCTCTGCCCTCATTTTATGTTGGATGTACTGTAAGAGGTTTCGCCATCAAGCAGTGAACGATCCTCATCAAAGTTCAACATCTTTTCAAGAGAGAAGAGCTGTAAGAACAGCTGCAAGTCAGCAGATTTGAACACTAAAACACAAAAGAAGATATTTTAGAAATGTCTCAGTGGTATCTTTCTTTGTCCATACAATGGAACCGAATGAGCACAATTGCTGTTTGATTACCAACATTCTTTATTATATATATATATATAAAAATAAAATCTCGTCTTAAAACGTCTTTCTGAAACGTCCTGTCAGTTGCCAATCAAATTATATTATATTATATTATATTATATTATATTATATTATATTATATTATATTATATTATATTATTCATAAATAATATTTATAAATGCATATTTAGGGATTTATTTTTTGGTACATTGTATTTTAATCATTCATAGCAAATAGCAAATCCAGTGAGAAACACATAATAAAAAATAAAAAATAAACTTTTTTTTTTTTTTCATTCAAAATGTCCACTGATGGAAGTAAGGCAGGAAATATCCTGGGGCATGCACCCCCCAAAAATTATCTATATTGGCGTTAATGGATGTGTGATGTGAATTTTTTAACCATCTGAGTTGAGATTATCTAAATATAGTGTTTTTATTAAACTTTTGATACAACAAAATAGACATGCTGAATTCTATACTGTAGATTAGAATGCAGGGTTCTGAAAATGCTCCAGTGCAATAGGCTAATTGTCTATCGAGCCTGTGATTTTAAAGTTATAATTTAAAATGTTCCTTCCTTTCCAACTAAGTGACCTCTTATATCTTAAAATATTTCTGGTGAGAATCAATTAGTTTTTCATTTTTCTTCTAAAAAGATGTGCATATTCTTTGGGTAATGATTCTAGCCTGTCAGACAGAAGACCTAAAAACACACATCTTCAGAGCTAAAAAGGTTCTTTTCACAGTTATTCTGTGGTGTCCTTTATTACAGGTTCATTAAAACTACAAGAGGACTTTGATGCTCCCATGCTAATGAACGAGGCAATCACTCTTCGGCGTGCCAGAGTCTGCATATTCAGAGTCAGCACAACAGCGACACAGTTGTTAGTGATTGAGAGAGCACTGAAACCCTTGAGATTTCATTTTTAATGCTTTGAGCATAATAGCAGGTGTAGGTGTGCTTTGAAGAGCCAATTCTCTGATTGTCACAGCATAATATATAGTCTTTCTTGTCAGTTGCTATGAGAAGAAAGCCCCTGTCGATAACATAGATGTGTTTGGAAATCTCATTTACAAATACAAAGCAAATTGTTAAGAGAAAGCAAAATAAAAGGTCAGAGAAAAAGAATATACGTTGGAATACAAAAGGCTCTAACTGCAGAAAACATAAAAGGTGACAAACAATTTATCATAAAAATGCATTCTAATGAGCAGATTATCATAATAATGGACAGATCAATGAACCAAAATGAACTGCAATTCCAAAAAGCAATTTCAGGAATAATAACCCCCTAGTGAGTTCTATTATATTACACAGAAATAATTTTTTCCAAGATTAATTAATATCAACATGCATCCTGGGAAATGTTTGTGAAATACCAATTATTTCATTAATCTGTCGAAAGGACAAAGGACTGTTATTCACAATAAGAGACAGACCAGTCAAAAGAAATTGTGTTGTCAATGTCCAATTATACATCACATTTAAATGTCTGCTGTAAATACAAGATAAAAAAAAAAAAAAAACATTGTTCATGGTGGCTAGAAATGTGGCAAAGGTTAATAGAATGATCTGCTAGCAGGTGAAAGGAATTGGATAAGTCAATGATGTTAGAAATCTCCACGGACTGCCTTAGGGTGAGAACCGCTTATGGGATTGCTAACCAGCAGCAGGCTTGAGCGGAAAAATCCCTCTGTCACAGAAAAAAAACACACTTCTGTTCTAATGTTTGGCTAAGTTAGATTACAGAATGACATGCAGAGAGCCCTCAAGCTTTCTTCAGTGCTTAAGAATATAGATGAAGGAGCCTGGGCATTTGTGTCAGATGTCAGTTTTAGTCTTTGCTAAACTGAGCAAGATTCTCTTCAACCACTCAAACAAAATGGAAAGGATTTGTCAGTTGAAAATCCATAGAAAATGTATTAAAAAAAATAAATAAATTGAAATACTACCACTGGTGGTCTTATTGCAATTTGTTGCTTGTGAAAGGGGATGGGTTTTTTTAATGGTTTCAAGGTTAATTACATGCATTGGTTAAATTATCCTATTACTGTAAGATCTGTCAGTCATGGAAATCCTTGGAACTGACATTCAATGTACATTCCTTATTTAATTTTAATGGATGTTATTGTTACAAAACACAAGTCTGTCAAGTCTATTAAATAAGCAGTAGTTGAGCATGTAATTCCAAATATCTTCAAATTACTATATGTGACACTGTGGCTAATGACACTATCAGTACACCAGTCTGAACAAGACTGTTATTAACCAGCCAAAACGGTAATCATTTGTGAAATACATGTTATTCTCGTAGTTCTCAAAAAACAAACTGTTGGCTTTATTGTAATTTGTGACCTGTAATTTTGAGCTGCAAATGGCGAGGGGCTTTGTTTGATTTTTTATCATTTAATTTGAGCACACTGGCTAAATTATCATATTAAGATGTCAAGTGGAAAATCCTTGGAGCTGACAATCAATGTACATTCATTATATCATTTTAATGGATGTTATTGCAAAAGGCTTCAAATATAATTGTCTAGTCTGTGAAGCACTACTTGAGCATGCAGTTCCAAACATCATCAAATTATATGACACTGTGACTAATGACACAATGAACACATCACAAAGTCTCTGTGTTTTTGCTTACCTTCCTTAAGGTGCTGTCAGATTAGACATTAAAGGGGTCATCGGATGAAAAGTCACTTTTACATGTTGTTTGAATTGAAATGTGTGTTGGCAGTCTATGTACACAACCACCCTATAATGATAAAAAAATCAACCCATTTTTTTTTTTTTTTTTTTAAATCTACCTAAATGCGTCTGTGTTCACGCGAATCATTCGTGATCCAGTTTCACCTACAGAAGAAGTGAGTACAAGGTTTTTTTTTTTTTAATGAATTTTTGCAAATCGCCTTTCCTAATAATGTGCTAGTTAGCAAGTTCCATGACGAATACGGCTAAAGTTTACAGTCTCTCAGAGAACTGCTCATCACCCCACAGAAGAGAGGGGCAGGGTGAGCAGAGCTCATTAGCATTTAAAGGGCCATGCACTGAAACTGCTTGATGAGAACAGAGCTGTTTTTGACAGGGTAAAAAGGGTGTTGTTTTACACTACCATGGAGAAATTTTAACTAAAGTATGTTATAATTTTCATTATGACCCTAAATAATCTTATCAACTTGAGGAAAATGGGCATCCGATGGCTGCTTTATACTATACAATTTGATTTTTATACTATATGGCCCCTTTATACATTATATTATACAAGATGGTGCCACACATGACTACCTTGGTTAGTTGCTCCTTAGTACTTTTACTGTTTTTGTTTGTTTGTCCTGTCTTAAGCAACGTTTTTCTGATCAGCTTCACTAGAAACGAACTCTTGGACATAAGAAATAGCACACCAGATAACTTTTTGCCAAAGTTTGAACATTCAGATGTTTTACTGGACATTTTAAAATATCGCTCCAGGCGATGCAAGCGAGGGAAGCGTGTGGTGGCTGGTGTACAGACGTGACAGTTTTAAAGAAGATGTGCTGCCCAAACTTGGAAGCTCTCTTTATTAACTGTAAGCCTTTCTATTCGCCATGGGAGTTTTCCTAGTTTATTCTGGTGAGTGCATACATTCCTCTTGACGTGCGTGTGAGCGCGGCACTAGAACTGTTGGCCGATCAAATCACTCACACAGAGGAGCGTTGCCCGGACTCTTTCATTATCATTCTCTGTGATTTTAATAAAGCTAATCTCACCCGCGAACTGCCTAAATATAGACAGCAATATACTGGACCATTGCTACACTGTTTTAAAGGATGCATACCACTCTGTCCCCCGTGCAGCGCCGGGACTCTCTGATCACTGTTTGGTTCATCTTCTACCAGCCTACAGGCAGAAACTTAAATCTTCTAAACCTGTAGTAAGAACTGTAAAGAGATGGACTGTTGAAGCAGAACAGGATTTACAGGCCTGCTTCGAACTTACTGATCACCATCATCCCAGATACCCTTCAGAATAAACTGACCCAGCTCTCTGTACCCACCTCCATCTGTCAGTGGATCACCAGCTTCCTGACAGACAGACAGCAGCTAGTGAGGCTGGGAAAACTCACATCCAATACCCTCACCATCAGCACTGGAACTCCTCAGGGCTGCATTCTCTCCCCACTGCTTTTCTCTCTCTACACAAATGACTGCACATCTAAAGACCCCTCTGTCAAACTCCTGAAGTTTGCAGATGACACCACAGTCATCGGCCTCATTCAGGACGGCGACGAGTCTACTTTCAGACAAGAGGTTGAGCAGCTGGCTGTATGGTGCAGTCTTAACAACCTGGAGCTGAACACGCTCAAAACTGTAGAGATGATAGTGGACTTCAGGAGAAACCCCCCTGCTCTCCCCCCACTCACCATCATGAACAGCACTGTGGCTGCAGTGGAGTCATTCAGGTTCCTGGGAACCACTATCTCCCAGGACCTGAAGTGGGACACTCACATTGACTCCATCGTGAAAAGGGCTCAGCAGAGGTTGTACTTCCTTCATCAACTGAAAAAGTTCAACCTGCCACAGGCGCACATGACAGTTTTACTCAGCTGTTATTGAGTCGGTTCTGTGCTCCTCTGTAACTGTCTGATTTGGGTCAGCCAGCAAATCATATATAAGATGACTGCAGGAGACTGTTAGGACAGCAGAAAGGATCATTGGCGTGCACCTGCCCAGCCTTCAGAACTTGTACTACTCCAGAGTGAAGAAATGGGCAGGAAACATCATCACAGACCCCTCTCACCCCGGACACAACCTGTTTACACTTCTCCCTTCAGGCAGACGCTACAGATCTCTGTGCACTAGAACATCTAGGCATAAAAACTGTTTTTTTCCCCCATGCCATCTCCAGCCTAAACAGCTAATACAGGAATTATTAACTGTGTTCTGTAATTCATGCCTGTAATTCATTCGCCATCTCTAATTATTGCCTCTCTCTCAAAAGCTGTGTAAATACATATGCATGTTTTCTATACAGCTGTATATATAGAGTAAATAATGCACAAATCTGTACATAAATCTTCTGTTCCAGATTCATACACATTATTATTTATTGTTAAGTCTTATTTAAATGTTTCTTTTTTCATGTCAGATATGTATGTATATATGCAGAGCTGGGTAGATTACTTACAAATTGTAATCCGTTACTGATTCCAGATTACATTACAAAAATTGTAGTCAGTAACGTAATCCGTTACACATTTTAGGTAATATAATCAGATTACTTTTGGATTACTTTTAGATTACTTGATTATGCATTATCTTGTACCATAATGATGGAAAAAATGCAAAGTGTAAGAAAACTTATTCCATTCATTGTAATTTACAACATGAAGTGCATTAAACATTATATTACATCAAGGTTTCCCAAACTAGAGTTCATAAAGGAACTGCAGGGGGGTTGTGAGTTTAATGAAAAGCTGACAATTAATCATAAAAAAATTAAAACGAAAATAAATCATTTTAAAACAAACTCCCTTTCGAGGAAAGTCTCTTCACTCGGTAGCCATATTTGCAACGCCTCCAAGCAGCTCGTACAAGACCTATCTTAATGAATGGGGGAATCCTGAAATCTCAAAAACTACTCGTTGAACTCACAATTAAATTACATATGTCAAATCAGCAACAAAAATCTGAAATTAATTGCCCCATGAATGTTGTTTATTATGCTAAATAGCATTTAAAAAGCTTATTTTTTTCAGGCTAGACCAGCCAATGTGCATGTGGAAGCATAACGTGCTTAAGACTGCGCATGTGCATTGGCTGGTCTAGTCAGGTTTCAATGAGAAATTTGGCTCTTTCATTTAGAAGGTGGGACTATTCCTCCATATTGCGCGTTGCAGTTTCTCCCATTCATAAGTATAGGAGTAAATAAAACACTTACTAAAAAAATGAAATATTTTTATTTACCTGAATGCCATGTGATCATAAATCAACATCAAAGAAACCGTGAACATGCAAATGTATTAATTAATTGGTAACACTTTACAATAAGGTTCATTAGTTAAACATTAGTTAATGTATTAACTAACATGAACTAACCATGAGCAATACATTTGTTACTGTATTTACTAATCTTCGCTAACGTTAGTTAATATAAATACAGATGTTCATTGTTAGTTCATGTTAGTTCACAGTGCATTACCTAATGTTAACAAGATTTTAATAATGTATTATTAAATGTTGAAATTAACATTAACAAAGATTAATAAACGCTGTATAAGTGCAGTTCATTATTAGTTCATGTTAACTAATGTAGTTAACTAATGAACCTTATTGTAAAGTGTTACCAATTAATTATTGAAATATTTATTTTAAAATCTCAGGGGTACTTAAAGCAAATATATTTGTTGAATAAGGTTAAGATGACAAAACGTTTGGAATACCTGCATTACATGTAACTAAGAAATAATGTGAATATGTGCATTTTAATTAGTTATAATTAATAATACATGGTAAAAAAAAAATCTACAGAGTAATAATTCAAATAAAAATTAATGTCTTCATCAGTAGTTGATGCAATATTGAAACCCTTCTTAAACCTGAAATTATTTTTGTAAATCCAGTGGTCAAATTCTTTCACCACCTGACTAATGATGACTGATCTTTGTGTGAATGTCCACAAAACTGGACTATATATACATATATAATATGTATATAATCGGTAGGCTATTCTACAAAGGAAAATTTAAAAGATGAAAAAGAGAAATTAGGGAGAATCAATGAATTATGAATCATTTATTGCTATTTTGTGAATAATATGTAATCATGTAATCCATAAAAATGTAACTGTAGTCTGATTACGAGTATTTTAAAATGTAATTTACTCTAATTACAAGTACTTAATTTTTGGAATCTGATTACGTAATCCAGATTACATGTAATCAGTTACTACCCAGCTCTGTATATGTATAGATGACTTCAGGACACATATAAAGGTACCATCCCGTAAAATACTCCATTGTTCTGTGTTCATGAATGAAGATATTTATTTATAATTTGCCTATGGTGGGAAAGGGATCATGTAAAAAGTCCACACATTTATCATATTTTGTCGCTTGACCATGTCATGTGTAGTCCATGCACAGTAACCACAGAATATACCATGCTTCTCCCACCATATCCGTAGTTTTACTGTGGTATTTGTAGTTAAAGCACAATAACTTCAATATTTACTATGAGTTTACCTCAGTAACCGTAGTTTTACTGTGGTATTTGTAGTTAAATCACAATAACCTTGATTCTTACTATGGGTTTACCACAGTAACCATAGTTTTACTGTGGTATTTGTAGTTAAAGCCCAATAACCTCGATACTATGAGTTTACCTCAGTAACCGTAGTTTTACTGTGGTATTTGTAGTTAAAGCACAATAACATCGATACTTACTATGAGTATACCTCAGTAACTATAGTTTTATTCTGGTATTTGTAGTTAAACAGTAACAACAATACTTACCATGTTTTTACGACAGTAACTGTTTTTACAGTATACTATTTGTAAAGCACAGTTACCACAACGCTTTCCATGCCTTTAATATGTATTTGTGAAGTAATTTTAATTCAATATTTTTTTCTGTCTTGCAGTTACGTCAGATCACTTACTCCAGCAGCTCTTTTAAGAGTCCATCTCTTGTAAAGGTTCTCTCTCTCTCTCTCTCTCTCTCTCTCTCTCTCTCAGCTTTTCCTTTCCTATTTTTCCAAACTGTAATCCATAATTAATTTACACATATTTTGCTCTCTCTCTTTCTGTGGTTCATCATGGCATATTTTTAAAACATAGCATCAAATTTTGACCAGTTCTTTCAGAAAGCTGGTGTTCAACACCACCTGGTGTTGATGTCCTGGAGGGACAAAACATGTATTTAGGGTATGGTAAATCAATAAATAATATATAGTATTTTTATTTATAATTGTTGCACTGGACTTACCATTGATTCTTGTTGGAGGTATGGGCCAAAAGAAACCCTCCTCAACTATCTCTCAGTTGTGAAGTTTACTTTTATGGGCTGTAACATCTGCGCTGTCACAGTAGAGCTGTTTGTGAATGCGGTCTTCACAGCAGATAACTGATGGGTTCAGGCAGCAGTGCAGCACTTGGTGACCACTGAATTGATATCTTCATCAAATGGCTTCATCCTCCTTCAAACAAATTTGGTGAATTCAGGTGCAGGTGTCAGTACTCAGCATATTCAGTCATTTCCTGCCCAAATTCCAAAGTTGATGGCACAGATGATTTGCTCATTCTAGGAGCTATAAAAATATGTATGTGCGAAAAAATATAACTATCACAACCCATTGGACTCTAGTTTTGTCTCTGCCTGTGTTCCCTTCCTGTTTGCCCATATTTGGTTCTGTTCCTGTTCTCATTAGTTCATTGTCTACTTATTAGTTAATCACCTTCATTGTGTCCACCTGTCTGTCCTTCGTTATCTGCCCTAGATGAGTTCCTGTTCTTTGAGTTCTGGTTGTCGGTTATTGTTGGTTACCCTGTTTGTGAACCTCCTCATCTTGAATTCTATTAAATGGGGGAGGAGTGGCCGCCGACTCCATGGGGCTGACCAACGGTGGCAGAGCAGGTGGTGGTGGAGCCCGAGGTGGCGACAGAGAGCCGAAGAGCCAGGGTGACGCCGAGGTCCTTGAGAGCCTCGCCGCCTTCAAGTGGGTACTGGTGGACATGGCGGACAACGACACCAGCCCCACTCGGGACCCAAAGCCCAGTCAACTACCACCCCGCAATGCGGAGCTGCCCGAGCCCACCACAGACAGAGAGCCAGAGCCTGCCACGGTCGTTGAGGTCAGCCGTCCCCCTACCTCCACCTCGGGACTGCACTCCTCCAGCTTTGCTCCGTCCTTCCGTCCCTCTGGCTCCGTTGGGCTCCTCCTTCCCTCCAGCTCCACCTCAGTCCTCTGTCGCTCCGGCTGCGCCATGGCCTTCCGGATCTCTGCCTACACCTCGGTCGCCGAAGCCTCCGGCTCCGCCTTGGCCCTCCGGATCCTCTGCGTTACCCTGGCTCTTCGGCTCTCTGTCGCCGCCTCGGGCTCCACCACCACCTGCTCCGCCACCGTTGGTCGGCCCCATGGAGTCGGTGGCCACTCCTCCACCATGGCTCCTCCCTCCGTCGGCTCCTCCATGGGCCACCATCGTGACTGTGGCCTGGGTCCCACCGAGCTCCTCCTGCTCCAAGTCCCTCCTGTCTCCGTCCTGGCTCCTCCCTCCATCTGATCCGCCCTGGCTCCTTCCATCTCCACCCTGGACTCTGTTAGTCGTTGTCCTCCCGGGTGTCCGTCCTCCGCCTGAACCTCCTCTGGTATTGCCTGCCTTCCTGCCAGCCCTTCGCCGTCCCCTGTCACCATCCCACATCCACTCCTTTTTCCTCCTCCTAAGTCCCCCACCATCCCTCCCTTTGTTCCACGGCGTGAGGCCACGCCTTCCAGGAGGGGGGCGAACTGTCACAACCCACTGGACTCTAGTTTTGACTCTGCCTGTGTTCCCTTCCTGTTTGCCCATATTTGGTTCTGTTCCTGTTCTCATTAGTTCATTGTCTAATTATTAATCACCTTCATTGTGTCCACCTGTCTGTCCCTCGTTATCTGCCCTATATGAGTTCCTGTCCTTTGAGTTCTGGTTGTCGGTTATTGTTGATGTTACCCTGTGTGTGAACCTCATCATCTTGAATTCTATTAAATGCCTTATTTCATTTAAACCTTCGTCTTCCTGTGGCTATTGTGTGTGTGCACTGCACAGGACTGTGAAAATAACTGCTGTCTTTTGAGAGATCAACATCAATGCTGTACCACACATACCTGCATTGAATACAGACATAACAATGGAAATGTGCAACTTTCCAGCTCTGTCTTTTCTGTTTGGGCACAAGAAGGCCATGTAAATTCCTCATTCATCAGGACTGGTTTGACTGGCTTGCTGTGACTGATTTTCTCTGCGTTTTTGGTCTTCAGCTGTAAAACAAGAAAATATCTACTGACCCCATGTTTAATTATTGTTCTTTATATATTAAGCAGTTATAATAGTAAACTTCAAGCTCAAGTTCCCTGGCAACTCTAGCAGGCTCCTGAGTTCATCTGTATACATCAGATTCAGAGTCTCAGAAAAGGCCATCATGCAAACTCTCAGTTTCTACCTTACAGCAGAGCATAATAATGTGTGAGGGAGTAAAGGAATAAGATGAAGATAAATAGACAAAGGAATACAATGGACTTAATATAAACTTTATGATATAAACACTCTGACTACTTACAATGGGCACAATCTGCATGAGAGTTGAGGCAAAGGCCAATGACAGCAGGAGTAAAAGTCGTAGAATTTTGTATGAGTACACTTGTACAATATCATATGAATTTGCTGATTTAGTAAATTGTATGAATTATTACTACTTCAACATGACACTTTGTTGAGAGTTCTTCCTAACGGGGCCGTGGGGTATGTAAACCAAAGAAACATCAAATCCTGCACAAATAGTCAAGGTGCTCAGACCAACACAGACATACCATTGGAAATGTTTGCCTTTGCAGCTGTTGGTCTTCTCCGTAAACACACAGTACGGCCAAATTCAAATCCCATGACAGGCCTTCCTTTGGTCTTCATTCTCAGCTGAAACAAAGAGAAATATATACATGTTGAGACAGTGTGTTAAAAATGATCTGTGAGCAAAATATTTGAGAGGAAGGACTATAAGGACAGATATTACCAACACTTAAAATGATGTGTTCATTAAAGCAAATCAGTTATTGCTAAAAGTGTTCAACAAAACCTGTGAAGGGCTGACCCTTTGAAGGACTTGTTCAGCCTCCTTGGCAGCTTCTTCAAAATCAGCATTGAGAGCTTTGAGTTCAAGTTCCCTGTTAATTCCAGCAGCTTTCTGAAAGAATTGGTCAAAATGTGATGTTATGTTTTAAAAATATGCCATGAACCACAGAAAGAGAGAGAGCAAAATATGTGTAAATGAATTACAGATGCTGTGTCAGGTTTGGAAAAATAGGAAAGGAAAAGCTGAGAGAGAGAGAGAGAGAGAGAGAGAGAGAGAGAGAGAACCTTTACAAGAGATGGCATCTTAAAAGAGCTGCTGGAGTAAGTGATCTGACGTAACTGCAAGACAGAAAAAAAATATTGAATTACAATTACTTCACAAAAACATATTAAAGGCATGGAAAGCGTTGTGGTTACTGTGCTTTACAAATAGTATACTGTAAAAACAGTTACTGTGGTAAAAACATTGGTGGTAAGTGTTGTTGTTACTGTGCTTTAACTACAAATACCACAGTAAAACTACGGTTACTGAGATAAACTCATAGTAAGTATTGAGGTTGTTGTGCTTTAACTACAAATACCACAGTAAAACTACGGTTACTGAGATAAACTCATAGTAAGTATTGAGGTTGTTGTGCTTTAACTACAAATACCACAGTAAAACTACGGTTACTCAGGTAAACTCATTGTAAATATGTAAGTTATTGTGCTTTAACTAACTGCAAATACCACAGTGAAACTACGGTTACTGAGGTAAACCCATAGTAAGAATCGAGGTTATTGTGCTTTAACTACAAATACCACAGTAAAACTACAGATATGGTGGGAGAAGCATGGTATATTTTGTGGTTACTGTGCATGGACTACACATGACATGGTCAAGTGACAGTTACTATGGTAAAAATATGGTAAATGTGTGGACTTTTTTTTACATGATCCCTTTCCCACCATAGGCAAATTTTAAATTAATAACATCATAAACACGGAACAATGGAGTATTTTACGAGACTGTACCTGTATATGTGTCCTGAAGTCATCTAAATCCATCTTTTAATGTACTATTTTGCTGGTCTTTGGTCCGTGTGCAGTTGTTGGCATTGGGATAAACGATCACCCCTGCTGGTACTCCAGTGGTGACTTCACCTTCATACATGCGTGCGGGGATTAACCATGTGGATCGATGATAACAGCCTTCTCAGCCTACCAGTAGGTGCAGCAGCCCTCTTCTGGCCCATATCGATGAGCTGATAACCACTGATAACGCCCTCTTCTCATTTTAAGAGAAGCATGACTTACTGAACACTAAAGTGCTTTGAAAAAGGAATGCTTTTGGCATATAATTTTCAATTTGACTTCTTTTCAGTAAATATGTGTGATTGAGTCGTTGGCATGAGTAAAGCAGACAAACAAAACCCTGAAAGAAATACATGAAAGAAAAAAAGATTAAAAGTTGTTCACTTTTGCCTGCTTGGAGTAATTTCTAGGATGGATTTTTATTTCATAAGAGAGGCTCAGATTAATACATTTTTTCACTGAAAAGCATTTCTTTGTTGTTGTTGATGTATTTGATGTATTTCATTGTATTATTTTTTTTTTTTCAGCCATGGCAATCTCCAATTTGTTAAAAACAGGTTTTGTTTACATTAAAGGCCTACTTTTGTAAGAGTCTCGTGACCTGCATTTTGTTAAGGATATAGTAAGAATTAAAGAGTTAAAATTACTGTAGAAAATTACTAAAAATGTTGCATATTAAATTGCAACAATAATCACCTCCAAAATCTTCAAAAGAGAGTAGCTGAAAAAGAGAATGTTTCTTAGTTTGTTGAAAACATGCCAATTACATACAGGAATATCCATTAGCTGTAGAGCTCGTTTACAGGCATTTACTTCAAGCTGACCTGTCTGACTTCTTTACACCTAGCTCATATCGTACAATCTGACAGGAAACAAAAATCATAAAGGACAAGAAACTGCACACTGCATTCACCGGGCTTTACACTGCGTGTGTCTGCATAAATGTTACAGATAAACCCTAATGGGCTTCAGGGAAGGAGTCATTAAACTAAGAACAGGAACTGGAAAACAGTGTGGCTCCTGTTAAAACCTCACCCTGATTGTCTCATGCAGCCTTCAGGCAGTTTTATGCATCATGGGATGGGCTCTCTCACGAAGGCAAACTGCGACAACTGGGGAACAAAATTGGCGATGACAAGATATCTGCAGTTATTTTTGCTTCTCCTGGTCTCCCTAGTTCTCTAAATGGAAATGCAGCTTGACTGTCTGGCAGACAGTCCCAAACAAATAACAGTTATGCGGACATGTCAGCTTATGTAAGTGTACACAGAACAGATTTCAAGGGCAGTCACATTATGTACACCAGTGGAGAGGCTGGTGACACATTTAGCTGGATGGAGGGTGTTGTGTGTAGTGGTTTCTAATGGTTCCAGGTTGGTAGAAAGGAAGAAAAGTCTTGAGGGGGTGCTCACATCCCCACATCTGCCACAGGAGATAACAACTGCTATGGTTTTTGAAGTCTGCCATCAAAACATAACACGTTTGCTCACTGTTGTGCTAATTTGTGATGATAGCTCCCTCATAAGGTCAGTGGGGAAGGTTATGTCAGTGACATGTCCTTGTGAGATTCTTTGCATATTCATAAGAAAAAATTTAGATTTAAAAATTGGCTAAAATGGAGATACTTGCAAATCAGCTTGGCAGCTACTTTATAAGAAGCTTCAACAAAATATATATAATTTGGTATAATTGTAAGGGATAATTTCACTGTTAGTGATTTGAATGAAACTGCCTATTAAGGAAACCGGCTTTTCTCATTCCAACTTTTACCTTTGTAGAAAATTGAACATTATAAGTTTATCTAAGATGACTTGATTTGCAGAGCTCCATGCACAATGCACAGAGTTAATACTAGTTGAAATAAGCCACTTGTTTTGCATATTTAAATAAATTGGTTGATGGAAGGATTCAACGACTCATTTATAAGATATATAAGACAGCCACTTGTTTCCTTTCTCAAATCTTCATTGTTTTTGGATGAGTAATTTTAATGAATTCAATGACTTTAGAAGGTCACTTGTTTCATTCCTGAATGAATCTGCATTGGATAAGTTGGTTGCATCCAAAAGTAATTACTTTGCGACCACTAAAACGTGTTCTATTTTATGAATGTGTGTAGTGTGAATGTAATCTGGATGTACTACATCAGCCTGTTGTCAATGACTTGCCTGTATCAGTTGCGTCAATTCACCGCCATTCACAAATCCTCTCCCATGCCCTCATGGTAAAGTGTCCATCTTATCTGCACTTCAGAATCTCACCGGAAGTAGTAGGTCATCAGGGGTCTTTTCGCCTACTGTTTTATGTATACTGTGAATTTAAACAGTGCTCTTTTTGCATAATGTTTTTATCCTATTCATTGCCTGCCATTGTCAACAAAATGTATGTCATTTAAATTCAAAATAAAACAATTCGGTAACATTTGATTTTAAGGACCTATTTTTTGCTATTAACTAGTTGCTTATTAGCATGCATATTACTAGCATATTGGCTGTTTATTAGTATTTATAAACCACATATTTATGCCTTATTCTGCATTACCATATTTAAACATTACCATATTTAAACTTAACTATTAATAAACAGCAAATTGTTAGTGAATATGTGTTCCCTTTTCTAAAGTGTTACCAGCATTTTAAAATGCAGTTTAACGATTTGAAAGAATAATTATGGCTGGTAAATTTTCTATATTGCTCTGTAAGGTGTGCATGCAGCTGCTGTTTGTTTAATAAGCCTTTTTTGTTTGTTTGTTTGTTTTTTTAAATAATATCACCATTGCCGTCATCTCCCCATGGACTGTATCATTGTATGAATCTCAATCAGAGGTTTGGACACAACAGCATGCATTTCAATGTTCTTTGTGCCAACAGAATTCTAAGTACATGTGCAAGTACCTTTAGGGACCCTGCAGCTTTAATAATAAAAAGCTTTTCAATTAAAAAAAAACAATTATAAATACAAATAAATAAATAAAAAGATGAGTTAAAAGCTGCACATTAAAAGACTGAATTTGAAATGTAGTGTGAAGTATTCCTGGCTATGTGACCAGATGACAGAAATAGAAATAAATATGATACCTCAAAAGTTACGTCTGAATGGCAGACCTTTTCAAGTGTCAAAAAAGTTCCAGAAAAGTGGTTTTAAATTTTTAATATGTCAAATCACGATTTTGGAGTTTAAGTGACTGGGGAAAATGTGTGTGATATGAAATAATCATAGCTCATTGGTGACAGGTGTCTAGAAATATACATCCGCAGTCAAGCAAATGATTGGATTATGTCAAACAACTCATC
The DNA here is from genome assembly GCF_012432095.1 of Onychostoma macrolepis. Classification (NCBI taxonomy): domain Eukaryota; kingdom Metazoa; phylum Chordata; class Actinopteri; order Cypriniformes; family Cyprinidae; genus Onychostoma; species Onychostoma macrolepis. Next base: position 16,917,027 of record NC_081168.1, on the reverse strand, counting down.
TCTTGTTGATGTTGATGGAACAAACATACACCAAAAATATACCTTTTTATGACACCTTTGGTTTTCTTAGGTTTAAAAACAGGAAGCAGTTGTGTGAAGTAGACTAGAGTAATTGTACTTACTGTACTTTTTTGGGAATTCATAATCAACTCAAGTACTATTAAAAATAGAATTTTGCTTGCTTAATTACATTTCCAAAGACTGCCCCCCCCCCCATATTTTTTTCCTTTTTACAGTGTCATACTCTTTAACTTTAATCTAAACCAAATGGATTTTTATTGTAAAAATTAGTTAATATTCCATTTCTAATATTTCAAAATATTTAAATTTTTATTTTAGTTTATTTTAACTTTCTATTCATTAAAGAATCCTGACAAAAAAAAGAAAATATTTAAGGATGGAGAATCACAAAACACAATCCAAAATCAGCAACAGATACCAGGCTACAGGCAGCAGAGAATCAAAGACGGAGAAGCAAGCTCAAAAGGTCCAAAGGCAACAGGCAGGCAATCAGAGAAAAGTAAACAGTCCTAGGTCAATACACAGGGAATCAAAGAATCAGAAGAAACGCTCAGAAATTGTGGCCGGGGCTAACAATACTTCGCAATGGTTGATGAGAAGGGCACAGCTTAAATAGGGAATGGAAGTGACAAACACCTGGGGTAGGTAATCAGGCCAAGGCACGGGGCATGTGGGTAATGTGGTCCATAATGGTATTAGTACTCTGGTGAGGATGCCCTACGGTGGCGATCGGAGAGAGCCACAGAGGTGCGGTTTGTGACAGAGCCCCCCTCCTGCGAGCGGCTCCTGAAGCGAGGTCCATCTTGACACCGAGGTCTGCCAAGGGCCCTGGGAGCTGGTCTTTCCGGATGATCCCGATGGAAGTCAGAGATGAGCGTGGGGTCCAAGATATCCTGTGAACTGACCCAGGATCTTTCCTCAGGACCGTATCCCTCCCAGTCAATTAAGTATTGCAGCTCCCTGCCTCGGCGTCGTGAATCGATTATCTCTCGTACTCGGTAGGCCACCTCGCCGTAGATGATCAAGGGAGGGGTGTTGCTCTCCGCAGCCTCGTCCTGGTCCCTCTCTCCTCTCGGACCACCGGCGGGCTTGAGCAGGGACACATGAAATGTGGGAGAGATGCGATAGTTAGTGGGTAAAGCCAAACGGTAAGAAACAGGGGTTATTTGTCGGAGTATCTTGAATGGACCCACGTACCTTGGCAAGCGAAGATCTCGGAAAGACAGCCAGACCCATTGCCCAGGTCTATACTCGGGGGCCCCTCTCCTGTGACGATCAGCTTGTGCTCGGTTTCTTCGTACCGCCCATAGTAGGTGCACGTGAGCGGCGTTCAATACCTCTTCACTTCTCTGAAGCCAAGTGTTGACTGCAGGCAGGAAACATGGGTGGTTGATATCCCAGGACACATTGGAAGGGTGTGAGACCAGTCGGGGGTTTTCGCAGGGAATTCTGTGCATATTCGGCCCAGATGAGAAACTTGCTTCAGTCCTGCTGATTCTGGTGACAGTATGAGCGGAGGAAGCGAGTGAGCTCCTGATTCAGACGTTCTGCCTGTCCATTAGATTGGGGGTGGTATCCTGAATTCAGACTGACGTTGATGTTAAGATTGTTACAAAAGGCCTGCCATACCCGAGAGGTGAATTGTGGACCCCGATCTGACACGATGTCTTCAGGTGAACCATAGAACCGGAAGACTTGTTCCATTAAGACTTCTGCGGTCTGCCATGCAGTGGGGAGCTTGGGTAGAGGTACGAACCAGCATGCTTTAGAGAATCAATCAATCACGGTCCGAATAGTCGTGAAATTACGGGAAGCGGGTAGATCTGTGACAAAGTCTATGGCAATGTGTGACCAGGGGCGTTGAGGTATGGGCAGTGGCTGCAACAGACCGGCTGGTCGTTGATGGGAAGATTTAGAGATGTTACAGGTGGGGCATTGTTGAATGAAATGGATGACATCAGCTTGTAGTGTGGGCCACCAGAAACAATTGGTAGTGAGGTGAGTGGTCGCTGTGATCCCGGGGTGGCCAGAACTAGGAGTGTCATGGATCCAATGTAGCACACGGTCACGTAGGTGCTGGGGTACATATGTGCGATCGGCTGGGCAGGTTGGTGGAGTGGGTTCGGTATTCTGAGCCTCCATAATCTCAGTCATAATGTCCCATTGTACAGGAGCTATGATCAGAGTGGAAGGGAGTATGGGGTCGTGGCTGGGGTTCCCTTGGGATTGATCAAATTGTCTGGATAAGGCGTCTGCCTTGCCATTCTTGGAGCCTGGCCGGTAGGTGACTTTGAAATCGAAGCGAGCAAAGAACAGTGACCATCGAGCCTGCCTTGAGTTTAAATGTTTAGCCGTCTGGATGTACTCCAGGTTGTGATGATCTGTGAGCACTACAAATGGTAATTTCGCCCCCTCCAACCAGTGTCGCCATTCCTCGAGAGCGGCCTTCATGGCTAAGAGCTCTCTGTCCCCGACATCGTAGTTCTGCTCTGCTGCATTCAGTTTTCGAGAGAAGTAGGCGCAGGGAAATAGTTTGGCTGGGTTACCTTGAAGTTGCGATAGTACAGCGCCTACCCCGGTGTTGGAAGCATCAACCTCTACGATGAATTCCTTCACTGGGTCAGGGTGGTGGAGAATGGGTGCAGTGGTGAATTTTTCCTTGAGGAGTTGGAAAGCTCTGACACTCTCTGGGGTCCACTGTAAGCGTTTGGTGGTCTTCTTGACAAGAGATGTGAGGGGAGCGGCAGTGATACTGAAATTTCTAATAAACCGTCGATAGAAATTGGCAAACCCCAGAAAGCGTTGTAGTTCCTTCACTGTAGTGGGTTGTGGCCAATTGACGACAGACTGAACCTTACGATCGTCCATGGTTACCCCCTCAGAACTGATGATGTAGCCCAGGAAGGCCGCCCGAGTTTGATGAAACTCACATTTCTGCAGTTTGGCATATAGCTGGTGTTCAATAAGGCGTTGAAGAACAGCTCTGACCTGTTGGACATGGGAATCGTAAGACTCCGAGTAAATCAGGATGTCGTCAATGTAGACAATGAGAAATTGATGCAACATGTCCCGGAATACCTCATTTATGAACGCCTGGAACACTGAAGGACTGTTGGCAAGCCCGAACGGCATGACGAGATATTCATAGTGGCTTATTCATTAAGGCTTCGGTAGTCGATACACGGACGGAGCCCCCCATCCTTCTTTTTGACGAAGAAGAAACCCGCAGAGGCTGGTGAGGTAGAGGGTCGAATGAATCCCTTGGATAGTTCCTCCTTAATGTAGGCATTCATGGCTTCGGATTCGGGTTGAGATAAGGGAAATATTCGACCCCTGGTGGGCATGGCTCCCGGAACCAGATCTATGGCACAGTCATGGGCTCGATGAGGAGGCAACTGTGTGGCGTTCTTCTCACTGAAGGCGATGACTAAGTCTTGGTATTCAACAGGCAAGCCCGATTGGTTGGGTTCAACGGGCTGGGTAGTCAATGGAGAGGTCTTGGCGAGGGGTTTCAGACACTGTTGTTGACAGTTGGGAGACCACTGCGTTATTTGTCGGTCTGTCCAGGAGATAGTGGGGTTGTGCTTCTCCAGCCAAGGGAGCCCGAGAATTATGGGATGATGGGGGGACTCAATGACGAACAGTCGGATGGTTTCAGAATGTAGAGTGCTGGTTTGCAGGGTTAAATCCTGGGTGATGAGAGTTACGTTCCCAGGTCCTAAAGGACGTCCATCTAATGCTGCCACTGCCACCCGAGGTTCACATGTAAGGAGAGGAAGATCATGCAGTTTAGCAAACGATTCATCTATGAAGTTACCCGCTGCACCTGAATCAATAATGGCTTCGGTCTCAACCCATCTCTCCTTAATCTTTAAACAAACAGTTATTTTCAAAGATTCCCCAGAAGGTAAAGAACTCACCGAAGCAGGATTTTGGCGAACTGGTCTGGTGGGACAGGAAGCGCGGAGGTGTCCAGGTTGTCCACAGTACAAGCAAAGATGGTTCCGGATTCTTCTCTCTCTCTCTTCAGGGTGAAGGTGAGTTAAGCCGATCTGCATGGGTTCGGGGTCAGAGCTGAAAGAGGGTGACACGCTGGGGCGAGTGGAATAAGCACCTCGTCGGGCTCGCATCAAATTGTCTATGCAAATGGCAGTCTCCATGAACTGCTCCAGAGTCTTGCCCTCATCACGACATGCCAGCTCCGATTGTAGATCAGCAGTGAGTCCCTTTCGGTAGATTAATTTAAGCAGATCCTCCTCCCAGCCTGTCTGTGCTGCCAGCGTGCGGAAGGTTAATGTGTACTCAGCGGCGGTGTCTTTACCCTGACGTAGACTGAGTAGATGCTCACCAGGCTCTTTCCCTCCCGCGGAATGCTCAAACACGTCTCGAAATTGGCGGAGGAAGTTTGCGTATGAGGGAAAGGTCATGGGAAGGAAGGCGCATATGGCGGTAGCCCAGTCCAACGCCTTACCAGTCAGTAGTGAACATAGAAATGAGACCTTGCTGTTGTCTGTGGAGTACAGATGGGGTTGTTGATTCATAAACAGAACACTGAAGCAAAAATCCTTTACACTTGGTGGTGGTTCCGTCAAATTTTTCAGGAAGGCTGAGACGTGGGTTAATGTTGAACAGATTTAGACTAGAATCTGGGTGAGCAGATGCTGTGGCTGGAGGGGCTGATGTAGCAGAAGGTGGTGTGAGTGCTCGCATGCTTCTTACCAACACCTGTGAGTGAGGTGAGCTTGAGTAGTTGTTGTTGGTGGGCAGCTAGCATGGAAGCTTGAGCGGAAACTTCGGTGACCAGATGGTACAGAGTCGCTGGATCCTGTTGTGGCGAAGTATTCTGTGATGAAGGGTCAGAAACGTCTGGATCCATTTGCGATAAAACTTTAATGGTGCAAGATGGGCAGGGTCAAAACAACAGCGTAGAGAATCACAAAACACAATCCAAAATCAGTAACAGATACCAGGCTATGGTTGGGGCAAGCAGCAGAGAATCAAAGACGGAGAAGCAAGCTCAAAGGTCCAAAGGCAACAGGCAGGCAATCAGAGAAAAGTAAACAGTCCTAGGTCAATACACGGGGAATCAAAGAATCAGAAGAAACGCTCAGAAATTGTGGCCAGGGCTAACAATACTTCGCAATGGTTGATGAGAAGGGCACAGCTTAAATAGGGAATGGAAATGACAAACACCTGGGGTAGGTAATCAGACCAAGGCACGGGGCATGTGGGTAATGTGGTCCATAATGGTATTAGTACTCTGGTGAGGGTGCGAGAGAGAGCCACAGAGGTGCGGTTTGTGACAGTGTACTTTTAAAATAAAATATTAGCACAGATGTAAAAAGAAAATATGCACTCAAAGTAAAGATACTAAGTCAGAAAGATATTATAAATGATATTTATAATAATTTTGTTATAAGTACTAACAGAGAAACATTTTACTCCACTGAACAGGGATTTAAGATCAATTGGTTAACAAAAAGTTCAAAATGCTGCAATATAGCCACCAAAGGTCAGTTGCCAACATGGTTAAATGCAAAGAGAGTACATATAAAAAAAATTTAATCCATACTTGAAGAAAACTTTGCATTTACAGAGAGTAGTGGTAGGATGTTCGTCAGAATGATTCAAGAGTGGGATTTGCATGCCGCTTCCTCCCAGTACTGCTTAGCCATTCATTCATTATCGCTCCGGGAATGGACCTGAATTTTTACTTCCTCTGACAGTTTTTTCCTCATCCATCTGCCTTGACAAACAATGTGATCTGTTCTCCAACCACCCCAAAATTTCTCCTTCTCCGCTCATACAGAGGTCACATTACAGCCCGTCCATTGCAGAAAGGGAATGATTGGATGATGGTGTCAGGCAGCTCAAGGTCTTATTCTCTGTCTGCATGGCAAGAGCTAACGAGACACCACGGACCCATCAGTCACTATAAACTCACATACCCACAATGTCACTTCAATCTCTCAAAAAGAATCAGAATTAAGTCAATATGGCATTTCTTCATATAGCTGCTGGCATCTCCATCCTTTGTAGTATCTTTATTACGGCAAGATTTCAGTCAAACGATCACATTCATTTAAGCACAAGGCATTCATAATGCTGAGCTCAGACGTTTTTAAACTAGTCGTAGCAGGACTTGATCGCACATGGCTCAGCATATCATCTTCAACTGAATATGGCAAACTCTATAGCACTGGCTTAGAAATTCAAAGAGTACGGGAAGAAGATTATGAGTTGGATCTCAGTTGTGCATTAAGAGCAGAAAGTATTTTATCGACTTCGTATCCTAACTGCTGTTGGAAGTAACCTGTCATTGGGCTCTCCAACTGTCTCATTCTGAGTGGAACAGACTCAAATTGTTCTGTGTTTGGCATTCTGACTGGCAGGCTGGTGCCTGGCATCAATTTTCCTGCCATCAGACATTTGACGGGAGCACACCTCGAATGCTTGTGCATTCAAGGTCGGAAAAGGAGGGAGGGAAATTACACCGCAGACACTTCTCAAATGATAGATTGCCGTAATTGCTTGCTATGAGCTTCCCTGAGAGGCAGCAGTCAAATGTGGTATTATAGACAAAGCGAAACATTTAGTGTTATGCAAATAAAGTGTGTGTGAATTAATTCAAATCTGTGGTGGCAAACTTGTGAAAAAGGGGTGCTACCTGCTTTTTTTGTCAAGATAAAACAGTGGGACTTCTGGTATTTAGGATGTACCTTGGGATGAGAGAAGAGAGGCTATGAAAAAAAAGATTAGGTTGTCTTATTCCTCTCAAAGACTAAACCAAAATGTGAGTTCTACAGCTTTTAAAAGATTATAAAAGCAGCTGCCTAAACCACATGCTGTGGCAGAAGAGAAGCTCATAAGATGGGAAAATAAAGTTACATCAGTTAAGATTTATTTGAGTCTTTGATATTAGTTTATCACACTCAGTAAAAATGTTTCCTAATTTATCAGGTTTTGACCTTGTTATCATTGTCTCAGAAATGCAATTAATTAAAAAATGATAATAATAGTCAGGAAAAGTAAAATAGAGGGGCCTGTAAAATAGTTTTATTGCTCACTGCACTGCAAGGCTGCATTTATTTGATCAAAAATACTGTAAAAACAGTAATACTGGGAAATATTATTCAAAATAAAATAACATTTTAACACGATCATTTTTTTCAGGATTCTTTGAATAGCAAGTTCAAAAGAACAATATTCATTTTAAATAGAATTTATTTATTTTTTGTTACAATATATGTCAATAATGTCACTTTTGATCAATATAATGCATCCTTGTGGAATGAATGAATGAATGAATGAAAAGCATACTGACCCAAATGTTCTTGAATAGAAATGTATCATTTTATTTTTATTTATTTATTTATTTTTTATGTTATTTTTTTTTATTTCATTTTTAAAGTGCAGGAACAGTTTGAGATGAGGGGGGACTCAAACTGTTGTAGATGAACCAAAATGTTATCCTGAAATAGAAAATCAAATTTTACCCTTATTTGCAGGACGAAACTGATATGTGGCAAAGAGGAAAAGTTCTTCATGAGTTACAGTAATATTCAAGTTAAACTGAGCTGTTTAGATAACATGTAAGGTTCCCGGCTTATTTCTTTTCTCACAAGTTCAGCATTTCTTAACTTTCATTGACACTGTGCAGTAATCCTTTAGCGTTAAAGTTTACTCTCGAAATACCGGAGTTACCAAATCTTTTCTCTGTGCAATCCAGACTGTTATTTCATCATCTGAGAAGATAGTGTTCCTGTTTAGCCCAGCCAAGGGTCCTTCACTTGGAATCGAACGCGATGGAATTGCAAAATACACTTGAGTAATGAAATCATCTCCCTCCTGTGTTGGTGAGCTTAGAGGAGTTCAGAGAGCTCTTACATCTGTGCAATCAAAGACACATCTGGCTGAATATTAACTGAGCTGCAGTGGGGTGTATCCTGTTTCCACCTAATGACATGTTTGTACTCCACGCCCAAAACAAACACAAATTCTCTTTCCATCTATATCCCTGATTGCATTTACATATTCAAATGTCCCCTCACTGCTTGTTGAGGTGCCATGCATCCAATTACTGGCAATGAACATCACCTGCTCATAAACATTGTCACCAGTTGAATTTTTAATGATTTAATGACCAAAGTTTATGCACTATGTCAACGGTGGTTTGCTATCACTGCACCATATTCATCAGTGAATGTTTTGACATATGCTGCATTATAGAAATAGGCTATGAAAAACTGTTTAATGAACGCTTCTGAATATTACAAGCATACAGTAGATCTGATGAAAAGTTAATCAAAGATGAATAATTGAACAAATAACATTTGCTTTGAACTTTAACCAAATCTGTGGTATAGATTTTTTATGGTACGCTGGGACTGAAAGTATTCAACAGCATGTCTATATTAAAACAGAATTTGTGATAAAAATAATAAAATGAAAACATTTCTTTCTTTATTTCAATTAGGCAACAGGAGTCCTCAAGTCCGGTCCATCACTTTAAGGTACGTATGCAAACTGAAGCTGACAGAACTTCTAGTGATGATTCACATAAGTTGTTAGATAATCAGAGTTTGGTAATTATATGTGACAAGCTGAAAAAGCTCTAACATCAGTTGCAGAATTTGGTAACACTTTAGAATAGGAAACACCTAATTTGCTGCTTGTTAATAGTTAGTAATGTAGTTGTTAAGTTTAGGTATTGGGTAGGATTAGGGATGTAGAAAAGTTCATGTAGAACAAGGCATTAATGTGTGCTTAATTTGTACTAATAAATAGCTAATATTCTAGTAATATGCATGCTAATAAGCAACTAGTTAAGAGACCCTAAAATAAAGTGTTACCCAGAATTTTATTTTATTTTTAATTTATGTATTTAAAATATGTATGTATAAACTATTATATAATGCATTATATATAGAATTTTTGTATTTTAACACCAATATATTGTTTTTATAATTAAGAAACATCATATAAAATAAGGCCATAATATTTGGCATGTATGGTTTCTCCTCTATGTGCTTGTATATGTGTATAAGTTTTACATTGATGTTATTTTCATCTTCCTGTCAGTGCAGCAGATGAACCCGTTTAAAATTCCATCAGTGTGAACAGGACAAGGTCAAAACTGTCCGATTTTCTCTGCGTGAACCGGCAAGAGCACTGACGGAGAGGCACCGCTGTTTTATGCAAGTAATCAGATTTTCACAATTTTACACCAAAGACTGAAATGACTGAGAACGTGAAAGTTATATCAAGCACGCAGTAATACGATTTTCTCAGTTAACAAGGTGGAAGATTTCATTTTGAAGCTCAGTTGAATAAATTACCTTAACTAATGGATTTGACAAAAGCTCCTGAATCTTTTTACTTGTGCCGAGTGGTACAACTTTAATGCAATAGATGGGTCTATTGACAATTTAATCCAATGGATGGGTCTATTGATTTTTTTTTTTTTTTTTAATGCTTTTATTCTATCGAAACTAAAGTGTAGTCCTCAAGCTATTTTCACTGGGTCTTTTAAGCCAGTCTGCTCTGTTTATCTGAGCCAAAAGGAAATTTCCGTTCGAGACAGATTTGTTAACGTGGGATTAAAAACCAAACAAGCTCTAATTCCCAAAGGGAACTGCAGTTGATAAAGCATTCAAAAAACGAACAGATGAAAGCACTAATTTCCCAGAGGAGGCAAACTTTTATGACAGTATTCTGAAGTGCACGGTCATTAACAAGTGTACTGCAAAACATAACCAAGAAATATCCAATCTAATATGCATCAGATTACAGAAAAAAAATAATAATAATGTGTTATGAATGCTGTTTCATGTTAACTTTAGGGCACTTGAGCTAACTGCTTCCTCCACTTGATATCAAACTCTTTTTTCAGTCGTGTTTTTCTCCCTTTAATATCTTATTGACTCAAACCAGATTATAATGTGCTATTAAAATAGACATACCAAACTGCTGTGTATATATTCCAGCTCATTTATTTCCCCTCATTTCTTTCAGTACAGTCAGATTGTCATCTAATCTGCTAGCTGTTGAACCCAGTTGTTTATCATTTGCCTCTCTGATTTTGCAGACTTTAATAACAAGGGGGTTTTAGATATGTTTTATTAAAGCAGTTTTCCCACTGTTGCTATTTTTATCTTTATTTCTCTCCACTTCCCCTTCCCTTCTTAATTCTGCTTTTCTCTGTTTAATGGCAGCATGATTGGATAATTGTTGTGCTAACAATTTCTGTCATAGCAGACTTGCTTTGTTTGATAAAGGCTTTTCTACCTCCTGCTCTGCAATTATAGTCCTTTCCCTTTATTTTCCAGTGATGGCTTGACAAATAGTAATTTTGACTTTGCAGGGGTTCTTCTTTCAATGGTCATTTTCCCAAAGAAAAAAAAAAATACAGTAAAAGATGGTGGAACTCCCATTGCTTTGAGTTTGCTGTTTAATTTGCATCCTCAGCCAGGTATTAAGAGATTAGGAAAAATATATGCACCCCAAAATATATATATTTTTAAAATATATCGTTGTAAGATACGTGTTTGTCTCTTTAATTTCAAACTACTTTGGTCCTGCCATCAAAAATATATAAATAAATAATAATAATAAAATAACATTTGAAAATGATATGGCACTATATCCACAAGTGGTATGTCCCATTCTTTGGATAAAAGCGTAAATGTCGTAAAAACGTAATCTCACATTTTCTCCTGAGAAATATAGTTTTCTTGTCAGTAAATTTAACCACAATAGTGTCATTTTTAAATGAATAAGCATTTTGAAGTCCTTGGGTGTCATATAATAGTACTAGACCCCTATTTAAGTGATAAGTGGTGCAGGTAAAGAAAGCCAGAGGAAATTTGCTCTAGCTGCTGATGTGAATTTGGTGACCCTAAAACATTCAGATCAATCTACAGCTGCTGTAATGTGAGAAACATGCCTCTAGGTGTTTTAAATCCAACATAATCCTCTCTGAAAACAGATGTTTCATTTTCACCTTCATTGTTTGTGGACATAATGTCTTGGTATACTGATTTATTTGTAGTTTTTTTCAAAGATTATTAGACAAAATGTATAATCAAAGGACTATTCCATCTGTTTTCACCCTAAGGGGACTTTTTATGTGAGAGCTATGTAAGACATTATCCTGGATTGTGGATACAAAATCAAGATGGTTAATCCAGTTGGCAAATCACTAAAAGTGTTTTTATCTTGTGTTGTCCAAAAACAACTAGCTTTGCTGTTCAGCATGATTCGAGTAAAAAAACACCCTTCCTTTTTCCAAAAATAAGACCTTTATTAAAAATATCCTCATCAATCACTGCTCTGCGGATTCCCCTTAGTAATTTGTTGTGCTTCATTTAGCACATCTTTTAAAATGAATACTGTCGTTGACTGCGATAAAACTCTGATCTTGCTTGTGCAGTCCATTGTTTGCATATAATTTGAAATATCATTATTGATTATTATAGCTTAGTAACAATTGCACAAACAAAATGTCGTTTATGATCAATTGTGGTGGCAAAAATTATTATTATTTTTTTTTTCTCTTTCAACAGGCCCATGAACCAGTCACTAAATGACCACTGATGCACAGTTGACCTGTAATCATCATGTCTCAGAGATCATTACTGGCTTGACTGAACAGCTCCAAAGATATGTGGTCTGTGTATAAAAGGTTTTTTAAAGATTTTCAGTTGACCTGCAAGGTCACATATCTATACTAACATGTCATCTATCCACTGTTGTGACATATCAAATATGGTTTCCAGGTCCAAGCCTCTGTTTCAATTCAGAATATCATCTAACAGATGTTTATAAGCACTATTTATTTATAGAGTTCCCCTATATGGTGAAAAACTGTATTGGACATGACATGTAATTTTACGGTAGTATACCGTCTTTGGAAGTGAAAAAGAATGTATAATTTACAGTGAATAACTGTAAATTGACATTCCCAGAATTCCCTATGTTACATTTAAATTTTGATGGGTTTTTTTTGTTGTTGAAATAAGAAAAAACTAAGAAGAAACATGGTTATCAGTTTTGTACATGAGGGTTGTATGTTACATCTAATGTTATTGAATTAATGTTTATCGCATTATTTCAGTTTCATGTGTGTTACCATGATGGAGTTTAGTGTTTGTGAGAATGACACAGCGCACCGTCTATATACGTTAATATTTAAAAGCTGCTTGTGATGGACTTTGGTTCATCATGTGACTTTCTCATCACCACCTGCTTTTTATCAGTCTATTACAAAGGTTCAAAACAGATTTCAGTACTTCAGTTGGTTGGTATATTAACATTATATCAGGTTATGAAATTACGGTATTGAAATGTAAATTTAAATCCATACAACCTAAAATATTGCTACCATATTTTTTACGGTAAAATTCTGGCAACCACCGTTTTTTACCGTTTTTTTTTTTACAGTGTATACAGGTGCTACGTGAATTTTAACTTTTAAATTGTAACTTGTATCAAGTCTTTTTTTTTCTTTTAAGTTTTTTTAGTACTTGGGTTTATATTGTTGAATAAATAATATACAGGTGCTGGTCATATAATTAGAATATCATCAAAAAGTTGATTTATTTCACTAATTCCATTCAAAAAGTGCAACTTGTATATTATATTCATTCATTACACACAGACTGATATATTTCAAATGTTTATTTCTTTTAATTTTGATGATTAGAGCTTACATTAGATTTTTGACATGAAAGTCAAAAATCAGTATCTCAAAATATTAGAATATTTACATTTGAGTTTGAATAAATGACCATCCCTACAGTATAAATTCTGGGTATCTCTTGTTCTTTGAAACCACAATAATGGGGAAGACTGCTGACTTGGCAATGATCCAGAAGACGAACATTGACACCCTCCACAAAGAGGGTAAGTCACAGAAGGTCATTACTGAAAGGTGTGGCTGTTTACAGAGTGCTGTATCAAAGCATATTAAATGCAAAGTTGACTGAAAGGAAGAATTTGGGTAGGAAAAGGTGCACAAGCAACAGGGATGACCGCAAGCTTGAGAATACAGTCAAGCAAAGCCGATTCAAACACTTGGGAGAGCTTCACAAGGAGAGAACTGAAGCTGGAGTCAGTGCATCAAGAGTCACCACGCTCAGGCGTCTTCAGGAAAAGGGCTACCAAGCCACTTCTGAACCAGAGACAACGCCAGAAGCATCTTAACTGGGCTGTGGAGAAAAAGAACTGGACTGTTGCTCAGTGGTCCAAAGTCCTCTTTTCAGATGAAAGTAAATTTTACATTTCATTTGGAAATCAAGGTCCCAGAGTCTGAAGGAAGAGTGGAGAGGCACAGAATCCATGTTGCTTGAAGTCCAGTGTGAAGTTTCCACAGTCAGTGATGATTTGGGCTGCCATGTCATCTGCTGGTGTTGGTCCACTGTGTTTTCTGATGTCCACAGTCAACGCAGCCATCTACCAGGAAATTTTAGAGCACTTCATGCTTCCTTCTGTTGACAAGCTTTATGGAGATGCTGATTTCATTTTCCAGCAGGACTTGGCACCTGCCCACACTGCCAAAGGTACCAAAAGCTGGTTCAATGACTATAGTGTTCCTGTGCTTGATTGGCCAGCAAACTCGCCAGACCTGAACCCCATAGAGAATCTGAGCAGTGCCACAGACTGATCAACTCCATGCCACGCCGCATTGCTGCAGTAATTCAGGCAAAAGGAGCCCCAACTAAGTATTGAGTGCTGTACATGCTCATAATTCACATATATGACCAGCACTTGTATATTATTTATTCAACAATATAAACCCAAGTACTAAAAAAACTTAAGAAATAAAAAGACTTGATACAAGTTACAATTTAAAAGTTAAAATTCACAGAATAGAATAAAGAGCCCTTAACTTTAACACAAAGCAGCATTTCAGCTTAAAATAGTTTCACAGGATGATATGGTTCTAAATAGTGTTACCACATGTAAAGAACCTTTAAAAAAAAATTTTTTTTAAATCGTAGTTTCTGGAGTTTGCAACTAACCCAGGTTTTCTCCAATTTTTATTTTTATTTTTTTTTTTTGATCTTATCAAAAAGGCCAGCTCCGTCAATTCTCCCATATGCCCTGTATAAAAATAAAAATGTCCTCAAGGACTGTAACCCGTTTTAAACTGAAACATGTCATGACTCTTAAATAGGCCTTTGGAATTACCCAGAGTTATTGACATTCTGGAGCCACATTAGCAAGAGATTGTTTGTTTTGCGCATATTAATTATTGTGTATGATCTGGTAGCTCTTAAAACAGAGCATTTTGTGTGTTTATATTGACGAAGGTGAAATGTAATATAAAAATAATTAAATAAAAAAACTCTTTCTCTGAAAGTAATGTCAACATAAAATTAACAGTTAGGTTTGTTTGAGGTTTGTCTCTGATTCACTGATAAAAGAGACATAGATTTTGTGTCAGATTGGTTTTGGCGACAGTTCAGTCTTTGTGAGGCCATGTGTGAAAGACAGGAGGAGGGTGTGTGTATGGTTTCTTCACAATTGTCATCCTGTCAACAAGTGCCAGCAACTGTGGATTTCAAGCACTCTCTTTCTTTGACTGATGTAAGGGAGCAAGTTGAAAGTAAGTGTGTCCTCTTTGGTTCTTTGTGGCAAAGTTGATTTATGTTCTTCAGTTGAGCCTAACCATTAAGTGAAATGTAATTTATCGAATCATTGTGTAATCAGTAAAGCAAAATAATATTTCCCAAATATAATTAATTTGTTGATAATTATCAGCTTTTACGGTCCAAAATAATGTTTCATAACATTTTATTCAAATAGATGTGATTATTCTCCTTTTTATCATCAGTTATGTGCAGAATTTATGATGCTTATTTAATGTTTATTGCTTTATTTTAATGTTGATACACAGTTTTCGTGTACATATGATACGCATCTACCCCACAATCCTAATCCTACCCATCGCGTAGCATATACACGCCAATGTCCATTTTTGCGTATCAATACCACAAGTTTTCATTTTTATTTGGCATACTATTTATACACACTTTCATGAGATCGGGTTGGAAACCGAGAGATAGATGCATTATCATTATTGAATTTCTGTGTGTGAGTGTATGTGAATAGCCATCCAATCAGTTCTTTTCTCCTTCATTTTTTATTCTCTTTCTCTCAGATATTCCTGTACAGTTGTGGTTTCTGTCCAGTGTGTTGAGAGTGAGTGTGAAGCATGGAGCTATCGGAGGAGATACGGGTCTGCTTTCATTCATCCTCAGCACTGACACACGTCACCAGTCACATTTCTCTTTAACCTGCCAACTAAAGGGATTAACAAGTATAAGCCTGAGCTGTGTTGATCGGGATAATGGGTGAGATTTCTCCCTGAATCGCTCATAAAGAATCCTCAACACCTGTCTATATCAGTGCTAAAATTACATCAATTTTACTCTAGTTGTTTGATGGACACATGAGGTTTGATCCTAGAATAATGAAACAGACATGGTCTTCATGCTGATACTGTATGTCCAAAAAGGGTTTCTTTTGGGTAAACATTTCATGTGATTTTACTTTAAAGCTTAGGATTATGGATTTTTTTTCTGTCCTACTTGTTTTCTTGACTTACCTCAGCAATGCCAAGCTATTATTAATTTAAAAACAAAGGAAAAAAAGTTCGATTTGATTGAAGATGTCCCTGCAGTGGGATGATTGTATAATACATCTTTCGCAAAAGGCTATTTTCACAGTGTGACACCGAGACAGGACGGCAGGTCCTTGCAGGACAGTAATGTTTCAACAGCTGTACTTCTGAGTTAAGAATGTTTTTGAATACCAAAAATAAGACAGATTGGCTTGCTTATCTTAAAAGGATAAAATGTAAAAAAAAAATTGAATCACTTTAAACTATTTTACATAAAATAGGCATACCGTACGTATACACACTCAAATATTAAAAGCTGATGTCAAAAATGATTTGATTTAGGGTCTGAAAGTAATGACACTCCACTTACAAAAGCTCTGTAATTGTAGAGATCTGAGTGGTTCATATCTTTATCGATCCTATGGAAAATTGCATTGTCTGATTTATGAGATGATATATTGTGCATATTTGTGTACACTACTGTTCAAAAGTGTGGTGCCAGTAAGGTTTTTAATGCTATTGAAAGAAGTCTCTCAATGCGCATCAATGCTTCACTTGTTTGATCAAAAATGCAGTAAAATGGTAATATTTTGAAGCATTATTAGAATTTCAAATAACTGTTTCTATTGTAAAATCTTTTGAAATGTGATTTATTTCTGTGATGACAAAGCTGAACTTTCAGCATGTCTTCCATATGATTTTTCAGAAATCATTCTAATGTGCTCAAGAAACATCTCTTAATGATATTAATGTTGACAACCATTGTGCTGATTATTGTGTTAAATAAAAAAAATGTAATAAAAAAAAAAGGTAATTGCAACTTTTTATATCACAATTCTGATTTTTCTTTTCTCGTCAGTTGCAAGTTTAAATCTCGCAATTCTGACTTTATAACTTGAAATTGCGAGAAAAAAAGTCAGAATTGTGAGAAAACTCGCAATTGCGTTTTTATTTTGTATTCAGTGGCAGAAACGGGCTTCCAAACATGTACCATTTTCAACTTCATATAAAAAAAAATTACATCAAAACCGATGGTTTATATTATATAGTGAGTAAAACAGAACATTTTGTGTTCAAGTGGTTTTCCAACATGGTTTATAAATGTTTTTATTATTGTTCATTTGAGCAGAAACATTCAGTTCAGCTTTGGATGGGGTACATAATATTCAAGCTTGGTTTCATGAATCTGTAGTTACAATTATTAATTTATCAGGTGCTTTTATCTACATTGACACCATAGACCTGGATCTGACAGTGGATTCATCGAAAATGGTAACAAAGTCTCTTTCAGTTATACTAATGAGAGACAAACAGGAGCTCTCTAATTGAAACAAACATCTTTTATTCACCTCTTGGTCTAATAAAGACTAATGGATCTGAAAGAAAACTAGTGAGAAGGGAAATCAGAGATAAAGTACAGATGGCTAAGTGCAAGGCATGCTGGGAAATGTCATCTACACTCTCAGAAATAAAGGTACAAAAGCTGTCACTGGGGCGGTACCTTTTCAAAAGGTACACTTTTGTACCTATTAGGCTAAAATATGTACACTTTAAGTACTAATATGTACCTTTAAGGTACCAAAATGGACCCTTTAGGTTCAAACATGCACCTTTTGAAAAGGTACCGCCCCAGTGACAGCTTTTGTACCTTTGTTTCTGAGACTGTACTGTGTAGATATCAGGACGTGCTGTTACAAGGAAGATGTGTATATGTCACAGCTTCGTCTATTTCTAAGCAACCACAGCTAATAGAAAAGTAACTGATGCTTTTGGCTCATTTTGCATGAGAACGATTATTTCAATGATGTGCTTCCTCATAATTGAGTTTTCATTGTTGTGTCTAAAAGCAATTGCTTAGAATATATTTTAATTTCTTCAGCATGCCCAGAAACCACAGCAGTCATGAAGCTCCTTTGGAAATATGCATCCCTCTCTGAGATTAGCTGCTTTGCAAAATCAGCTCTCTGGTTTGCATTTGTTAGAGTTTAAATAGGGTCGGTGTCAAACCAACAGAGACTGAATTGTGTACCAGGCAAATAGCAATTAAGAGAATAAAATAAATAGTGTCAGATTGCCAGAATGTCCACTCTAGATTGTCAGGTGCCACTCAGGAGTTTCTCTTGTCACTTACTCCCCAAAGAACACAGAGTTGTTTGCCTGTTAAGCCCAATGATATTTTAGATTCATGTCTGTGTAGTACACCGAGATATAAGCTGCAATAATGAGAAGGCTGTGTCATAGGAATCACTCGGAGTATCTGGGTCATGAGGGAGAGGGAGGTTAAAGAGAGCTCATTGTAAACTTATTCAAGCTGTTAGCTGTAAATTAGCTATGATTCAGAACTAAAAGAGCAAATGGTTCTTTTATTACAGCATGTTTCTCCCTATTGTGTGTGTGTCTAAACTTTTAGGAAATGGAGCAAGAGACGTGAAGGAGAGATTAGAGGAGAGCAGCACTTCTCTCATGACCCTTGTGCATGAATCTTAAGAAGATCTTCCAGGTTCCTAGTAACTATATTATTATTATTATTGTTGTTGTTGTTATTGTTGTTATAAAAAGAGAAAGAATTGGTGTCAAATATCACCAAAACATAAATAAAGCTCATTTGGATATTTAAACTTTAAAGGAATAGTTAAAATAGTTAAAACTCAAAATTGAACATACAGTGGGTACGGAAAGTATTCAGACCCCCTTAAATTTTTCACTCTTTGTTATATTGCAGCCATTTGCTAAAATCATTTAAGTTCATTTTTTTTCCTCAATGTACACACAGCACCCCATATTGACAGAAAAACACAGAATTGTTGACATTTTTGCAGATTTATTAAAAAAGAAAAACTGAAATATCACATGGTCCTAAGTATTCAGACCCTTTGCTGTGACGCTCATATATTTAACTCAGGTGCTGTCCATTTCTTCTGATCATCCTTGAGATGGTTCTACACCTTCATTTGAGTCCAGCTGTGTTTGATTATACTGATTGGACTTGATTAGGAAAGCCACACACCTGTCTATATAAGACCTTACAGCTCACAGTGCATGTCAGAGCAAATGAGAATCATGAGGTCAAAGGAACTGCCTGAAGAGCTCAGAGACAGAATTGTGGCAAGGCACAGATCTGGCCAAGGTTACAAAAACATTTCTGCTGCACTTAAGGTTCCTAAGAGCACAGTGGCCTCCATAATCCTTAAATGGAAGACGTTTGGGACGACCAGAACCCTTCCTAGAGCTGGCCGTCCGGCCAAACTGAGCTATCGGGGGAGAAGAGCCTTGGTGAGAGAGGTAAAGAAGAACCCAAACATCACTGTGGCTGAGCTCCAGAGATGCAGTCGGGAGATGGGAGAAAGTCAACCATCACTGCAGCCCTCCACCAGTCGGGGCTTTATGGCAGAGTGGCCCGACGGAAGCCATAAAGCATGGAGTTTGCTAAAAAACACCTGAAGGACTCCAAGATGGTGAGAAATAAGATTCTCTGGTCTGATGAGACCAAGATAGAACTTTTTGGCCTTAATTCTAAGCGGTATGTGTGGAGAAAACCAGGCACTGCTCATCACCTGTCCAATACAGTCCCAACAGTGAAGCATGGTGGTGGTAGCATCATGCTGTGGGGGTGTTTTTCAGCTGCAGGGACAGGACGACTGGTTGCAATCGAGGGAAAGATGAATGCAGCCAAGTACAGGGATATCCTGGACGAAAACCTTCTCCAGAGTGCTCAGGACCTCAGACTGGGCCGAAGGTTTACCTTCCAACAAGACAATGACCCTAAGCACACAGCTAAAATAACGAAGGAGTGGCTTCACAACAACTCCGTGACTGTTCTTGAATGGCCCAGCCAGAGCCCTGACTTGAACCCAATTGAGCATCTCTGGAGAGACCTAAAAATGGCTGTCCACCAACGTTTACCATCCAACCTGACAGAACTGGAGAGGATCTGCAAGGAGGATCCCCAAATCCAGGTGTGCATCTTTCCCAAAAAGACTCATGGCTGTATTAGATCAAAAGGGTGCTTCTACTAAATACTGAGCAAAGGGTCTGAATACTCAGGACCATGTGATGTTTCAGTTTTTCTTTTTTAATAAATCTGCAAAAATGTCAACAATTCTGTGTTTTTCTGTCAATATGGAGTGCTGTGTGTACATTAATGAGGAAAAAAAATGAACTTAAATGATTTTAGCAAATGGATGCAATATAACAGAGTGAAAAATTTAAGGGGGTCTGAATACTTCCCGTACCCACTGTATGCTGAAAATGTACTCACCCTCAGGCCATCCGAGATGTAGATGAGTTTGATTCTTTATCTGAACATATTTGGAGAAATTTAGCATTGCATCATTTGCTCACCAATGGATCCTCTGCGGTGAATGGGTGCCGTCAGAATGTAAATCCAAAAAGCTGAGAAAATGCTTGACTTTATTCCATCCATTAACATCTTGTGAAGCGAAAAGCTGCGTGACATAGGTTCTACAATGCCTACAATTCATAATATTACTTTCTCGTCTCATCTGAACCAGGAGAGAAATATGCACAGATCAAGCACTGTGTACTAACAAAAAGTCCCTAACATTTGTAAACGAATATGTTGGTGGATTTTAATGTGAGAGGACAACAGAAGATGGAGATTTTCACTGGAGGAAGTGTCATTATGGACTTGTATTTTGTCCCAAAGCCCTAAGGTTTAAAGTCAAAACCACTTAATGATGGATTTGTTTTATACAAACACAGGTTTTTGCTTTACAAGACATTAATTGATGGACTAGAGTGTGGATTAATGGTGGATTATTGTGATGTTTTTATCTGCCATTTGAATTCTCATTCTGACAGCACCCATTCACTGCAGAGGATTCACTGGCAAAAAAAGTGATGTAAGGCTGAATTTCTTGAAATATGTTCTAATAAAGAATTAAACTCTTTATCTTGGATGGCATAAGGGTGAGTAGGTTTTCATTGTTTTTGGTAACCTATTAATTTAAATTAACGTTATCATATTAGGCATCACATTATTATTATTACTATTTTTTTTGTTTTGTTTTGTTTATTTTTTTATTTTAATTTTTTGCAGACAGCGCCTCCATCTGTGGCTTTAACACAATCCTCTTTGATCACCACTCTCTGGCCTGATACTGGGACAATTTCCCCACTGAACCGATGACCCAGAACTGGACTTGACTGAAGGTCTGAAGGTCATGTTCTGGCTGTTGCACAAAGACAAGCAGCCACAATGTTCTTCAGCCAGGGTTTTCCGCCATTATGCCATTCATGTGAGAAATGTCATGTAGACGTTGGTGAACTGGACAGCAATCACAGGGCAGAGAGAGTGTGGTGAGTCATATGCTTGTCCTGTTGAAAGGTCATCTTGACAGCATTTTGAGAGCAGCTAAGGAAGGGGCAGTCAATACAATAAAAATCTGCTGACAACAAGTCTGGGTTGTAGCCTACTCTATTCACTAAGATGAGTCAAACTTTTTAAGTATAGTTTCAAATAGGCCTACCAGTGTGTCATCTTTAAAAGAACATTTTGGTTGCTAACAATGATATATTAAACCTCACCCCTACATTTGTTCGTCGATTTGAAGAAAAGCGATGTTGTTCATTGCAAAGTCCCTCCCCCAGGTTTCTGTGCGTTGTGCATGTGAGTGCGCTCTCTGCGCTCCATACACAGTCCGTGCGCGCACAGGAGCGCACTGAGCATCTCCGCGGATCAGACGGATCTGTCCGAGTCCTACAATTCGTACACAACTTTTTATTTGTTAGAGGAGGCTAACAACGAGGGAATATACAAGTCTTCTTTTTTTTAATCAGTCAGGGAAAGATAGAGCGCGCGCACAGGGGTTTTAACCGTTTTTGGACATCACATCCTCAGTCGCCGTTACCATGCAAGTTCACATCGCCGGCATCCTGATGTGCGGTGTGTCGGGTGAGTTGTTGTGCTTCACCTGTTTTCCTCATTCATTCAGTCAGAGAAAGCATGATTTCCTGATGTATAGCCCAACTAACTCATCTTTCGCTATTAACAGTTAACACGTTTGAAGTGCTTTTAATTTCAAAAATATTTTTAAATCTTCAAGTTTTTGTGAATGATGCATGTGAAAATGCATTTTTCGTTGTTTTTGATACATTGCCAATTATTGGCGGATATTGATTAATTTTATTTTACTATTAACCTTTTATTGCCATGTGCAATTTACTCAATGACTTTAAAAGCGGATCTACTTTTTTTTTCGCGCAATCGGTTCGTCTTGGCCACAGTTTATATGTTTTACCTTGAACAAACACCAAAGATTTGGTGATATGTAAATATACAATTAAGAGGTTGAGAGCACTTATATTTGGTTAGAGTACCGTCTTTCATGGACAATGATCAAGCCGCCGTTTGCTATGGTTACCTCTTCACGCAAATGCGATTTCTGTTCGCGAGTTTATAGCGCAGCGTGTAATCTAACTTTTTTTTTTGTGGTCAGTGAAACATTGTTTAAACGCTGTTGGTACATTTATATAAGCCTACATGAAAAAAAAAAAAAAAAAATAGATATCCTATTTCCATACCCTGCTCCCCTAAACGTTTACTTTGATCTCGTAATAATGATTTAATTGGATTAATGCGGACTCTACTTTCAATTGTTCAGTAATTTAAGTATATCAATTTGGCTGTTTAACGAGAATTATCTATAATATATCAACACTATATCAAAATTCGCTGTAATGGGAATAATAGGGCCACATCAAGGCTGCATCTCAAATCCTACAGTGCTACGTACATAGTTGCTGTACATTTTAGGCTGTGCCAAAATTCTGCAGAAATTTGATGCTGCAAAATACTGTCTAGGTAAGGTGCACAACTTAAAACACATCCCATATTTCTTTTCTTGTACACCTCGTGTTCACAAAGTTCACATCGCATTGGTTTTGTGTTAGAGAGTTGTGTGAACTTTTGTCTACACTGAGGGGACCAGGCAGCAGTCACCAAAAGGAAAACAGCTGCATAAACATACAAAACAATGTTCTAATTAAAATAAAAAAACTGCAAAGTTAGGTTACAGGGTAGAGGTTAAGGGATAGGAAATATCTTGGATTTAGTAGGCCTATAAAAACAATAGAATTCAATAAAGTCTCCACTGTGATAGGCAAAAACAAATGTGTTTGTGTGTTTTTAAATCTGTTGGGGTATTATTAACTCACAAATAATGAATTCCATAATGGAATGTATTCCATAGCATAGACTGTATAGTGCTCCTAATAATAACATAGTTTATGTCTTATATTGATTGTTTCAGTGTAGTCTGTGTTTTTCCAATTTTTACTTATGATTTAAGATTTGTCATAAATAGCACTCAAAAGTGGATAAACGTCTTGATCCAAGCACTACTCAATACAGCTGCAATGAGGTCTTCCAAGAAAGATATTTATAGATTTTTACTCCTTGGATAACAAATGAAGTGAAGGGAGCAAATAGAACATGATTTTATTTTATTTTTTTGGTTTGCTCATAGAGTGCATCATGGCAGTTTTATTTTATTGGTTTAACTAGAAACCCAGCAGAAAATTTCTTATGATATCAGGCCACTTCAGGCCCCCATTTCAAAAATGATTTTATTTGATGAAGTATATTTTACTTTGGATCGGATTAAGAAAATGTTCCATCCTTTTGCTTTACACTTTTATACCAGCTCTAAACATTAACAGAACAGTTTACAGTCTTGAATATTGACCTCCATTCATTAGCTGTGAATGGAGACTAATAGTGTAAAAATTGACTGTATTATAGTTTTTAATTATCTTTTAGACATCATGCGTTTGCATTTAAGTGAATAGGAAATTGCAGTTAATTGCTGAGCATATCACAAAACTTTCACCACCTTTTCAATAAGATGACTTTCAAATGTATCTAATTACTTTCTGTTGTATAAATCAACCTAGACCTTAGTGTGCTTTACTCCCATTCAGAAAAGAAAGAAAGTGAAAAAGCTCCTATGTGATAAATCGCCCTGCACCGTCTGCCCCCAAAGCTTTAGCTACACCATGGCAATTCTTCATGTTGACACACAACTACTTCTTCTGTTAGGCTGTTTATTCATAGGTCTATAGGTTGCCTTGAGAATGACTTGCAGTAATTGGAGTCATACAGAAGGTAGTGATGAAATGATGAAATAATAAAATCTTTGCTGCAGCACAAGAGCTTTGTGATGTTCATTCTTTAAAATGATTATATTTCAATATGCATTTTAGATGTTTTTCTTTATCATACAGGTCTGACATTGTTTTTATACAGAGGCCACCAGTTGTACTTGTCAAAATAGTGTTTAACATACAGAAATTGAAAATGTTATAAAACAGCACAATGTCTGGGGATATATTTTACTGTATAACATATTACCAGAAAATATGCAGTTTTAAGTTGACGTGAATTAACATTTTGAAATTAAATTCATATATAATTAAATTCATACATAATGAAATCACTGTGAATTACTAATAATTAAAATAAAAATACTTTTAAAAAGGTACTACACCCCACAGTCCAAGAAACAGACAAATGCAACAGTGTAACCTGAGACTGAATTTATAATGCTAAATTTCTCTCTTTTCTTTGTCTCTTCTGAAGTGGTGCTGACCGTGTTTAATGTATCAGAGGATCGGGCTCACTGCCCGCTGGGCTACTTCCCCTGTGGAAACCTCAGTACATGTCTTCCTCAGCTACTTCACTGCAATGGCGTGGACGACTGTGGGAATCAGGCAGATGAGGAGAATTGTGGTTAGTTCAGATTGCTTCCTGTTGGTCTCTTGTCATTTCCCCTGTCTGCTATTCTTCACGTTTTTTTCCTTTGTACTGTAAGCCAGTGGTGTTGAGCATAAACTTGCTTACCTAAAGCCGATTTTACTCTGGCAACACCAATATTTAAACTGCATCATACAGATTTTTTAATACCACACATAGAGAGAAAAAAAATGTATTTATTTTTGGTCATTTAATCTGATTGATTGAGCAACCTTCCAAGAGTGGTGATATAACACCCTGTCTACACTGGACGTGAGCGGTGCGACAAGTAAAATGCAATAAGAACCCATAATCAGTAAACATGCCCTGTACTATTTCTGAGGATTTGTAACGTTTGCTGTGATGCATACAGCATACAACAGATGCCGATGTAGACATGTCCAGCTTCAGCAGCACTGGGGCTTTTCATGTGTTTTTCACTCTGCTTGTGTGTGTTGAGTGTTCCAGACAGTTTGATTGGCAGTCGATGTATTAGTGGTGGGACAGTGCAGGTTACTCATGAAGTTCTTATTTATTGAACTGTTGTATATAAGCAATATCACTTTCGCAATCATGCTAATATATAGTTGTACTGGTTTAAAAGAGCCCTGTTTTCAGGCAACCATTTGGATATTGTTTGAAATAAAACATCCTGAGATATTTAAAGTATTCAGCAATAAAGAAACAAGATTTGAGGTATCCTATTGCATAAGAGTGTATTGTCCCGGTTCTGATTTTTCCCTGGAATCTGTTATTCTTGCAATATTTTCTCCTCCTATCCTTCTTTTTGCATCTCATCTTTTCATTCTTGTGCTTTGTTTCTTCTTTTCGGATTCTGACTATTTCTGCTCCTTTTCTCCGCCTCTCTCTCTTTTCTTCATTTTATGTCTGTGAGGTGCAACCATGTCAGTTGACTTTACTTCCACTTCTGGATGCTGATTATAATACATAATCAGTCAGATTGAAACAAAGATTTCTGCAGTTTTCATCTGTACATATTGTCATATTTAATTTACCATCTCATCCATCTCTCTGAATAAGGGAAATCCTAACAGCTTGATTTATCATCAGACTCCAGTCCCAAGCCCCAATTGATTTTTTTTTTTCCCACAGGATTATCTTCTAATAGTCTCAAAGGTATCTGCTGACAAAGTACTGATGAAGCACCAGTTAAGTCCCAATTATCCTCCCACCTCAAAATCAAATAGCATTCCTTGACTAGTAAACAATTGTTAATTAATTAATGTATTTTTTTTTTTTTACAAGAGAAACCCCACAGTGCTGTTTACTTTGCGAAGAGGTGGTAATTTCCCATTGATTCCTCAGTAATCATTTACTTAACCAGTGTGTTACAATAGCCCTAGTGGTTATGTAGGTAGTTTGATAATGTCATACTTGTCAGAAACAGTGTGTGCCCAGCCGTTTGGCAACTGTCTCACGGCATCTGTCACAGTGACTGTATCAAACTCAATCTTAAGTGTCATCATTTGGCCCCTACAGCGGTAGGCGCCGTGTTTAACCTTGTCTTACTCGCTTTCGCGGCCTTTGTACGATGGAGAACAGGGGGGAGATTAAAAGCCGTTGTGTCGGCACCAGACTGTAAAAGGTCAGGACGAAGGGAAATGTCACAGTGTACATAATATCTTAAGACATTTGCTTAGACCTGTGTGTTGAGTCAAGCAGAACAGGATAGACAGGAAGTGAGAGATCCTCTAATGCTTTTCCAAATCCCCGCGATTGGTATTCCGAACATTTGAGATTCCACTCCTACCTTTCTTATCGCATTCCGCTTGTCGTAAGTGAGTTATCAAAGCCTTTTCAGGGCCAGAAAGGTCACTGTCGGATATCGCTGTAAACGATAGGCATGAATTATCCAGGCTTAGCACCTGGCATGAAGACGCTTGCTCTCGCTGTTCGCCGAAAAGTTGGATATAGATGAAAGGCCAAGTGACCTAAAAGATTAAGCTGTGCTTGAGCTCTCAAAAGATGATAAAAGTATTTTTTCAAACTAGAAAGAGAAGAAAAAGTGCCTTTGAGATTTGATAGATAATGAAGTTTTGGATAAACAATTGAATCTCTATATAAAATGAAAGTGGAGATGCGGGCCCACCAGCAGTCAATCTCATTCTGTCTCTCTCTCTCATCCAACCTCTCATGAGGATGAAAGATAGGGACATGGGCACATTTTGACTCTGGGTGACGCCACAAAGAAAGCCATTTGTTATTTTTGCCATGAATGCTTTGAACCTCAAGAGCTTTGTCGGTTTGTAAAATCCGAGTCCCTCAGGAACAGAGCGTCCATCTGTGGGCTCATAAACATTTTGTCATCGATAATGGTGTGTGGCTTTGATTTAGAATCATATTAATCTTGGAACCTGAAGTTAGAGCGCTGCACCATTTTCAGACAGTCGTCCATTATGATGGCAGTTTATTCTATTCCAAATAATCTTTTGTCTCCATATAAGCTTCTTTCTTTATCTCAAAGTGATTTTTTTTTACTTTTCGGTGCCAACCTTGACTTCTGTGTGGCTTTTCTCCTTGTAGAAAACTTCTTTTGTGTGTCTTTTGTGAATTGTTTCATCAGTGTAGACTGTGATTATTTTGTTAGCTGGAGATAAGACTGGGACTGTTGTTTAGAGGCTGGATTCTCTCTCAGTAATACAGTGAATTCAAAATATCTCACAAGGCTTTCTTCTGATTATGAGTTTTGCAATACCACATAAACAAAGTATTACATTATTCTTGCCAGCCAACAAACTGCTTTGTCATCCCACCTGTTTATTATAAGTACTTTCATCAAGTTATGGTGTGTTTTATGCAGCCATATTTGCTTTTGAGTTTAGCTATACTAATATAATACTATCTCAAAGGAACATTTTAACGCTCAGGGTTTTTTTTTTTCCTTATAACATGAGAAAGAATGTAGTCCTTGTATTGTGTTTAATTTAAGTGTCTCCGATGCTTTGAATGGTACAGCTCAGAAACTTTAGTTCATATTAATATCCCTGAAGTTTCATTGATATTTTGGGAAACCGGAGCACAATTTGAGATATTGTTGGGACCTTTTAAGGAGACTGAGATGTGGAAGTCTCTAAAAATTGTTCCTCATTACAAGTAACAATTTATTATATTAGATTTCCTTTTTTTTTTTTTTTTATCTCAGTATATAATTTTGCCTTCTAGTTTTAAAGAACAGCACATCAACAAGTTATTGATGCAAAGTTGGACATGCAACTCCAGACAGCTGCTGAAAATAATTTAGTCTCTGATAAATTGGTTAAAGGATTTAGTGAGCATATTATTATTAATTCTCAAATGCTCGGTGTGTAACTTTCTTTTAATATATAAATGCACAAGATGAAAATCCTATCCATTTTGTTTGGTTCTGAAAATGCAGAATGCAGTATTAATAAGGTGCCACACTGTGCATTGATTTAGTGTCCATTCATTACATACCAATTATTTATAATTACAATTTCATTATAGAACTGTATATTTTTAGCCAAGGTACCATTAATTAAAACTAATAAAACAAGGGTGGCTGCATTAGCCCTTGCAAAGTTTGAGAATCTGAGATCAATTTTTAATTTTGTGGGGTTGTTATATTAAATAGGACATAATTTGTGCCACACTGAAGTGCAATCCTTCTAGAGTAACATTATGAAAATAAATAAACTCATGTTTTTTTTTAGCAACCTGGATTATGCAAAATATTTCAAATCCAGTGATAGGTTTCTCTTCACAAACACTCATAATTTTAAGCCAGTTACTTTTAAACACATTTTTGTTTACAGTCTCATTGATTTATTCACGAGTGCATTCCAGTTTTGTGTGCAATATGCATCAACCAGTCTGTGAAAGGACTGTGAGGGTGATGTAATGATAAACCTAAGAAACTGATTGGTGCATGCAACTCTAACAAAGATGAATGTGCTAACCTAATAATTGATTAGCTGTCTCTTAGCGGACCCCATAACCTTGGTCATACCCCACCAGTTCCCTCCAGGCATGTGATTGGAAAGTGATTGCATTTACTGTATGTGGTACAATTTCTGTGCTGAAATGTAATGAAAAAGCAGTAAGGAAATATAATGATGTGCCTAAACTGATAGTTCTATCTATCTATCTATCTATCCATCCATCCGTCTATTGCTCTTTCACAGACAGTGAGTTCTAGGTGTATGCGACATCTCATTTTGTATCCTGCTTAGGTTTCATTTAGAGACTTTTGAAGTATGTATATTGTTACATATGAATGTGTTCTGTATCTTCATGCAGTATGCATGTTTTGCATATTCATAGCCCAACATGGATAAAAAAAATACATCATAGAAATTATATACTGTAATTATGTATATGCAAATGCAGTGCTTAAACATTTACAAAACTAGACACATTATTCAGGCATGTTTGAGTGTGCAGTAGTTCTTAGAGAGGGGTGGATGAATAATGCATTATATTTCAAAATAGATCTTCTTAATGAAACTCAGGAAGTTAAATAAGATGTCTCAGTCATCTATACTTTTGAAGTGGCAGCAGTTTTTTAAGCAGCATAATCATACATTTTGCAGGTATTTTAGCTGGGGTTTTTTATTAAAGAATATATGGATGAATGAATAAACTGAAATTTGTGAGCTAACAGCAGTCAGATCAATGAGCGGATTGTTGATTTGGGAGTTATTAGAAGACAGTGATCAAAGGACCATTGACAAAGGCATCGCAACTCTTCATAGAAACTGAGATGTTTAAAAAATTTTTTTAAAAAGTATAGTTCTGTTTATATCAAGATGAATAGGTTTAATAAAGGTTAAGAGTTCTTTTTAAGCTTAATGGGACGTAGAGATGATTAATTATTACCTAAATAGATTAATGCTTTTTCTGTGCCTAGACATGATATGATTCATTTAAGCAGCTTGAGCTTCATGCAAAAAAAAAAGAAAAAAAAAAGGCAAACCAAAAACAGTTAAAGTCTTAAGTTTACTTACAACGCATGAATTGTGATCAGAATGTGCTACTTGATCTCATTAGATGTATGTCATATGAGTTTATAACACACATACTTCTTTTTTATGTTTGGATAAATTATGTTCAAAACAAATGCATGAACAGCTGGTAAGATGTAAACACAATTACTTGTATTCTTCATTTTCCGAATCCTTTGATGTTTTTTTTTTATTTCATTATTATCATCATCATTTTTAAACAAATTATCTCCATCATTTACTGACAAAGTAAATGATACAGGGTTGTGTTTAAGTTGTATTGTTCATTTATGTTTTAAATGCTGTCACTATTAAATGTCATATTTTGTCTATATGCACAAATAAGCATGTGCAAATTGTATATAATTTTACAATTTAATAAAGTTTTTGGATTGATTGCGGATATGACAATTCATCCGGGTGAGGTGTGTGTATAAAATGCTTGCATCTCTCCCTCTGTTTGTGTAATCTCCATCAATGTATCTTAGACTAGAGATCTGAGATGCATGGGAGAGAAACATAACTCTGACTGGCTTGAATTGCACACTCTCATTATAATTCAGAAAATGTAATATGACAGTGAGTGACTCGGATGAGTAGAAAGAATGAAAAATAAAGGCACTGCAAACTTTAATGAATGTTTTAAAGTCGACCAGTTTGACACTTAAAACATCTCCTTTTTATCACTGTTTATCTAATTGGGGTAAGGATCTGTGTTGTTGATCTGCAGGGGTTTTAGAGTTGACATTATTTACATCCGTGCATCAGAGAATGAGCTTAAACATAAACAGTTGCGGTTCCCTGGTATGGCGAATGGGGGAATATCTGTTTCTGCTGTATTTTTTAACAGCTCTGAGTTCACTGGTGATTGAGAGGTCCAGCGGGAAATCTCTGACAGAATTCATCAGGACAGAGGGAACAAGCTGAGGATAAACCGTAAGATTAGAGCGAGATGTCTTAATCATATATCCGTTATCTCTATTTCTGGAAGAAAATGAGCCAGGCTTGTGTGAATTTTCAGCAGCCATGTTTGGCTGACAGTTGTGCTGCCTATACCCTGATAGGCTACCCTTCCAGTTTTACAATTCATTTTAGTTTTTACATTCATTTAAAAAAAAATGTACTAAACAAATGTAAGCTATAATGTTTTTATGTAAAATAGTTTTTCATATATTATTCTCAGACATGAGCAGACCTATGTAGCTACTCACGTAATTAACGTTACGCATTTAATGAACACTTACAAGTGTGCACTTTGGCAGAATTCAATTCAAATAGTCATCAGCAGCCATTAGTTCGGTAAAATTAAGCATCAGAATGGACAAATTTGTTATTAAGGGAGAAAAAAAAAAACGAAATGTGGAAAATGCCAGCCAAAGAACACATAAAAACAAAAATAGTCGCAGCATCAGCAGTAAAGGTAGGAGAGTGCTGGACTTTCGGCATCAACTTTCAGTTTGCCCCACCACTCACTTGAAGATGTTCAGGCAAAAGAAAACACCCATACTATGCAGCAATCATCCTTAATTGCAGAAATATGGCAAAACATCTCTGGAGAGAACCTCAGATTATTAAATTCGAAAGTGCTTTTCATATTTGTATCAGCATAGGCTACGTTTGTGAACACACATTTTCTGCAATGTCGCGCATCAAGTCACGCTTCAGTGCGAGTCTTACAGACTGCAACAATCGCAACTTCATTGTGCTGTTACTCCTTTCTAGCCGAATTTCACAAAATTGGTCAGCTCCCGACAGAATCTGGTTTTTTATTAATGGGGAGTAGAATTATTGGTTTCACTTTATTTTGACGTTCCCTTTAACACATTCTATTGACTATAAGTAATGTTGCACCTACATTTCTACTAACTCTCATTAGAGTGTTAGTAGTGTATTAGTTGACTGGTAGGGTTAGGGTTAGATTAAGTTGACACGTTCTTGCAAAGTTACTTATAGCCAGTAGAATATCTGTTGGGAGACCAACACAATAAGGAGTTAGTCGATATGAAGCAGACAGTCTACTAATACTCTTATGAGAGTTTGTTGACATGTAGTTGCAACATTACTTAGTGTCAACTAAGAATGTTCAAAAGGGACCATCAAAATAAAGTGTTACCGAATTATTTATTTAAATAAGTGTAATTGTTTAGATAAAATAATATTTAGGTTGTAATATTATAAATCTGGTTGGTTTGTATTGGTGACGTAATATGTAAATAATAAGCTGCCCGTGAGACTTGGACCATAGTGCAGCCCAGTGGAAAAAAAGGTTGAGAACCACTGGTTTAATGCATCCTTGCTAAATATTGTTAAAAAGCAATCATACTGACCCAAAACTTGTGCACTGTGATGAATAATATGCATTGCTAGACAATACAGGGATCATATTATGAGGAATCAAAGATGACTGCAAAAGCAACTTGTTTTGCGGTTCACTTGTTCTGAATGGTTCACAAATTTAAGATGTCTTCCAAATATATTGGTAAGAGTAAAACATGTGAAAGTTGGCCCAACCTTGAGGTGTTCTTTGAAACTGTCAATAAGCATTGCACTGTTAAAACTAGTCAGCGTCAGAACATGTTTCTCCAGCACGTTCTCACTCCCAACTCATCACATATTAATGCTTGGTCAGGACCCCTTGGCGTCGCTTTTTGACGCTCAAGGTACCCCTTTAGAGTAATTTTTCGGCGCATAGGGGTATCCTTTTAGCATCTTTTTTTGACGTGCAGGGTCCTCCTGGTTTTCAGTTGTTTGTGTTAATTTAATGGTTTGCATGCATTTGTAAAAAAAAAAAAAAAAAAGAAATAATTTTATATAAATGAAATATTTCATTGGAGCACCTAATACCACCCTAACCTAAACCTACCCACTTCTGAGCAATATAAAACACATAGCAGGCAAATAATAGTGCAGTCACAGATATTTATTGCAAAAACCGACCATAAAAAAAAAGCAGTATAAAAGCATTACAAGTCCTGTTGCATTCCAAATCTTCTGAAGACATACAATATCTTTATGCGAAGAGGAGAGTAAAACATAAGGTTTTAATAGCTGAAAGTGATGTCGCTCCGTTAAGACGCTCACATCTCATTCAAAAAGATACTCGTCCCATAGCATGACACAACCAAGGCTGACATAAGCCTTCTTCTGGCGGCATTTTTAAAATTTGTGCACAGACTGCAGCACACAGGAAGAGCTTTATGGCAGACGGAGATAGCGTTCTTGTCTATTCCTCTCACAAATCAGTCATTTTGCCTCGGAAGACTTGGAATATTAATATTTTTGAATAAATTATGACTGTATCTGTATCTGTCTGTTATATCTTGTGTTTTAT
Organism: Onychostoma macrolepis; assembly: GCF_012432095.1. Lineage (NCBI taxonomy): Eukaryota > Metazoa > Chordata > Actinopteri > Cypriniformes > Cyprinidae > Onychostoma > Onychostoma macrolepis. Next base: position 16,884,316 of record NC_081168.1, on the reverse strand, counting down.
TGACAAATGGTAGGTTTAGGGGCAGGGGTTGGGTTACATGCTCATAAATGTGTAAATAGAGTAATGTAAATAAAACTGTTGTGTCTGTTTACATTAAAATAAATAAATAAATCACACCCCCACATAAGCGCAATAATAGCAATATCATTACCCAATATATAATTTAATCATGACGATAAAATTCCCAGTGCCTTTCATGTCGGCATATTGATTCAATTTCCAAGGGTTTCTTATTTTTCGACCCTGCACATCGAAAAATGGTGCCGCCAAAGGGTCCTGACCAAGCATTAATATGACGAGTTGGGAGTGAGAATGTGTTGGTCTCTCCCACTGTTTCACATTGCAATTCATTTTAGTGAATTGCCACTATACATTTCCTTCTGTAGAATCCAAATGTTAACAGTTTAAATAGAACACTGCAGGACAGGAATTTTTGGAGGAAGGGTCTTTTGCATGCTCTTTTTAGAGGTGTTTCTTAAAAGCACAGCTGCTCAAAAAAAAAAAAAAAAAAAAGAGAGTGAGAGAACTGATTAAATCTAAGGTTAGATTAGGAGAAGAAAGACTAAGAGTAGAATACGGTCATAAAAAACCAAAATTTACATCGATTCCATAGAGAAAGAGAGAGCTGAAAAACATATCACAACTTTTTACCATGTAGCATTTTTATTGTCATTAAAACAACAACAATAACAACAACAAAAAAGATTAAGCTTGTTTATAACCAGCACTTCGGTTGCAAGCTAAGGGGCATTAGGATCTGAGGTCGCAGAACAGCAACTGAAACCAGGAGCGATGTTGCCTTTGACTTTTGATATTTGTCTCAGGAGAGAAAGAATGTCTGCTGTGATACATGAATAAGCCTAATGTGTTAAAGTTAGCACAATGAAAGTTGTCACAGTTCTAGTGAATAAGAGTTTTTTTTTTTTTTTCATAAAATACTTTTATTCCACATTTATAATGTTACGAAATATTTAAATTTCAACTGAATGCTGTTCTTTCTAATCAAAGAATTGTCACAAAAATATTAAGAACAATAATAACATCAATAATAAGAAGAAGAGTATCTGGAACACCCAAAACTGCATATTAGAATGATTTCTGAAGGAATGTGTGACATTAAAGACTGAGGTAATGGTTGCTACTGACTTCAAACTTTAGAACAGTGTATTTCTAGAAACAAACTTTTGGATCTTTTTAAGTTTGTAAAACAGCCCACGTGAGGTTTGAACATAAAAGATCCTAAAAGTACCATAAAAGTAGTCCATATGAATTGTGCACTACATTTCAAATGTCTTTTTAAGTCATGCAGTAATTTTATGTTAGGAAAAGATTAAAAAGAAGTTATTTGTTTCAGCATTTTCTGAAAATGTTTAGGTGCACTTTTTCTTTAATTCAGTTGTATCCAAGCATTGATACTAACATTCTCTCAGTAGCCTTTGGCACAAAGTCTTGCAGCACCATAGATCACTGATCTGTAGCTTAATAAAGAAATGATGGAATGGAGCGGGGGCATTTGTCACGTACATGAACATCCACTGACTAACACAACTGTGTCATAATTTGTCTGAACCTCAGTATGTGGAACGGTTTACGTGTCAAGGCTTTTCTCTGGCACATTAATTACAGTTATCTTTCTCATCTTGCATTTTTCAAAGCTGCTATTTCATGGTTCTCATCTTTTTTCTGTTGGCCCTATTGAAAAAAACCCTGTCAAACTTAGAAACCCATCAAGAGAGAGAAAGTAGAGGGACACTTTGGTTTGAAATTGGCTCAGATTGAGGGAGGGCTCCTAATTTTCTGTCTGCTGTCTAATGGTCCCATCATTCTCTCATCATTTAGTAGTAAACGAGGGTATGAAATGAAAGGCTGGGTAGATTGGAGAGCTGAAAATGTTCCTCTGGCACTCTTTATACATTCTGGACAAACCTTTTGTCCCTTGCTATGAAATCTTAGCACTCAAAGCAAGTAAAAACATGGTAAAAGCCATAAGGAATTATTGTGTCAGTCCCTCAAAGTAGAGCAACCTCCAACATTTATAGTTTAGGAAAAGATGCACTTTCATATTTTCAGTATTATTTTAATCCCAAAACATTAGAATCATTGACATCTTTTGTGAGTAAAAGTCATACTATTAGGACTTCAGGGAAAAACTAAATCAGGCCAATAAAATGGGGGCAATTCACAAATTATGAACTAAATAAGAAAATGTGGTTAGTCTCGTTTTCTAAAAATGAAACTTTGAAAATCATAGTTTACACTGCGGTTCAAATACATGTTTTGTATATATTCTTTTGAACTTCCTATTCATCATGGTTTGCACAAAAATATTAATATTTTTTAAAAGATCATGTGAGACTGAAGCAATGACTGCTGAAAAGTCAACTTTGCCATCAAAAGAATAAATCACATTTTTACATATATTAGAACAGAAAACATTTATTTTGAATGGTAAACATATGATAAAGAAAATACAGCTTTGGTGAGAAGATATTTAAAAAATAAATAAATAAATAAACTTACCTCTGTCACAGGATCGTGGTCTATCAAACATGCACGAAGAGGAAGATTAGGTCAAACAGTCTTTAATCCAAACAGGGGTAATACACAGCAGGCAGGAGACACACGTATAACATCAACAATAACGGACAAAGACAATCTGAACAGACTAGAACTAAGTAGGGGTGCTACTGAGGGACAGACAGGTGAGGAGGATAAACTAATGAGGAAAACAGCTGAACTCAATGACACAATCAGACAATTACGGAAAACTAGGTCACACAGGGCACATGGTAAATGAAAACACAAACATAGAATGTCCATGGGTGTGACAGTTCACCGCCCTCCCGGAAGACCTCGCGCCAAAGAGACAAAGGGAGGGACGGAGGGGGACTTAGGAGGAGGACAAAGGAGTGGATGTGGGATGGTAATAGGGGATGGTGAAGGGCTGGCATGAAGGCAGGCAAACAGTACTGGAGGAGGTTTGGGCGGAGGACAAACTCCCGGGAGGAGGATGACCAACAGAGTCCAGGGTGGGGATGACGGAGGGAGGAGCCAGGGAGGGGACAGGTGGGAGTAGGAGGAGCCAGGCGGGACCCAGGCCACAGTCACGATGGCGGCCCACAGAGGAGCCGACGGAGGGAGGAGCCATGGTGGGGGAAGGGCTGACAGCTCCAGGGGGCCGACCGACAGCGGCAGAGCAGGTGGAGGTGGAGGTGGAGCCCGAGGCGGCGACAGATAGCCGAAGAGCCAGGGTGAAGCCGAGAATCCGGAGGGCCAAGGCGGAGGCAGAGCCGTAGGCTTCAGCGACCAAGGTGAGGCGGAGATCCGGAAGGCCGCGGCAGAGCCGGAGTGACAGAGGACTGAGGTGAAGCTGGAGGGAAGGAGGAGTCAGAAGGACGGAAGAACGGAGCAAAGCTGGAGGAGTGCAGTCCCGAGGTGGAGGTAGGGGGACGAATGACCAAGGCGGAGCCGGAGGGACGAGGGAGCCTGGCGGAGTTGGTGGACTGACGGCTTCCGGTGGAGACGAGGGAGCTGGAAGCCATAGTGGAGCCGCTGGGTCGCAGGACCGAGGCAGAGTCTGAGCCTTGGAGGCTGATGGCGGAGTCGAGGGATCCTCCAGACTCGACGCCAATGGAGCTGGAGATGGGCAGACCAGCGGCGAGCCCACGCCACAGATGGTGAGCTGTGGGTGAGCAGAGAGGCTGACGGGATCCAGCGTTGAGGAAGGGAACAGCTCTATGAGAGGCGGTGGGAGAGGGAGGTTGGGTCAGATATTTTCCCAGGCTAACAGTTCGGGTGACGACTGAAGGACGAGTATCTCTGAGTGAAAGTCTAATAAATCTTGCAGGACACCAGCACCCACTCGATGAAGGCGGCGATGCTCTCTTGAGGACCTTCCCCGGACAACTGCGCTCGGGTGGTGGTGTTCAGTCCTGCTTGATAGAACAAGCAGAGGCAGTTGTCCGGGTAGTGTGTGAGGTTAGCCAGTAGAGGTCGACCGATTCATCGGTTTTGCCGATTAATCGGCACCGATAGTTGATTGCCGCAACTATTGGTTCTCGGCAAAAATCCATGCCGATAGTTTTCCGGTTTGCAACCATTGCTGGAGTGACTGAGAAGGATCCGCTGGCATTATACAGTACGAGAGCGGTCTCTAGAGGCGGAAATCACTGACAGCACGTGTTGTTTATTTTGACACGTGCGCACTGCACAGAGCGGGAAACTCCAGACTCGCATTTAAATACAGCCGACAGAAAATCCTGCCACGGAACAGAGTGCCATTCACATAGTTTTCTATTAAATTACATTATATTTGTCCCAAACATTATGACTTCACCCTAGGCTATAAATTATGTATTGTGCATTTTTCAGCAAAACGTTTGTCTTTCTGTGGCTCTAATAAAGTCTGTATGCTTCATATAGAGAGCTGTAATAGATCGCGATTTCTCTTTCCGCTTGCTCTGTTTTTTTAAACACCGAACTTCAAACTCATTTATGCCAAATTGTTCATTCTTGAAGCAAACTTATGTCCGTTTGGGGATTAAATAAATGGTTTTAGACTGCCCCTCGAATTGAACGCAAAGCGTCTGGTGTGTGTGTGTGTGTGTGTGTGTGTGTGTGTGATACCTCTGAGTTCTCCTAGATGCAGCGCTGCGCTTTTGCCCGGTGTGTGACTAACATTTTTTTTTTTAATTTTTTATTAGATAATTATCAAGTGTTAAAAAATAGAAGCATATAAAGTGTGTAAGTACACATACAATATTCATATGCATGTAATTGTAATGCTATGGCCTTGTGTAGATATTTAAAGATGGCCATCTTTAAGCATGATTGTTGAAATTAAATGGTAATACTTAACAATAAGAGTCCATTTGTAACATTAATGAAAACTGTAGAAGTATTGTTCCTTGTTAGAGTGTGTTAATTGCAACATTCACTATTAGCAACTAATAGGCTACATTTTTTAAATTTAAAAGTTTCTTCTTTTAACATTAGCAAACTATGAAATAACTTTAATGATCAATATAGTAAATAATATTAATATTTTTATTCAATAACAATGTATGGTTCAGTACTGTTACTGTTTTTTTTGTTTTTTTTAAATAGTAAAGCACTAGCTTTCTTTCAGTATCCATTTTGAAAACTATCGGTTGATTAATCGGCATCGGCCAGTGTAGTCCAACCTAGCTATCGGTATCGGTAAAATCCACTATCGGTCGACCTCTATTAGCTAGGAACACAAAGATGTTAGTGTGGTCTTCGAGAGTGTGATCGCCCTGCTCCAGCAGGAGGATGGCAGGGTCGTCCATGACATAAAACAAAAACTGACAAAAACGAAAAACAAAACGAGGGTAAGACACCACTTAATTTGTTTTAGTTTGGACCAGTATTCTGTCACAGTATCGTGGTCTATTAAACACGCACGAAGAGGAAGATTAGGTCAAACAGTCTTTAATTAATCCAAACTAGGTCACACAGTGCACATGGTAAATGAAAACACAAACACAAAACGTCCATGGGTGTGACAACCTCCTTCAAACTGTAGTGTGTCATACATGCTTTTATAATGGAGTGTCAGCCAAATCAGTTAATATTAAACAGAACATCAGTACATTTAAAGTTTTCAGGGCAATTTTAGGTAATCATTTCTCTCCTCAACTCAAAAACTGTCTTAAATTGTTTAATTGTTTTCTAGTCTTTGTAGTCCTATTTTCAAACTGACTGTGTCTGAAACAGAAGGCAGCTGCCAAGTCAGTCGGTCAGTGATTGGACAGTGTATCAAGTTGTAGGTCTGCAAAGCAAGAGAACTTTAGACAAAGAAATATATTTTGTGACTGCAATGGCTATTTCTCTGTGGAAATTTAATCACAGGTTGAAAGAAACAAGAAAAACATACATTTATCAATTCATTTTCTGCTTTCAACAGCTCTGTCAGGTGCCATTTTTATTTTTTTCTGCCAACTGTTGAATGCAATGCATTGTTGGAGATCATAGGCAGTAAAGGATACAGCATACTGCCCTAAAATAGCCAGATAATGGTAATTTAGTGGGCAGAATGTTATGATTGCATTGAATTCAGACTTGAATACATGTCTTAATGTCTTCCAACTGTATGTTGCCCTGAAGGTCACATTTTAAGGTTTCTAAGATGGCAACTGTCAGTGTACCGAATTATTCAGGCACACTGACTCATTCTGCCTCATTATTAATAAAGCATTCAATATTCACATCATGTTCGAGTGCTGTACTTGGAAAATATATTTTCTACATCCCAAATCAAATAAAAATTAAGCAAAAAATGTTGAGCTTAATTTCAATATTTTTAATCTTGAGCTTCACAGTTTTGTCGAAGAATGTTATCTTATGAAAATCCTATTTTGAACTGTAAAATTCTCAAACTTAGCAAAGCCCCCTAAAGGTTTAAAAATCCAACTTTAAACAAATGTAAATGCTATTTTATGAACTTTTTATTTTTATTTATTTATAAAAAAAATTATTGACTGATGCCATTGTGCACCAGTCATTGAACATAACTGAACAGATAAAAGGTTCTTATTCTCAGATCTGGCTAACTTTTCTTTTGCAGTCTTTCCACTGTGAAACATCAGTATGATTAGTCAGTACATGTGATAAAAATTTTCGACAGATTGAAGTAATTAGGTGAAATTTATAATCTTCATATTGCATTTATAGAGTTGAAAGCTACAGTCAGGTGCTTATGTATGTCAGGTGCTTATGCTTATGTATCTTGTGTCTTTTGTCCTCTCTATCTTAAATGCTCCATGACAGCTGCACGCATGGGAACACAGTGGCCACGTCACATCAGTCTTGCTTACATCTGTTAGAAAGGTCATGTTTGAGTGAGAACCGTGTTTATGTAGTAGTGCGTGCTGTGACACGTGCTCGACAGTGCTTGACTGTTAATGCAGTGACGTGCTCATGTTTTTTCTTAGAATTTGAAGCCCCAGAGTTATGTGCTTCTCTTCCAAAATAGCCTTATGTTATGAAATGGTTGGCTTGTGAACTCTGATATTTACAGTATGCCCAGCTGAATGAATTAGTCATATCATAGTGACACAGTATGACAATAACAGTATATCACACCATTGACGAAATAGCCTGAATAAAGAAACTCATCTTGAGTTTCATTGATTTAATCTTCAAGGTAATGGCTAGCCAGACAGATTATTCTTTCAATAAGCCAAATAGATTTCTTAGAGATAGAGATGCTACATGTACTGTATAAAGGCTGAAAGCTGTATAAAGGTGTTTTTTGTTGCAGTAAAACACCATATATGCACTATATATACCACATATATGCAATATTTGTGTATTAATATAATTGTTTACTTATACATGCAGTGGACAGCTCACTAAGTTTTAGAATAGTATTTTTATAGTAATTAATTTTATTTTGTCATTTTTATTGATTGATTGATTGATTGATTGTAGTTTTTAGTTTTACACTTGGTACAGTTAAAGGGATAGTTCACCACAAAATGAAAATTTAGTTTACAAGCATGAAACATACCTTTACCCAAGGTTAAAAGCGTTAAAAAAAAAAAAAAGTGAAATATTACACCATTTCTCATGTTCTATTTCTTTTGATTTAGACTACACGTTTCTACAATATTTCTAAGCCCCTAACTGCACTTCCATAGATTGCTGACTATTCATTTGTTAGCATTTAGTGATTCAAACTATGTTCTGCATTACCTAGAATGCAGTGGTCATCTCAGTCGTCATTACCTGTATTTTTTGTAAAAAAAAATTCTTTCAATTTGTCATGGACCAGCCGCATAAACAAGGCCATTAATCTTAATGTTACACAGGGAGGAGATATTATCTCAGCACTGAATCTTCCTTGTCATTTTACATTTCTGTTGCAGAGCTTGAAAAGACCAGCAATGACGCATAGAGGATGCAGTGCAGTGATGCTTAGATTAAAAATAAAAATGAAACACCTACATAGTTTTATGTTTTGCAAAGTCTTAAGCATCTTCATTGCAGTTTTTTTACATGCTGTCAGTGATAATTTGTCAGAATGTTATCACCAAAAAGCCACAAAATTGCTATTGTCCACTTATCAAAAAAAGCATTGAAATATGATTGTTCACTTATTAAGGATGACAATATGACACAACAGTCATGTTATGTTGTTAAAAGTTAGTAATACGTTGAACTGTCTGTATTAGTAGTGAAAAGCCTTTCTTTGGATTGGCTGAGCCAATCATAAATTGGGGATCATTATGTTTTATGGGGTAAGCTGTCGGTCAAAACACAATAGAGTAATAAAACTGTACAGTCCCTGCGCATGTAAAATCAATGCAGAGGTTAAACACTGTAAAAAATCCAAGTAACAAAATGTTGGAAGGGCAAAAATATTTAAGTTGAACTAATTTTATTGCTTGAGCTTAGTTGAGAAGACGTATTATATTAAGTCTGCACATATTTATTTTAAAAACATTAAATGAATGGTTATTTTCAAATCCAGTCAACATTCAGAATGCCAATGTTTGACTGAACTAATGAAAACAAATCCAGCTAACACTGAGATCATTCCACACATGCACAAGCCTGAGTGACTTCGCGGGAGAAACAGCGCCACCATCTTGTCAAGTTCACGCATCAGGTAAGTCCCACTAAATACACTATTTAGACTAAATTTAACAGAAAATCATGCAAAATACTGTATTTTTTTGAGTGGACATTTATAAATGTGTTATGAGTTGTATATCCGAAGTGGGGTATAACAGTGGGTATAACAATGTATGTCAAGTTCGGGCGTCAGATACATTAAGTGGCACTGAAGAAATATTTGTAACTTACTTAACTTTAGACTGAATTTATCAAAACGTATATTTAAAAGGTGTAAATGTTTTATTTAAAACGTATATTTATACACAAACGTCCATCATATATAAAAACATCGAATAAGCGTTGTATGATATGTCTAAGGGAAATTTCAGTGAAGGGAATGTGGTCTTTCACCTTGTTTAATCCATAAAACACTTAATATTAAAAGCTGTGTTACTATTATGAATTTTAGCTAATTTTGGCGTGTTGTATGATATTTGTGTGTTTCCGTGACGTGAAAAGATATGAAGAGATCACATGGGCTTTCTTTTATAAGCCATTATGCTTAATACATCTAACTTTAGCCACAGTAATGCGCTCATTTGAAGTTAACATGGGCGTGTTGAATGGGTTCTTGCGTGTGTAAACTTTTGCAATTGTCCTGTGAAGTAAAAGACGACATTAAACGTGACTAACAACAAGCCACGGTGAAATGTTGCTTTTTCACTGCGTTTTTGGTCTCGTGAAGGCGATTTGGAAGAGAAGTTAGTCATTCTGAATGAAAATGAACAACTGAATCGTTTCACACGGCCGTTCACAAAGCCTCTCAGTCAGTTCCCTAGGTAGTGAATCACTAGTGCACACGAGTCCCTGCACAGGGAAAGACTTTGGCTCAGTAAACACTGGGACAACTGATCAATCAATTTGTAAAACGTCACCATTTATCAACAACAGGCAGGACCGTTATATTTTGATATTATTTTTATGCTATTTGACAGACATGTTCACAAGTCCCTGAGGTAAAAGTCCAAGTCAAGTTTCAAGTCTTTGAGTTGGAGTCCAAGTCTTTGTTCTATTTATTAGCAACAGTTCTTTCAGCTAGTAATTGAGGCTAAATCCATTTTGAAATACTGATTTCACAATATGATTTTCTCAGAAAAAAACTTTAACAAAGTTTGACAAATTAGAAATGAAAAGGTGTCAATTTATTGTCAGACAAAATGCTGCACATTTCTTTGTAAAACTGAAATTTGTCAAACAACAAAACTAAATTGAAATTTTAAAACAAACCCCTGTGTCAGTGCTCTTTTTCAATTTAAAATTAGAAGCGACCACTGTATTTTAAAGAACACAATCCAAACAAAGAGGCTGCATACATGCAGCATGAGCAGTTTTTAATATAAATTGGATTGTATAATTTCGAAATTTGAAGCAAAAACAAAATGGTCTGACTTTAGTTTTGTTAAATTCAAGTCTCGAGTCAGCTGTTCACAAGTCCAAGTCAAGACCCAAGTCTTTATTTATGTAACTTAAGTGCGACTCGAGTCCAACTCGCAGACTCGAGTTTCCATCTCTGCTGTTTGAGGTAACTTAGCCCTATAATATGAAATGTACATGTTAGATTACAAATCCAGTCAACATCAATGCTCCCTGTTGTGGATTGTGGAATGGATTTGTGCCAAAAAAAAAAAAGGTTGCTACTTCTGTTTCATCAAATATTTAATTAACTGATATTGATACACTGTAAATGATTTAAAAGGCATCATTTCATTTTTTTTACTTAAAATGTACTTTTCTTTCTCCATCAGGGTGTGGCCAAAGGTTTCATTGGTACTTTGTCATCGTTGCAAGATTTCAGATGCTACCCAGTCAGTTCTTCCAAGGCACCAAACACTGGCACGTGACCAGACCACTCCACTGCAACTACATACTGTGTGTGTACTTTCAAGAATAGGAGTTTATTGTTTTCATTCCAGGTAATGTGTGTAAATGTTTTGAGTTTTTCCTACAATTATAATGTGCTTTACTGTTCTCAGTGGCATCTACGCTAATATTAGTCTGTTTCATTCTTATTCCGATGTGAATATTGCCACCCAGTACGTATCCAGATCAGATGGTCACTGCAGTCACTCAGATCCAGTACGTATCCAGATCAGATGGTCACTGCAGTCACCCAGATCCAGTCCGTATCCAGATCAGATGGTCACTGCAGTCACCCAGATCCAGTCCGTATCCAGATCAGATGGTGGATCAGCACCTAGAGACGACCTCTAACAGCCCTGAATGTCAGCAGAGACCACGTCAGCTAGATGAGCTCCAGAGAGAGATCCACTCCGAAGACCCCGTCAGCCATCGGGACAAGACCACGAGAACCAGACAAGTCCTCTGCTCAATCTGACCTGTGTTGCAGCCTAGAATTAAACCACACCATGCTGGTTTCGTCTGGCCAGAGGAGAACTGCCCCCCGACTGAGACTGGTTGCTCCCATGGTTTTCTACTCAATCTCTGTCACCGATGGAGTTTTGGGTCCTTGCCGCTGTCGCCTTTGGCTTGCTTATTTGGGGACGCTTGGCTGATTGCACAGACACTGTTGGAAGAGAGCTGAACTGGATGATGTCAACACTGAATCACCAATGAACTGACTTTAACTGGAATAATTACTTGTTATTGTCCTCTTGCATTATTGACAAACTATTTTCCTGTTTGACTTGGAACTTGTGAACAGTAATAATATTTGTAAATGTTTATTTGCTAACATTTTGTTTAGCTTGTTTAGTTTTTTCTTAGTTCATTAAACAAAGTTTAAACTGAATTTTGCAGTTGTATTACACATTTAAAGGGATAGTTCACCCAAAAATGAAAATTTGCTGTTAATTTACTGACCCTTAGGCCATCAAAGATGTAGGTGACTTTTTTCTTCATTCCTGCATGTTTAGTTTGTATGAAAAATGTTATAAACGGATATTGTTATTAAATAAAGGCTATTATGTGTTGTAAAGTGTGTTTTTAGTGATTGATAAACACCAGTTAATCATTTTTTATAATTTTTTTAAACTATAAAAATATGTGTTTATGTAGTTCCCCAGCAATTTCTTATGATGCCCAAATACTAAATCATAGTTGAGGTAACATATAAAACACATAGTGTAAATGGTTAAATTTTAATTGACATTAAAATTAATTAATAATTATTAATAAAATTAATTAAGTAATTGACTTGCTGTAGTCTTCTAAATGTTTGACCAATTAAAACATAGTTCACTAAAGGTTGCAAGTAAAAAATAACAACTCAGATAACACTTTGAAGTCAGAAATTGACTGAACATAACATTTCTGTGGAACTTGTTACTAAATAATAATTAGTTGAAACCTCTTGCAATTTTTTACAGTGAAGGATCAGATGGGTTTCCTCTTTCCATGTAAGCAAAGATTATATGGTGTCTTTACTAATGGCTGCCTCAGTGCTGCTCAATATAACCAAGAGTGTGAGCTCCTTTAATTGTGACACAAGGCTCAATGGGGAAAAAAATTACCTGTCAGAGCCTTGCTGGGACAAAAATAGCAACATTACCTGTCAATGATGGATTTAACCCCTTAACTGTCACTCACGGTTTTGAACACAGACATGATAGTGCACTATCCAAACTTATTTTTTTGTAATTCATGAATGAAAACATTTTCCAACGTGATTTTGATGTACCATTTCCATGGTAATGCAATGTCTGATTTTAAAATGGGTTTCAAAGGATGAATTTTGAGATTTTAAGTTTTCAACTGATATATAATTTCTTATGATTTCTAAAGCGTGATAGAGAAAAAGGCAAATAAGAAGACTTTCTGTGACAAAGGTCAGAACTCCTGTTATGATGTAGATTTTTCAGGTGCACTCTTGTCATAAATTAATCTATTACTTTTCCTACATAATTTTTTTACAAAAAAAGTGGTAAAATACTTATTTAGGAGTCTTAGACCTTTCCAACGATATATAGTTTGTCATGATTAGATTAGGATTTAATTGTAAAATAGTGAAGTAAACGTAGGCGTCCCACAGGGTGGACGGTGACAGTTAAGAGGTTAAACTCATTGCAATGCTGTTCACTCGTGTTGTGTGTAGTAGAGTGTTAAAGGAGAACCTGAATTCATCCAGTGGTATGGAGGAAAAGATTCTGAGTTGTAAGGGTTTACTAATGGTTTTTCATAGTACCTTGCCCCCAAATAAAAGGACCCAAAATGGTCTCTTTTACCTCGTTTACCAAAAATTTTGAATTTTTCCATATTTATTCTCTGTCATAATGTTCCAAATCATTCCATATATTTTCAAATACTTTCCCTTTTGAGCTTTTTATAGAAAAATAGCAGCAAGCAGCATGTTTGGAATGACAAAGGCAGAATTTTCCTTTTTGAGTGAACTGTCCCTTTATTATTCTAATAGGAAGTGCATTTAAATTATTAATAATTTAAGTTCCTTAAATTTAATTGACAGTAAAACATAATAATCCAAAGGGGAATAAATGTTTGTTTTGCAGAATGCAAGACTAAACCTTAATTGAGGGCAGATGATTTAGGGTGTCTAGATAAGACTGAAATGTTTACAGACACAATATCCTTTCGTAGCCTGTTTGCAATCAAGATAATTCATGAGAACAATAATTAATTGAGATGCCAGTCAAGAGTTTATTCCATTTGAATATGGCCTACTTTTTTTGTCTTGGTAACAAAATTTGAATATATCTGTTTTGTTTTTTTTGTTTGTTTTTTTTTAATTTCCTGTAAATTGCTGTCATTATTTCTTTAGGATGCCAGGTGTCTTTCGTTGTTTATGAATGTTTGAATGGTATTCACTTTTTTCCCATTATAGTTTATGAAAGACATCAGCCCTGCCATTTTGGCATTTCAGTTTAAATGAGAAATTGATTTACTATGAACATCCCTAGATTGAAATTGTGGTATGATGTAAATAAATAAAAACATCTGTTGTTGTAATATCAAGAATACATGATACTATATATATATATATATATATATATATATATATATATATATATATATATATATATATATATATATTTTTTTTTTTTCATGTTTTGTTATGTCGCAGCCTTATGTTAAACTGCTTTAAATGACTTCTTTTCCACATCAATCTACACTCCATATACCATAATGGCAAAGCAAAAACAGAACTGTCACAACTTTGTACACTGTAAAAAAATGTACATTTTGAAAAATTGTGGAAACTGAAAAATAAACATTAACTCAACAAATTGCTTCCCAAAAATTACCCCCAAACAAAAAAATACATTGTACTAATTTTATCTAAAGGTCTGAAGTTAAAATAAAATATATATATTCACCAAACATATTAAATTGTGCTGCTCAGCCAATCTATGAAGCAGAAGTGAAAAATCTGTGTTGGCCCAACAAGCCTTGCACCAAAAAACACGTGTACGCATGCGCCCGAGAGAAACCGTTGGTGTAGTGAATTCAAATGTCTGTGCGCGCGAGAGCGGAGCTGATGCTGAGGAGCTACAAACATCATTTCCAGACGGATTTTCCATCATTAAAGTTATGGTTGTGAGTACTGAACTTTGTCTTTATTAAGTCATGTTTAAGTTAAACAGAGGTCTTTATGTTGATTTCAACATAAAAATGAAAAACGTGGGTATTACATTAACTTACATTATTAAGATAATTTACATTATTTTTACTTTAGGACACAAAACATTTTATATAAATTACACTGTATTTTGCAGAATAACGGTGCCTGTACTCTTGTCATGTTGGCGTTATAATAACCTATTTTAGCTCATACTGATCTCTCGGTAGAGGTGTGCGATAGGCTATACGTTGTCGTCTGCGATAATATCGTAATTGCTGTTTTAACGATGTGGGGTTTGACATTATGAGTAACGTTACTTCGCAAAAACCAAACAAAACACACCTACAGAGTGCACGCATACATTATGTAATGAAGGTTAGACTAGTGCGCATTAGAGTGTCTTTTACTGCATGATTCAGTCTATTATTAAAATGCATTTAGAATGATCAAAAAATTCAAGATATGGGGGCAGAAAATGTACATATTTACATCATTTCAAATGGTTAATCAATATCACATGAAGAGTGACGTTTTTTCTTCCACAAAGCAACATGATTACAAATGTGAAAATGATTTTTTACAGCGGTTCAATTAAGGGACTTACGTTTTAGACACAATATTGGCTGTTTTTGCTCTATTTTGCCAACAAAAATAATTACAATTTGCATACCAACATGTAGGTGTTCCGTTCCTGAATGAATCAACCGTTTAAATTATTCAGTTCAATCGCAATGACTCACTTATTAACAGTGACTGCCACCTACTGGCGGTTTTAATTTCACATTTAAAGTATCTTTTCATTTTTTAAATAATTCTAAATATCAGTATTCAATGTTTTAATGTTTAAAATATCAAAATATTATTTATGCAGTTGTAACTGTAGCTTAAATGGTTGATGTCCTGCATTAAACTGTTTGTAAATGTTTCTAAATGCCACTTCAGATGCAGCTTATGTGTTTCCTCTGCATTGCAAAAGATGCATTTTGTTGATACTGATTTCATTTGCTTGGTAACAGCCCAAATGTCTTATTCTAATTGACTACTAAAATGTAAGAATTTGACTCAAACGATGATGCACATTTTTAGAAAAATGGCTTTATGAAGGTAAAAATGCCCATAAAAGCCGGTAAAACTCAATTTAAATGTATTGGAAAATATTAATTTCTATGACTGCTGTGAACTGACCACCACACAGAATATGCAGAATATCAAAACTTTAGGAGTCCACGGCAGTCCTTAAAATGTCAGCACAAAAACACACTCAGCAAAATATCGTCCGTCTAATTATTGTTATCGATAAAATCCCAGAAAATATTCTGATATAATTTTTGTCAATATCGCACACCTCTATCTCTCGGTTACCTAAAGTTACTATTTATTGAACTAATATATTTGTATTTCACATTATGATTATTATATTAAATGTATGAGACACAAGGAAAACGTTTCTGCTGTAACAATTTTTTTTGTTCCCCTCAGTGTAACCCACCATTGCTAGGTCTGAGCTTACGAGGCACCATTTAGTCAGGAGTCAGAAGTGTAAAAAAGGAACCACTATGAATATCACAGTGAGTATTTAACTCAGTTCTTATTGAATATGTTAATTCCATATTAGTGTCAAATACTATGAGCTCTTAGATGTAATTTGTGTGACGTGGCTTTGTGTAATGCAGGCTGCATAAGTTATTGAAGTTATATGTAGACTTATATTGACATTGCTATTTTATATTTGTTTACAGAGCCATTGGAGAACCACAACTGCAATGAAAATTGGAATAGTAAACATCAGCAGTTGCACTTCAAGAGCCCTGTCAAGTGTGCTAAATGTCTCCGTTGTCCTGGAAGAGGGGGTGGTGATTCACAACTTAGGAGACTTTGTAAATGTATTTATTGTACTCTTTGGATTATTGTGTGCACTCAACATGGAGTATAACAAGGATTTACAGTAAAAGGTTAGTTCACCAAAAATTGAAATTGTCATTAATTACTCACCCTCATGTCATACCCAATCCCGTAAGACCTTCAGTCATCTTCAGAACTAAGTAAAATATATAAGTAAGATATTTTTGATAAATCCAAGAGCTCTCTGACCCTCCATAGGAAGCTATGCAACTTACACATTCAAGTTCCAGAACAGTAGGAAAGACATTATTAAAGTATTCGGTGAGTCCAGTGGTTTAACCTAAATTTTATGAAGCAACGCAAGAGTTTTGTTTGCAGAAAAAAACAAAAAACAATTTACTACTTTATTTACAAAATAATATCCAAAATGTGGTGGTGCTTCCCCTATTGGGTTGCAGATCGATGTTTTAGTAAATAAGGTGGTTATTCATTTATTTATTTATTTTTGTGCAAACAAAGCACTCGCATTGGTTCCTAAAATTGAGGTTTAAACCACTGGAGTCACATTGATTACTCTAGTGATGTCTTTCCTACTGTTCTGGACCTTGAATGTGTAAGCTGCGTAGCTTTCTATGGAGGGACGGAAAGCTCTCAGATCTCATCAAAAAATATCTTCATTTGTGTTCTGAAGATGAACAAAAGTCTTACAGATGTGGAATGACATGAGGGTAATTCATGACAGAATTTTCATTTTTTTTAGGTACCTCTTATGAGATTATTTATTTATTTTATTTTATTTTTTGGCAAACATTTGAAGTGTAAGTTTCATGAGCTCAGAGTACCTTTTGTGAGAATGCTAATATTCAGGAGACATTACACTAAACACTGGTTGAAGTAACCTCAAATAAATTATTACATTTGATGGTGTTTTTGATATTTTTGCATGTTTGTGAATGTATTAATGTTTAAAGTGCAATTCATCAGCTTTGTGTATCTTATGAGAATTAAAATGCATGATTTTGTAAGGTTTACTGTGTAGAATATTATTTATTAAGTATTTATCATTGTAAGGTATTACAATATTGTTGTAGATTTTATTAAAAATGTTTTCAAATGTGTCCATGTTCAGTGTATCATGATTAAATTTGTTTTTTTAATCATTTTATTTTGGGACAACGGGGAATAAACAATTCAGTAAGGTTAATTTAGCAATATAAAATTGCCAATATACATTTTTAGATTAGGTAAAACAAAACATGTATGCTACTACTATTTAAAATATTTAATTGGGCCAATAACATGGTTTGGTAGATTTAATGTTTTTCCAGTTGGCTCAACATATTATTTCTCATTGAGCCAATGTTAACAGACTGTTGCCATAATTGAAAAAATTCAATTGGGCCAATGGAAAAATTTAGATGTAATCAGTCACTAGAAAATTTTGAGTTGGGGAGGTAAATTTATATACAGTATATATAAAAAATAAAAATAAATAAGTACATTGCCTAAGTATTTAAACCCTTAACTCAGTACTTAGCTGAAGCACCTTTACAGCTAAATAATTTTTTTGAGTATGATGCGACAAGCTTTGCACATCAGCATTTGGCAATTATCGTCACCTCTCAAGCTCTGTCAGGTTGGATGGGGGCAGATGCACATGTTCAGGTTTCTCCAGAAATATATGATTGGGTTCAAGCCCAGGCCCATTCAAGCCCAAGGACATTCACAGAGTTGTCTATAAGCCACTTTTGCTGTGTGCTCACATACAAGCCATACAAGTCAGCCAAAAGTGTTATGTGTGTGTGTGTGTATATATATATATATATATATATATATACATAAATACTTACAAGTCAGCCAAAAGTGCTGCCTGACATTGTTCACTTTCTTTGAAAAGTTTATTTACAAAGACTGTTTGAGGTCTTTGTAGTACAGCTTAGATGTTTAATTAACATTTGCATTTCACCCATGAATAATCAATTACCTGCATGACACGAAAGGAACGCCATAGAAAATTGATGGATAATGAGCTATGCAAGCCAAGTGTTGATGTTTCAGCATCACAGAAGTCCTTTATCCTTAAACACGAAGTAAAATGAAATATGTTTATCATTAATGACCCCAGAAGACATTATCTTGGTTAAACTTAATATTCAAACAGAACAGAAAGAGCACTGCTGAGTTAGAATTACTGAGCTGAATTATTTTTAGGAAATCAGTTTTCTTTGTCAGGCTGATTTCAATTTTGGTAACATACCGTATTGACCCGAATATAAGACGATGTTTTTTTTCTTGGAAATACTGTACATCTGAAAAAATGCGGTCATCTTATATTCAGGGTCTAGACTTTGACATGTCAGTAATACACCCACAACTATGTGAAATATGTAATGTAATTGACTTGGTCGGCATCGCTGGGAACGCCCACAAAAACGTCATATCCATTCACGCTGTGGGGGAAAACAAACCGTTCGAATTAATGTACGGAGACCTTGTTAGACGCTTGATCTTTACTTTTTGTTATGATATCGATTGATTTTTGCTTGGTGCAATGCTGAAAAGTTGCTGTGTGGCGTTCTGTACCTCTAATAAGTAAAAAATAAAAATAAAAACCCGATCTGAAGATTTATATACTGCCGAATAAACTGACAGAGGTAGCACATCTGAGCGGGTAGCGCACAACATCAGATCTCCGACAGCAGTTATTATGGATATACAATGTATGAAACATATCAAGCTTACTATTCATATTTATATGCACTCCAGATAGACTACACAACTTCAATGACCTGTCATTAGCCCCGTCCAATTCTGATGGGGCTTTACAGCAACCCTCCTTCACATCAAATAAATGTCACTCCCTGATATTTTGTGATGTAAATGTCATATTAAAACATTTATTTCATATTATTATATACAATCCCTTACAAAAATTAACAATGGTATTACTATAGTAAATGTAGGCTAGGCTAACCGTGTTTTTTGGGTGTTTTTGAGCTTATAACCACAGTTTTACTACAAATACCATGGTTAAACTATGGTTAGTGTAGAAAAACATGTTTAATTTGTTTTTACCATGGTTTACCTATAATAAACATGTTTTTTTGGTTGTAACCATGGTTAATTTTCATAAGGGATATTTTCATGTTATTTTATATCTTTTTATTTTACGGCGTGTATTTGTGAAAATGATTAGGCTATACGTTTAGCACACACCACATAATGCTGTGCATTTCAAAGCATTTCAGTAGACCATTAATGTTACCTATATGTTGTCAATGTTAAAATTATTTTTAATATATAAATAAAAAAGTATGACAGGCTTTTACTCTAGTCTTTATCACTTTATTAAGATTAAGCAAAACAAAACGACTAATGTTTACTTTCACAAGCCGTCACGTATAGGCTTGAAGTAACCCAGACAGCAAGCAGTGTCAGCCCAGATCCGGCCCACATCTGGCCCGTATGGATTTCACATGGGCCAGATGTGGACCGGATCTGGGCCAACACTATGTTGCTGTCTGGGAAGCTGTCTCTTGCCTGGAGACTCAATAAGGTAACAAAAAGTATTGGGAAACGACACCTCTGGCCATTTCGTTGGGTCATTTGTCCAGTCACAGATACCGTACGGACAGTCCGACTGTCTGGCTCAGTTTTTCGATGTATCGTGCTCTGTCGAGCAGCAGAAATGATTTTATGTACACCATTCTGGGTCAACACCATGCTTTTCCAATGAGGGGGAAACGTTCGTTTTCCCCCACGCTGACTCCGCCCACACAGCTATGACACGACACCGACCAAGTCAATGTGTGTTGTAAAGATCGCGAGTGAAAACAAAAGAAAAAGAAAAGCTTACAGCGGTGAGTCGTGACTGTCATGTTAGCCTGATGGGAACAAACTTCCTCTGTAAGTGATTTTAAAACATAAGACAGTACCCAGATATGAAGACTACGATAAGATTTCACTTCTACTGTTAATAAAAGTTTGGTAGGCTATTATGAGATGGATAGCCTAAATGTTATATAATTCAGATGGGCTACCTGTTATTTCAATGGTATATCAAAAAGTGTATATTTTTCAATGTCATTGTTGGTACATTTTACCAGTATTTACCATACTTTCAAAACAAAAATTAAAATAGGAAAAATATGCAATTTGAAAATAATTTAAGAAAAAATGTGTTTTACAGAGAGAGAAAAAAACAAGATTTGGTTTTCAAAAAGCCTTTTTCCAAAAGGTACATCTGGAAAAAGGGGGGTCGTCTTATAATCAGGGTCGTCTTATATTCGGGACAATACGGTATAAGGAACACTATTTTTATTATATGAGAGCTTTTATAAGACAACATCTCTATAATTGTCCCTACAACCTTGTGAATATGGTTTGGGTTTAGTTCTATTATCCTGTAGACCTGGAAGAGTCCATTTTTATTTGTTGTACTGCAAAAATGCAGTAAATGGTCACATTTGGTCCTGTGGACTTTTAAGAATTAAAGTCCAGTTAAATCTGATCACAGTTTGTTCCATTTATCAGCTAATAATTAACAACTGTGGGTAGAAATGCATCTTAGGAGAATTCTGTCATTTTGTTTTTGAAGCATCATGAACATGTCATTTCCATCGCATCAAATCTCCACTCATTCTGTGGTGGAAATGACAGTTTATTGATATTTTAAACACACTTTTCTAGAATACAATTTGTCATGCAAAGGCTAATTTATACAGTAGATTGCATTTTGTGTAGGGTTGCCACCTGTCCCTTAAAATACGGAATCGTCCCGTATTTAAAGGTAAAATGATGCGTCCCGTATCTAATCAATACGGGACGCGATTTGTCCCGTATTTTACAAAGGCCAACACTTTTTAACAAATAAATAAGTATTTTGCACTGTTTATAATACTAATAGCAATTATAGTGAAATCAATCTCATAAGAAGTATTATTAGATTAGCTCATATGCGCGTGATTGCATTTTGGCGTCTTTGTTTCCATAGCGACGGAGTCTCCAGAACGCGCGCTGTTAAAGCCCTTTCACACGAGCGCAGCGTGCGCTAAACATGCGCGGTTTACAACATCTAGAGCTCACATCCGCCCTTTAAACACAAGACTCTCCAGATGTAGGGCTGAATGGGAAAGTTATCAATGGTCTGTCCTGTATCTAATGATGAACGCACAATTTGCAGAAAAGCATTTGCTCAAGGTGGACTGTCTGACTTAAAGGGACAGCTCACCCTAAAATGATTAATTTTTTATTTTTTATTTTTTTATCGTTTACACACACTCAAGTTGTTTCAAACCTGTAATAATTTCTTTCTTCTGTTGAACATAAAAGAAGATACTTTGAAGAATGTGGGTAACCTAACAGTTTCTGGTACCCAATGACTCTGATAGTATTTTTTCTCTACTATGGAAGTTACTGAGGACCAGCAGCTGTTTAGTTACCCACATTCTTCAAAGTATCTTCTTTTGTGTTCAACAGAAGAAACAACTTTTTGCAGGTTTATAAAGACCTGGGTAAATTATGACAGAATTTTCATTTTTGGGTGAATCATAGCATTGAAGTGACAGACACATCGTATATGTCACGGGTGTGAGGAACGAAGACTCAAGTGCTGGCAAAAGGATGCTTCTTTATTTACAAATTATAAAAATAAACACAAACACAACTGAAACCACCCCGAAGGGGAAAACGCCAGAATAACACAACCACTGAAAACAAGACATACACAAGGCACAGGGCAGACATAGGTAACAGGCATACCTGGCACAAAAGTGAGACGAGCGAGCAGAACAGAAAACACAGGGAGCTTAAGAAGGGACAGCAATCAGGAACACAGCTGGGGCAAATCAAACAATAATGAGGTGAGTGGAGTTTGGGGAATTGAATCCGGGAGACAGTGACCTCTGGTGGTGAGAGGGAGCATCGTGGACCCGGATTCATGACAGGACCCCCTCTAAGGAATGGCTTCCAGACATTTCCAAGCACCAAACCAGGGGATGGCCAGGCGGAACGGAGCAGGGAAGGGGAGGGATGGGGGCCAGGTCCATGTGCTGGTGGGGACCTGGGGACTGAGGCAGCGCCCGGCGGATGGGGACCCAGGGCAGAACCAGCGGCCACCACAGCAGTGTGTGCGGAGCTGCCACCCTGAAAAGGGCAATGGCTCCGCTGCTTGGGAGCCTTGTGAACGGGCGCCGCCGCCGCCGCCGCCGCCTCGGGAGGACCGTGAGCGGACACCGCCGCCTCGGGAGGAACGTTGTGTGCGGACACCGCCGCCTCGGGAGCATTGTGAGCGGGTGCCGCCGCCTCTGGGATCCTGTGAGGATCGTGAGCGGCCACCGCCGCCTCGGGAGGACCGCGAGCGGACACCGCCGCCTCGGGAACCTTGTGTGCGGACTCCGCCGCCTCGGGAGGACCGCGAGCGGACACCGCCACCTCGGGAACCTTGTGTGCGGACACCGCCGCCTCGGGAACCCTGTGTGCGGACACCGCCGCCTCGGGAACCCTGTGTGCGGACTCCGCCGCCTCGGGAGGAACCCTGTGTGCGGACACCGCCGCCTCGGGAAACTGTGTGCGGACTCCGCGCCTCGGGAGGAACGTTGTGTGCGGACACCGCCGCCTGAACCTTGTGTGCGGACACCGCCTCGGGAACCCTGTGAGGATCGTGGCGCCACCGCCGCTGAACCTTGTGTGCGGACACCGCCGCCTGAACCTTGTGCGGACACCGCCGCTGAACCTTGTGTGCGGACACCGCCGCCTGAACCTTGTGCGGACACGCCGCCTGAACCTTGTGTGCGGACACCGCCGCCTCGGGAACCTTGTGTGCGGACACCGCCGCCTCGGGAACCTTGTGTGCGGACACCGCCGCCTGGGAACCCTGTGTGCAGACACCGCCGCCTCGGGAACCCTGTGTGCGGACACCGCCTGAACCCTGTGTGCGGACACCGCCGCCTCGGGAACCCTGTGTGCGGACACCGCCGCTGAACCCTGTGTGCGGACACCGCCGCCTGAACCCTGTGTGCGGACACCGCCGCCTCGGGAACCCTGTGCGGACACGCCGCCTCGGGAACCTTGTGTGCGGACACCGCCGCCTCTGGGATCCTGTGAGGATCGTGAGCGGCCACCGCCTCCCTGGGAGGACGCGGCGGACACCGCCGCCTGGAACCTTGTGTGCGGACTCCGCCGCCTCGGGAGGACGCGGCGGACACCACCGCCTCGGGAACCTTGTGTGCGGACACCGCCGCCTCGGGAACCCTGTGTGCGGACACCGCCGCCTCGGGAACCCTGTGTGGACACCGCCGCCTGGAACCCTGTGTGCGGACACCGCCGCCTCGGGAACCCTGTGTGCAGACACCGCCGCCTGAACCCTGTGTGCGGACACCGCCGCCTGAAACTTGTGTGCGGACACCGCCGCCTCGAAACTTGTGCGGACTCCGCCGCCTCGGGAGGACCGCGGCGGACACCGCCGCCTGAACCCTGTGTGCGGACACCGCCGCCTCGGGAACCCTGTGCGGACACCGCCGCCTGAAACTTGTGCGGACACCGCCGCTTCGGGGATCCTGTGAGGATCGTGGCGGCCACCGCTGCTGGGCGATCTTGAACGGCCACCGCCGTTTCGGGACGATCGTGAACGGCTACCGCCGCCTCGGGAACCCTGTGTGCGGACACCGCCGCCTCGGGAACCTTGTGTGCGGGCACCGCCGGGATCCTGTGAGGATCGTGAGCGCCACCGCCGCCGGGATCCTGTGAGGATCGTGAGCGGCCACCGCCGCTTCGGGACGATCTTGAACGGCCACCGCCGCTTCGGGAGCTTTGTGTACGGACACCGCCGCCTCGGGAACCCTGTGTGCGGACACCGCCGCTTCGGGACCCTTGTGTGCGGCCACCGCCGCCTCGGGACGATCGTGAGCGGACACCGCCGCCTCGGGAACCTTGTGTGCGGACACCGCCGCCTCGGGAACCTTGTGTGCGGACACCGCCGCCTCGGGAACCTTGTGTGCGGACACCGCCGCATTTTTGGGTGAATCATAGCATTGAAGTGACAGACACATCGTATATGTCACGGGTGTGAGGAACGAAGACTCAAGTGCTGGCAAAAGGATGCTTCTTTATTTACAAATTATAAAAATAAACACAAACACAACTGAAACCACCCCGAAGGGGAAAACGCCAGAATAACACAACCACTGAAAACAAGACATACACAAGGCACAGGGCAGACATAGGTAACAGGCATACCTGGCACAAAAGTGAGACGAACGCGAGCAGAACAGAAAACACAGGGAGCTTAAGAAGGGACAGCAATCAGGAACACAGCTGGGGCAAATCAAACAATAATGAGGTGAGTGGAGTTTGGGGAATTGAATCCGGGAGACAGTGACCTCTGGTGGTGAGAGGGAGCATCGTGGACCCGGATTCATGACAGGACCCCCCCTCTAAGGAATGGCTTCCAGACATTTCCAAGCACCAAACCAGGGGGATGGCCAGGCGGGAACGGAGCAGGGGAAGGGGAGGGATGGGGGGCCAGGTCCATGTGCTGGTGGGGGACCTGGGGACTGAGGCAGCGCCGGCGGGATGGGGACCCAGGGCAGAACCAGCGGCCACCACAGCAGTGTGTGCGGAGCTGCCACCCTGAAAAGGGCAATGGCTGGCTCCGCTGCTTCGGGAGCCTTGTGAACGGGCGCCGCCGCCGCCGCCGCCGCCGCCGCCTCGGGAGGATCATGAGCGGGCGCCGCCGCCTCGAGAGGAACGTGAGCGGACACCGCCGCCTCGGGAGCATTGTGAGCGGGTGCCGCCGCCTCTGGGATCCTGTGAGGATCGTGAGCGGCCACCGCCGCCTCGGGAGGACCGCGAGCGGACACCGCCGCTCGGGAACCTTGTGTGCGGACTCCGCCGCTGAGGACCGCGAGCGGACACCGCCACTCGGGAACCTTGTGTGCGGACACCGCCGCCTGAACCCTGTGTGCGGACACCGCCTGAAACTTGTGTGCGGACTCCGCCGCCTCGGGAGGAACCCTGTGCGGACACCGCCGCCTGAAACTTGTGTGCGGACTCCGCCGCCTCGGGAGGAACGTTGTGTGCGGACACCGCCGCCTGAACCTTGTGTGCGGACACCGCCGCCGGGAACCCTGTGAGGATCGTGGCGGCCACCGCCTCGGGAACCTTGTGTGCGGACACCGCCGCCTGAACCTTGTGTGCGGACACCGCCGCCTCGGGAACCTTGTGTGCGGACACCGCCGCCTCGGGAACCTTGTGTGCGGACACCACCGCCTCGGGAACCTTGTGTGCGGACACCGCCGCTGGGATCCTGTGAGGATCGTGGCGGCCACCGCCGCCTGGGAACCTGTGTGCGGACACCGCCGCCTCGGGAACCCTGTGTGCGGACACCGCCGCCTCTGAACCCTGTGTGCGGACACCGCCGCCTCGGGAACCCTGTGCGGACACCGCCGCCTCGGGAACCCTGTGTGCGGACACCGCCTGAACCCTGTGTGCGGACACCGCCGCCTCGGGAACCCTGTGTGCGGACACCACCGCCTCGGGAACCCTGTGTGCGGACACCGCCGCCTGGAACCTTGTGTGCGGACACCGCCGCCTCTGGGATCCTGTGAGGATCGTGGCGGCCACCGCCTCGGGAGGACCGCGGACACCGCCGCCTGAACCTTGTGTGCGGACTCCGCCGCCTGAGGACCGCGGCGGACACCACCGCCTGAACCTTGTGTGCGGACACCGCCGCCTCGGGAACCCTGTGTGCGGACACCGCCGCCTCGGGAACCCTGTGTGCGGACACCGCCGCCTCGGGAACCCTGTGTGCGGACACCGCCGCCTGAACCCTGTGTGCGGACACCGCCGCCTCGGGAACCCTGTGTGCGGACACCGCCGCCTGAAACTTGTGTGCGGACACCGCCGCCTCGGGAAACTTGTGTGCGGACTCCGCCGCCTCGGGAGGACCGCGGCGGACACCGCCGCCTCGGGAACCCTGTGCGGACACCGCCGCCTGAACCCTGTGCGGACACCGCCGCCTCGAAACTTGTGTGCGGACACCGCCGCGGGATCCTGTGAGGATCGTGAGCGGCCACCGCCGCTGGGATCCTGTGAGATCGTGAGCGGCCACCGCCGTTTGGACGATCGTGAACGGCTACCGCCGCCTCGAGAACCCTGTGTGCGGACACCGCCTCGGGAACCTTGTGTGCGGGCACCGCCGCGGGATCCTGTGAGGATCGTGGCGGCCACCGCCGCCGCTGGGATCCTGTGAGGATCGTGGCGGCCACCGCCGCTGACGATCTTGAACGGCCACCGCCGCTGACGATCGTGAGCGGCCACCGCCGCTTGGGAGCTTTTGTACGGACACCGCCTCGGGAACCCTGTGTGCGGACACCGCCGCTTGGGATCCTGTGAGGATCGTGAGCCACCGCCTCGGGAACCTGTGTGCGGACACCGCCGCCTGAACCTTGTGTGCGGACACCGCCGCCTGAACCTTGTGTGCGGACACCGCCGCCTCTGGGATCCTGTGAGGATCGTGAGCCACCGCCTCGGGAGGACCGCGAGCGGACACCGCCTCGGGAACCTTGTGTGCGGACTCCGCCGCCTCGGGAGGACCGCGGCGGACACCGCCGCCTCGGGAACCTTGTGTGCGGACACCGCCGCCTGAACCCTGTGTGCGGACACCGCCGCTGAACCCTGTGTGCGGACCGCCGCCTGAACCCTGTGTGCGGACACCGCCGCCTGAACCCTGTGTGCGGACACCGCCGCCTGAACCCTGTGTGCGGACACCGCCGCCTGAAACTTGTGTGCGGACACCGCCGCCTGAAACTTGTGTGCGGACTCCGCCGCCTCGGGAGGACGCGGCGGACACCGCCGCCTCGGGAACCCTGTGTGCGGACACCGCCGCCTGAACCCTGTGTGCGGACACCGCCGCCTGAAACTTGTGTGCGGACACCGCCGCCGGGATCCTGTGAGATCGTGGCGGCCACCGCCGCTGGGCGATCTTGAACGGCCACCGCCGTTTGGACGATCGTGAACGGCTACCGCCGCCTCGGGAACCCTGTGCGGACACCGCCTCGGGAACCTTGTGTGCGGGCACCGCCGCCGGGATCCTGTGAGGATCGTGAGCGGCCACCGCCGCTGGGATCCTGTGAGGATCGTGAGCGGCCACCGCCGCCGGCGATCTTGAACGGCCACCGCCGCCGGGAGCTTTTGTGTACGGACACCGCCGCCTCGGGAACCCTGTGTGCGGACACCGCCGGGAACCTTGTGTGCGGCCACCGCCGCCGACGATCGTGAGCGGACACCGCCTGAACCTTGTGTGCGGACACCGCCTGAACCTTGTGTGCGGACACCGCCGCTTGGGATCCTGTGAGGATCGTGAGCGGCCACCGCCTCGGGAGGACCGCGAGCGACACCGCCGCTGGAACCTTGTGTGCGGACTCCGCCGCTGAGGACCGCGGCGGACACCGCCGCTGAACCTTGTGTGCGGACACCGCCGCTGAACCCTGTGCGGACACCGCCGCTGAACCCTGTGTGCGGACACCGCCGCTGAACCCTGTGTGCGGACACCGCTGAACCCTGTGTGCGGACACCGCCGCTGAACCCTGTGTGCGGACACCGCCGCTGAAACTTGTGTGCGGACACCGCCGCCTGAAACTTGTGTGCGGACTCCGCCGCTGAGGACCGCGAGCGACACCGCCGCCTCGAACCCTGTGTGCGGACACCGCCGCCTGAACCCTGTGTGCGGACACCGCCGCTGAAACTTGTGTGCGGACACCGCCGCCGGGATCCTGTGAGATCGTGAGCGCCACCGCCGCTGGGCGATCTTGAACGCCACCGCCGCTGACGATCGTGAACGGCTACCGCCGCCTGAACCCTGTGCGGACACCGCCGCCTGAACCTTGTGTGCGGGCACCGCCGCTGGGATCCTGTGAGGATCGTGAGCGGCCACCGCCGCTGGGATCCTGTGAGGATCGTGAGCGGCCACCGCCGCCGACGATCTTGAACGGCCACCGCCGCCGGGAGCTTTTGTGTACGGACACCGCCGCTGGGAACCCTGTGTGCGGACACCGCCGCCGGGAACCTTGTGTGCGGCCACCGCCGCTGACGATCGTGAGCGGACACCGCCGCCTGAACCTTGTGTGCGGACACCGCCTCGGGAACCTTGTGTGCGGACACCGCCGCTTGGGATCCTGTGAGGATCGTGAGCGGCCACCGCCGCCTCGGGAGGACCGCGAGCGACACCGCCGCTGAACCTTGTGTGCGGACTCCGCCGCCTCGGGAGGACCGCGAGCGACACCGCCGCCGGGAACCTTGTGTGCGGACACCGCCGCCTGAACCCTGTGTGCGGACACCGCCGCTGAACCCTGTGTGCGGACACCGCTGAACCCTGTGTGCGGACACCGCCGCCTGAACCCTGTGTGCGGACACCGCCGCCTGAACCCTGTGTGCGGACACCGCCGCTGAAACTTGTGTGCGGACACCGCCGCCTGAAACTTGTGTGCGGACTCCGCCGCCTCGGGAGGACCGCGAGCGACACCGCCGCCTCGAACCCTGTGTGCGGACACCGCCGCCTGAACCCTGTGTGCGGACACCGCCGCTGAAACTTGTGTGCGGACACCGCCGCCGGGGATCCTGTGAGATCGTGAGCGGCCACCGCCGCTGGGCGATCTTGAACGGCCACCGCCGCTGACGATCGTGAACGGCTACCGCCGCCTGAACCCTGTGCGGACACCGCCGCCTGAACCTTGTGTGCGGGCACCGCCGCTGGGATCCTGTGAGGATCGTGAGCGGCCACCGCCGCCGGGGATCCTGTGAGGATCGTGAGCGCCACCGCCGCCGACGATCTTGAACGGCCACCGCCGCTGGGAGCTTTTGTGTACGGACACCGCCGCTGAACCCTGTGTGCGGACACCGCCGCTGGGACCCTTGTGTGCGGCCACCGCCGCCTCGGGGCGATCGTGAGCGGACACCGCCGCTGAACCTTGTGTGCGGACACCGCCGCCTCGGGAACCCTGTGCGGACACCGCCTCGGGAACCTTGTGTGCGGACACCGCCGCCTGAACCTTGTGAGCGGGCACCGCCTCGAGAGGATCGTGGCGGGCACCGCCGCCGGGAACCTTGTGCGGACACCGCCTCGGGAGGACCGCGAGCGGACACCGCCGCCTGGGAACCCTGTGTGCGGACACCGCCGCCTCGAGAGGATCGTGGCGGGCACCGCCGCCGGGAACCTTGTGAGCGGGCGGAGCCCTGTGAGCGGGTGCCGCCGCCTCGGGAACCTTGTGCGGACACCGCCTCGGGAACCTTGTGTGCGGGCACCGCCGCTGGGATCCTGTGAGGATCGTGAGCAGCCACCGCCGCCTCGAGAGGATCCTCAACGCTGCGTCTCAGCCCGGGCGCCCAAAGAAAAACCCCGAGATTTTGGAAGTGGCTGGCACGATCCGAGGAGGTTCTGGGGCAACAGCCCAGACTGGGAGGGGGGCACCCTCCCGCAGCTCCACCTCCTTCAAGTAGATGACGTGGTCGACCATCTCCCAATAGGACCACGTATCTAGCTCCCCCAGCTCCTCCCGGTTGACAGGCTCATCCAGGCCCGCTA
Source organism: Onychostoma macrolepis (assembly GCF_012432095.1). Classification (NCBI taxonomy): domain Eukaryota; kingdom Metazoa; phylum Chordata; class Actinopteri; order Cypriniformes; family Cyprinidae; genus Onychostoma; species Onychostoma macrolepis. The sequence goes on along the minus strand of NC_081168.1, from coordinate 16,854,722 downwards.
AAAACAGGTGGATGAGGGTGCTCCCTCTAATCCCCAGCTCCTGGCCTACCTCGAAGAGGTCTTCGGCGTAACACCCAAAAGGGCGATTGTCTTGTGGGCAAGGATGCGGCCCACTGGCTGGGGCCTGGTTCCTCTGTCGACCAGGAGCTGGGTACAAGAAGATTCCCATCGCCGCTGAGTCTTCAAATGTGTCGCGTTCGTACTGTCACGGGTGGGAGGAACGAAGACTCAAGTGCTGGCAAAAGGATGCTTCTTTATTTACAAATTATAAAAATAAACACAAACACAACTGAAACCACCCCGAAGGGGAAAACGCCAGAATAACACAACCACTGAAAACAAGACATACACAAGGCACAGGGCAGACATAGGTAACAGGCATACCTGGCACAAAAGTGAGACGAACGCGAGCAGAACAGAAAACACAGGGAGCTTAAGAAGGGACAGCAATCAGGAACACAGCTGGGGCAAATCAAACAATAATGAGGTGAGTGGAGTTTGGGGAATTGAATCCGGGAGACAGTGACCTCTGGTGGTGAGAGGGAGCATCGTGGACCCGGATTCATGACAGTATAGGCCTATTGTTTTATTAAAATTTGGATAGTGTGTTAATATAATATTCCATACATTATCAGAGCTTGGTAGACATAATTATTACATTATAATGATTAAACATGACAGATGAATTAATAGGTTAGAATTAATGTTAGACCCTATTTATTAATTTATCATTTATATTAATCACAAATATATACATAATACATATAAATATACATACTACAACAATTTGGCATTTTAAAAAAGTTTAAAAAAATGCTACATTATAGATAAAAAATGGGACAAATAATTATGTAATAATGTAGTCCTAATTTAAGCAAATAAAAATAAAATAAATAAATAATAAAAATGCATCCCATCCAGGGAACAGCTGCAGAACTGTCAAAAAAGACCAATAATAATAATTAATAATTATAAATAATCCAATTTAAAATAGCAATATTAATGTGTTCTGTTTCAAGTTTACATACTTGAGCATGTTTTCTCATGGTTTATTGGTAATTATTTGTGTCCTAGGTTTTAAAAAATTTTGGGGGTCGTGAATGGGTGTCCCTTATTTTGCCTTGCTAAAGGTGGCAAGACTAATTTTGTGTATCTTTAAAGGGGTCATCAGATGCCCATTTTCCACAAGTTGATATGATTCTTTAGGGTCTTAATGAAAAGTATATCGGTTAAAATTTCTCAAGGTAGTGTAAAAACACCCTTTTTAACCTGACAAAATCAGCTCTGTTTTCAGCAAGCTGTTTTTTTTAGTCTATGTTGCTATTTAATGAGCTCTGCTAACCCTGCCCCTCTCTTCCATGGGGTGATGAGCAGACTGTAAACTTCAGCGCAAAACTGGCTAACTAGCACATTATTAGCAGTGGTGGGCCGCCAGGGGCAGCAGGGCCTTCTCTGCTGGCCCTATAAAAAATACAATTGTGTGAAAAATGTTTTTATTGATTATTTAGGTATAATTTTCATTTGTGTAATGTCCACAAAACTGCTTATGATTAGTTTAGTTGCGGTTGAACTGGAATATCCTACATAAAAAAAGTCTGAGGCCAGCACTACAAATAATAGGCTTGTTTGAGATGCGCCTCGCCTGAAATGTAGGTGAGAGTAGGTGGCTGCAGTGAGGGGAGGAGTGAAATAAGCGCAGTCAAGACGGACAGTTCTGACCTCTCAAAGTGGAACAGATACCAACGAGATCAAAGGCAGATATCGCGTTATTCTCACTCATATGCTGTGCTGCTGATAAACATGATATAATTTAAGTTCTGTTGCTTTTATATGAATATAAATATACTGAACAAGACACTCAAATTGCTTGCCATTTAATTCCATATGAAAGGCGTATTTATCCTCCATTTTTATTTTAATTCAAACATATATTTTAGATTTTTGTAGAAAATATGACAACAATCACATATCTTACACAGAGATTGCACTGTCATAGTGTTTGGGAATATTCATGCATAATTTAAATACATAATAGCATGAAATCAGATTAAAAAAATAAAACATTTTAGAAGAGAATGCAGCATCACAGTTTTCTGAACCAATGAGCATTAAGCTGTGTCGTCAGTCAGTCGTTTCCCATCATGCTTTTGATCAGCGCAGTCGGTGGAGAGCAACTGCGCGCGACTGCTCAATCCGACACAGCCGCCTCGCTGTCGCGAGAGTTTTTTGGCACACGTCAGCATGACATCAGAGCAAGGCGGACGTAACTCGGACACTTTTCTAACCGGCATGCATCTCGCGGTGATCACCGGTGATCGGTTCTGCGCAGATTTTGCTCATCTCAAACAAGCCTAGTGTTACCCTTTTTTTGAAAGATGTCACATCTGATTTGTTACGAGCATTAGAGACAGAATCATCAGCCAATCAAATTTTGATGTTCAATGACAGCCCACCCTCTGAGTCTAGCGACGTGCCCAGTGCTACCCCCAGACGCCCCTTCAGGGATTTCCAAGGAACGAAAGTGAAATTCAATGAAAAGAAAATGACAGCTGCAGTCATTGGCGCCTACACCAGATCTTGTTGCTGATCAACTAAAAAAGCCTTTTTCAATGCGCTCTTTTGCAGACAAAAGAGAATAACTGAGAAAGGAAGACCTACACTGAATTCGCTAACAAAGGCCAGCAAAGTTTTTATGCGCCATTTCAAAGATTGCAACTATAGCCCTATTCGGACGGGAATAGTTTTCTAAACTACGTTTGAGTTTCGATTCTTATCACCTGACGTCTGTGATTTTCATGTACCAATTCGGACTGCACTAACATCTCCATGTTTATTATAGAGGTGGGAGGGTCTGTTTTGGACATCTGGGCGTTTCAGAGGTCACGCGCTCTGTATGCGTGCATTGCATGTCATTCGGATTGATTACCATTAGTATAACAGTTTTACTACAAATACCATGGTGAAGCTAAATGGCTAGTATAGCAAAACCATGTTAATGTGTGGTTGCTTTAGTTTTACTTTAGTTATTTATTTGTAGTAAACCCGTGTTTAATTTTCATAAAGGTGCATATTTAATCTGCAAAGATGCAGCACTGAAAGTTCAATGCAAACAAGAGATATCGTCTTTTAAAATTCTGGAAGTTTAATGCCTACAAAAACGGCTGGTAAGGGACTACAACGAACTACTTCCCGGGTCTGATACGTCACTGACCCAGATAAACCCCGCCCTCAGGAACATGTAAGGAAGGGGGCGGGGCCATGCTGTGCTGCTTTAGAGAAGAGGAAGAGAAAACTAGGGGTGCACGTAAAAATCTATTCATATATGAATCGCGATTCTGTCTTCTAACGATTCTAATGGATTCACAAGTTTCAAAATTAATGTTCTAAAACAGCAGTTCTCAATACTGTTCCTCGCGTTGCCCTGCTCTGCATCTCTCTCTCTCTCTCTCTCTCATTCATATCGTCAGATAAGCTCCAACAAACTGTTCCAATTATACATTTTCACATAGTAATGAGAAGCGTTATACATGGACGCGTGTGCGGTTGCCGTACTGTATTAAAACTTTAATCAGAATAAAAAAGTATATTAAAAGCTAACATAAGCAGTAGCATAATAACAGCATATCTAATGGTATGAGACAACAAACAAAGATACCATTAAGAGCCGTGCTTGCACAGGTTCTGCGCGATCCTCTTCACTAATATCCTCAATCGGGCTCAAATTGATAAGCAATATAGACGTTTCTATATTGTTGTAAATCATTGTTTACAATACAACCGGAGCACATGCCGCTGAGCTGAGGGGCGAGACATTTAGACGCACACTCGGCGGTTTAGTGAATCACAACACACTGAGCCAGCTAACCAATCAGAGCCCATTACGTGAGGGAGGGGCTTCATAAAAACAGGAAGTAATCCAGCCGTTTGTCAGAGAAGGGACAGAGCTGTGTGGAATAAAGGTAAATTATATGAAAAATAATGCGTTTTTAAAAAAATGAAGCATGAACACATGTTAGACTGCACCCCATAAACACAATCAAGCCTAGAAAAAAAAACAGTAAACCACCCCTTTAATTTATTTACTTATTTTTTCCTTGCCGGGAGACATCTATATCAAACATGAGCGCTTTAAGAGCGTCTACGGTAATCCACGTTGGCCAAAACACACAAGGAAACGTGTTGTGGAAAAAAATGTCACGGGCAATCACAGACATGGCATTCGGACGGGATTAGTTTTCTCAGAGGATCACTGAGTTTGCTGAAAAACAGTAGGTAATTTGCTCTGGAATTATTACAGAGGTTGTGTGAGAAAAAAACAGACATGGCAGATTCGGACGGGATTAAAATCATCAAGCACATCTGTGAAACACACATTTCTCTAACGACCCCCTGTAAAACTAGTCCGGTCCGAATAGTGCTTATGAGTGCTATGAGTGGCTAACAGCTAGCACTGAGCACAAGTTATTTTGTTTACTTTTTAATACGAGTAAAGGGACGGAATGACAGACCCATGGACTTTATTTACAAGTGACAGGTGAGTGCTTTATTATTTGATGAGTATTGTATCATGCACATTGTTATGGAGGTGTACGTGGTGCGTTGGATGTACAGCGTTTGTACAGTTTTACTGCTTTGGACGCGTCGTCATTTTAGAGTGATGTGAATATGCATAGTGACCTGTGTACTGGCGGATTACTTTTACTGACCATGTTGGGAAATTTACTCTGCATCTAACCCACCCTAATCTAGCCTACTGTTGAATTTGTTGATCAGCGTCATTGTTGTTGAGAGCCTGTGTGCGGCATAATATGTGTATTATATTCATATGGCTGCGTTAGCTGTAACAGAGACGTGTAATGTGTACATGTAGTTTACAGTTGCTTACTGAAGGCCCTGACTGAAACCCCACGGTATGCCACTAATAATAATATATCAGGAAATGCGATTTGCAAAGATTCATAAAAACCCTTATACTCACTTCTTCTGTAGATAAAGCTGGATCACGAATGATTCGCGCTAACATAAACGCAGGCAGATCGAGGATCTACGCATTCCCTTCAAAACCAAAGTAAGGTTAATCCTCTGCGTCTTCAGCGGTTCAGATGTCGGGAGTAAATGATGACTGCTATATTCATTATTACATCAAACAACAAAACACCTCAATGTCATGTCAGATACATCGTATTTACGAGTTGAACGCACATGAACTGCACCACAAAGTCCTTATTAGGAGTGGGAAACTCAGAATTTTCTTTAAGCCCCGAGTTTCCGAGTTGGGGGCGTGTCAGTGAAAAAACATGTCGGATGCAATGGACGCAGCCAAAGACTAAAGATATGCAGCGTCGGTAAAGTTGTTGAAATGAATAAAAAACATTTTTTTTTTGTAATGTACAATAAAACTATATAAGTTACATATACAAAATATTATATTAATGTATAATTATAATAGAATATATAATTATTCAGTTTACATCACCTTCCTAAATTAAATAAAAACGGAAAAAAAGAAAAAACACAATGATGCACATTCTTCTTTCAATATTTTGTAGATGTAGAGTTTAAAAAAAAAAAGTTGAATTGTGTAGAAAAGATAAATCGCCATCTTTTTCCGACCAAAGTGACTTGAACGCAACCGATGTCGTAATAACGACTTGTCAACTGGTAAGTACGAACGTCCCAGGAGGACTTGAACGCAGCAGGAGACATTCTTGTCTTCCCCTGCACCGGAGTCAACACAATGGCGGACAGCTCTCACCTCACTCAGGGCGGTATGGTCTTGTCAATCAACTATCGTGGGAGCGGCCTGTTCAGAACTACTCATTCTGACAGGAATCTCAGAACGTCCTGATTTGAGAAAGGGGATTTTAAAATAGGGATTTAAAAAAAAAAGCACTGGGTGGATTTTTATCATTATAGGATGGATGTTTACACACACTTCCAACACATGTTCAAACAACTTCAATGACCCATTAAATACCCCAAAGTGTCCACATTTCTAAATGTTACCATTCATATTACACGAAAAGTTTTAGTTTTAATAAAGTGTTCATAATTAAAGAAACAGCCATATACTGTACAACAAAACCACTTTGCAGAAAATCTGATGCAGTTTTCTGGGTTTGCACCAAGGCACATGACTGAATGGTGAATTATTTTTTGCTAAACTTTTAATGCCCAGCACTGAATGTTTAATTCAATGCAGAAGGACAGTGTGGCTCCCCTGGCCTGGCAGGTCTTGTTAGCAGGTCAGGTTTCCCCTGTGTTGACCATCTGGGCAGTGAGGTCCGCAGCTGGATTATTAATAAGATGGTCAGGCTGAGAATGTGCTTTTTGATGAACCATTGGACATGTTTGGCATTAAGAACACAGCTTGAGTCTACCTTTAATATCACTACTTTCTGTATTTATGATATAGTGTGCATTACAGCTTCTGTCTGCAGTGTTAAACAGCATGTGTGCTGGATTTGTAATGGTTTCATCATGTCATTAGTATTACATTAGATATTCACATAAAGTCTTGCTCTAGCACTCATTCCTTCACTTATGTTAAGATAATGGTTTTCTATTTGAATTTTCTGTAGGCATTACTCCAGTCTTCAGTGTCACATGATCCTTCAGAAATCATTCTAATATGTTGATTTGGTGCGTCATTTTTAATATCAATGTTAAAAACAGTTGTGCTGCTTAATGTTCTTGTGGAAATAATGATACATTTTTCAGAATTATTTGATTAATAGAAAGTTCAAACGAATGGTATTTGTTTTAATAATGTAGAAGTCTTTACTGTGTTTTTTTTTTTTTTTTTCTTTGAGCAGTTTAATCTATCCCTGCTGAAAATTAATTCCCAAGTATTCATTTCTTGAAAAACTACCCTAAAAAAAAATTACTGACCTCAAACTTTTGAGTGATATTGTACATGAACACTTTGCATTTGAATACATACAAATATGAATGCGATCACGCTGACAGTGATTGATGAAGGTGTATTGAGTGAGCCAGAAGGTTGAGTTTAATTTGTTTGAGATGTTAAGTGTGAGATGTCAGGAGACAGGAAACGCCACAAAAGTCACACCTATTTGCATGCCACCTGCTTCATTTCCTCCACAACTTTTGTTGTCGGCAAGCAGTGTCAAGATGATTGACAGGGGTTGCTGAGTAGGTTAACGTGATTCTTAAAAAAAAGAACAAACCCAAATGCATTATTATGTATTATGCAACTTCCCCAGAGAGAATGAGTGGAGGCAGATTTGTTAAACCAAAGACCCTGCAAAATGGTTCTTAGCCATTTGAATTTTCCATTGTGGGCTTTGCTGTGCCATCAGTGTGTTCCCTGTCACACCTGTAAACATCTGTGCCACCTCAAACGGCTTTGTTAACAATGACAAGCAACATGTGTTTGATTCAGTAACCTTTTACTTCTTGTTGTTTTTCTTCTAGGAGACAATAATGGTTGGCCTCATCTCTTCGATAACTATTTTGGCATGCCCAGTAATAACCTTGGAACCAAGTCAAACGCCTGCTGTGAGTATGCTCTCATTTTTACATTTCTGCAAAAATTCTGATAATTTGAACCTTGTAGGGAATATCTTAAGGCCATGTTCTACACTTTTAGAAATGCAGTGTGCATACATTTAGCAGCTGTTTTTTGTCATTCCACAGCTGAAACAACAGTGAGAGATGGACAGTTAGAATAATACATGCACAAGACTTTTTCAGTCTGACATAATTATTGCCATTCACAAAATAAACACGTAATACTAAAAGTGTTTAACCGAGATGTGTGTCCTTTTTATTATCAGTATGATCACTTTTTGATGTTCAAAGTTTTTTGTAAAGAAATTAATACTTCTATTTAGCATTAAACTGACCAAAAGTTGTTTTTAATATTGATGATAATATGAAATGTTTCAAATGTTCAAAGTTCCAAACGTGAGTAGAATCAGCGCCGAAACGTGTTACTCGACCCGGTGACTTCTTATGAATGGCGGTGAGAATTTGAAATTGCTTAGTGTTGTCATAAAATTCACAACAGTTGTGATGTAATTATATAATAGGCTATAGTTTGACGCGCTACATGTCTGCTGTTACAGTACTCTTTTTAGTTTCGATTCACTGTTAGTCCTAGCTGCGCTGCGTGTGCTTGATTTGAGCCACTTTAAGTTGCATTTGGGAACACAACATTCGTCATTAGAAACGTTTATAAATCTGTTGTTGTTTACAAAGAGAAATTTCAGTGCAACATAATCCTTCAGAAATCATTCTAATATGCTGATTTGCTGCTCAAGAAACAAAAATAGTTTTGCTGCTTAATATTTTTGTTGAAACAATGATACCACTCAAACATTTGTATAAGATTTAAAATTTTAAAAAAGAGAGAAAAAAATTCCATCAGGCATGAAAGTGATAAAAAGTGAGTGAAGACATTTAAAGTGATTTCTATTTAATAAATGCATTGACAAATTTAATTAATACATTTGATGAATGCAAATAAATGCTGTTCATTAAACTTTATATTTATCAAAATGTCCTGAAAAATAAAGTATATCACCATTTCCACACAAAATACGAAGCAGCAAAATTGTTTTTAACATTGATAATGATCAGAAATGTTTCTTGAGAGTCAAATAAATTGTAGTGATTTCTAAAAGATCATGTGACACTGAAAACTGGAGTAATGATGAAGAAAATTCTGCTTTGCATCACAGGAATAACATTACATTTTATATTAAAATTGAAAACTTTTTTTTTTTTTTTTTAATTTGTAATAATATTTCACAATATTGCTTTTTTTTTTTTTCTTTGTTTGTTTTTTTCCTTACTTTATTTTGATCAAATAAATTCAGCTTTGATGAGCAGAAGATATTTATTTCAAAATCATTAATAATTGTAATGTTTCCAAACTTTTGGCAGGTACTTTAATAATAATAACAATTCTACACTCTCAGAAATGAAGGTACAAAAGCTGTCACTGGGGCGGTACCTTTTCAAAAGGTACATGTTTGTAGTGACAGCTTTTGTACCTTTATTTCTGAGAGTGTATATACTTTATTATAATATATTATAGTACTTTATTATAATATATTATGTTATTAAATGCTGCTTTTTATTTTTTACAGGACAATAGTATGCATTATTACAATATAAGATATATCTTTTAATGTGCTAAAATATATATTTTTAATAATAAGTGCTGGGGGCTTGGCTTGTGGGCGTGACTTGAGGCGCAGTCAGATTTTCCTTCTTTTTTGTCTCTAGCTGATCACATGCCTGTTTTACCCGACAACCTTCAATCCTTTAGGCATATGTGATTCTGTTGACATTTACACTCACGTACATATTAAGAAAGAGAACAATATGTGAATAAACGTACTTTGTTTCTTTTTTTAGCGTGTCTGTGTTGCACATGTCAGATGAAATAATAAATAAATGGCATTTCTTATGTTTTTTTTTTTCTTTCAGTATTTATTGATCCTTATTCATTTCAATTACAGTTTCTGAATGTTATTTACATATGAAAATAGCTTACATATAAACGAATGTTATCAATGTATGGTTTTAACGGAAACTTGTTTTTACCATTAGTATACGTGAGGCTGCTTGCGTATTTGACGGTTTCTATTGGATGATTTAGGGTAAACATACAAATAGCTAGTAGTTACTTAGCCTCTAGTGTGTACTAACATTCTAATTTAAGTAAGAACTTACAAATGGCTGGTGCAACCCTACCCAGATCTAAAGGTGCAGAAAGAGTTTTCTGAAAAACACTGTTGCAAGTGGACCGAGCACCAAAACACACTTCTAGCCAATCAGCAGCTAGGGGCGTTTCCCCACTCATGATTGGGGAGTTGCCTGTGTTGCGTGTTCGTAAATTTGGGGGGGGGGCAGAGCTATCAAGATAGAAGTGTAATCCTTTTTGGTAGGAGCGTGTTTGATTTGGTGATTTTAAATATCACCAGCATTTCTCAGAAATCACTTGCCGCACCTTTAATAAACCAATAAGCCAATTGTTCTGAAATTGAAGTATACAATGTATACATGTGGTGCGCTGCATAATCAAAAAATACTGTCAAAACACCTCTAATTGTGGAGAGCACATAATAACATAGCTGTAATGTTTGTATGCTCACTGAATTGGTACAATTTAGATGATTTCAAACAAGCAACTGACAGCTGATTGTCATGAATTCACTTCCGATATTGAACACTTTGTCTTGTTTAAGGAGTCTTTTCATGTCCCACTTTGATATTCTGTTATTTGACTGACACACTTTGACAGGCAACATTTTGCTGTCAGATGCTGTCAGTACAGCTGTATTTACCAGCTGACCACTTCATAGCAAACAAAACCACTTGATCATTTCCAGACATCACATTATAAATCCCTGCTAGTGTTTATTTGATTACAGCTTTTCCAATCAGCAATATTTACTCATGTTTGGAGATTTTAAGGCATGTGCTTCTGAAGATTGGAGTCATGTGTAATGCACTGTTTATCCCAAACGTGATTGGACAGACAGGTTAATGGCTCAGCACAGGCAGCAGCTGTCTGTATATTGCTCACTTTCTCTCACAAGCAAAAAAAAGTTTTCTGTTCCTTAAAAAAAAAATTTTTTTTATTAAATTTATTTTTTATCATTTATGAAAGGCTGTTTGATAGTTTCAAAGTTTTATTACTGTGAGTCTTGTGCAGGAAATGAAAGAAGATTAGGGCAACTGCTCATAAGTCTTATACAGCTTATATCTTGAGGCTCATATGGTTTATGGTTGGAGGTGATAGGCAGTATTGATCACAGATACATGCTCAGATGGAGCTTGAGTGTGTGAAAAATCAGTGTAATATTGCAGAGTCACTGCAAAGCTCCAGTAAACAAACATGACACTGAACAATATGTGACCTTTAACCAGCTAATCTCAAGGTGATTCTTTCCTCTCAAGTTCATGCAGGTGTCCTACAGCTGGAGTTCATTACAAACATGATTGTTGTATAATTTAAAATAAATCAAACTTCTATTTGTACAATGTTTTATTTGAAAAGTCCTCGTAAGCTATAGTTCTTTTAAATTAATGTAATTTTACTATATAGTACAATGACATTTATACACAAAATCTAGATAATGTTTGTGGGCCACTGTATATACGAAAATATGAGCATCAGAATTTAATCTTTTCTAACCATATGAATGAACATTAACTAATAATATATTGCCATTTAAATATGTAATGTAAAAAATGTTTTGTATTTTATCATTTGAAATTATTCTAAAGTTTAAGCATTCCTGGTTATAGCATGAAGCCTATTTCTGCCTCATAAGAAAAAATTAAAAAAAATCATGCTTAGGTAATCCATGATTATTAAATAAAAAGTAAAAGATTATGAGATAAAGTCAAAACATGAGATATGTCTAAATTATAACTTTAATTCATAATTATGACATAAAAAGAGACTGACTCAAAACAATAATTATGATTATGACTTTATCTAATAATTTATTTATTTATTTATTTTTATGTCATTTTGATTCTTTTTATCTCATAGTAATGACTTGCTATGTGGTCATCTTTTTATTCCATGATTGTGAGTTAGTACATTGTAATTTTGACTTTTTAAGTCATAATTATGACTTTTTATGTCATTATGATTTGTCAAAGTGTGGTGGAAATGAGCTTCTATTAATTTACACTTCACTGGTCAGAAATAATTTTTATTCACTAATATTGTCCTCCAATGAGCTTAGGTCATTTACATAGCTAAACAGCTTAAGGTTTCAGTTATAGTCGATGTGCTGGAAACATACCTTACATGCACCCCAGCACATGGGCCATTGTTAATTAATTAACTACAAGCAGAACTATGCAAGCCGCACTAAAACGACCCGAATAACCAATTAAAATCTAGCCCGTGTTGGCAGTGATGACTTTGCTGTATTCATACCCTCATTACCAGCAAATTTAGCTCTGAAAGCACAAGTTGATTGGTCTGAAGACATCTCTGCTTTGCCTGCATCACTTCTCTCCTCTTCTCCCCAAATTAGTCACCGCGGGCCATCCTGGTGATTGTGGGAGTACGATTTATTTTTCTTGTTGTCGCCTCCCTGCATCTTTTGTTCTGTCTTTGTGCTTTCACATCCTTCCCCAATGTTTAATACAGATAAGACTCTGTTTGAACAATGTGTTGGGCCACAGATGGTCTGTCAGAGGCATTTACGTTCCCTGGATTTGAGGGCAACTGTTTGCTCTGTTTAACTGCGATAAAGAGCTGGTGTATCTCGTATGGCTTAATTCTGTCTGGGAGACTGAATTGAACTATCCAACTGCTGACTCCATCAGATTACACAAATTCCTTTTCAGTTTTCACTTAAATTCACTTTTAATTCAAAATCCGCTGTTTCTTATTTTGGATAATCTGCTGACAATATGTATGAATGACAGAAAATTATATAATAAATCCTATTTTTTTAAATAGGTTAAATTTCATATTCATAAATGTAATATCTATTGAAAAAAAGCTATTTCCTTTACAAAATAGAAGATACTGATTTTCTATGAAGCATAAGGCAAGTAAAACATTTTAAAATGTTCATTTAGACAAGTTCCCCCTACTTGTATATGTTTTGTGACATTCCTGTTTTTCTCAAGTATTTATAACATGACTTCTGTTAGTTAATTAATTAATTAAAAATTAAAATTACTGTTTCAAACTGTTTTTTTTTTTTTAAACACTCCCTCTGTTTGCCATTGGTCAAACAAACAGATAGTCCTACCTCAAATTCATGCTATTGGTTGTACTTTTTGGAGTAATGAGCCTACCAGTGGCTTACTTAAGCTTAGAGAAAGCATTTAACATTGAATTATACACTTGCCCTTTAAATATTTGATTTCTCTTGAGAGCTCAAATGATTATAATTAGGAAATCTTAGTGGAACTTATCCTTAACCCAAGCTGACTTAGACCAGTTTGCAGAAATAATTTAGTGCTTATTAGTTCAGCATGACTGTTCACATATTAAGTGTTATCACAGATCAAACTGTAATGCAAACATACTTTTTGAATACCAAGTTGTATATCTAAAATGTTGTCTGGTTTGTCTCCCATTTTATCTTACCCTTTCTGTCACGCAGTGCTTGGGACTGTCCCAGCTGAGTGCCAGTGCAGGGACCTGGAGCTTGACTGTGACGGTGCTCACTTTAAAGAAGTCCCCACAGTATCCATTAATGTCACCATGATGTGAGTTTCATGGCTTGTGTGTGGAGTGTGCCTGCAGTTTGTTGAGTTTGTGTGACTCCTCGAATTTGCATGAGATGCCAAGGAAGTTAAATCCGGGAAAGTTATTCTAACACAAATATTTTTTGTTGTTGTGCTAATTGCAACAATATTTTTTACAGTGCACTGCTCAGTTTAAATGGCCTGTAGTACAATACGTTGCTGTTAAGCGTGAACACCATACCCCCACGATATTATGCCAAGCACATTTTGTTTTACGTGGATATTGGAATGCGAAGTACAACATTTTAAATTAATTTGTTTTTGCTTGTTATAGTAGCTTCTTATATTTTCATTCTTGTTGTAAACTGTTAAATTTAAAGGATTTGTTGTGGAGTGAGGGGAACTAAAAAAACATGGTTTTTCAATATGTTTGGCTGACTGTATTTTAGTATGACAATGAACAGGCTGCGTTGTCAAGTTAGTAGCCTAATGCTTAACTGCATGAGATCGCTTCAATTTATTTTTCCTTATAAAAATGGAAACAACTTACAATACTCCTTAAATTGTGGTCATATAAGAGTAAGACATTATTCAAAACTATTCTAATTATTTCTTTTATTTGTGTACATTCACAATTAAAACAACACATTATGCTTTTGTAAAATAAAGGAAACAAACAGGATCACAAAAATGAACTGAACTTCTGTATACAGTATAGGCTGCTACTTGTTGCACAGTTTGTTTCTTTCATTTTGTTAGTTTATTAATTATTCAGAAAAATATAGGCCTATTTATTTCTTTTATATATGGCTTTATTATGTTTTTCTCAGTTCGCAGAAGCGCTGCAGGTGCATGACTTGACCATGTGAATCCTCACGTTCTGTTGTTTATGCTGCTTTTTGTGAGCATAAAATTAATCCATGGAAAATTTTTTAGGTATTTTTAATGGGTCAGAGCCACGTATCAATTTAAATTTAATTTAATTGTAATTTAACATAATCTTTTCGGTTAACAGTTAATAATGGCTTAATGACCATCAGTTGTCGGTTGGGAGAAATAAAATAACCAAAATAAACATTTCTATTTTCAATACAGTATATTAAAAGTTAATAAGAAAAATAATAATACAACATGTTTATGAATATTGCTTGCTCAAGTATCTAAATAGTCTATAACATAGTACAAAAAAAAAAAAACTCATGACACTTGTTAATAGAAATTAATTTATGTAGGCCTATTTTCACGTTGTGGTGCAGGAGAAACGCACAAATACGAAGAGAACAACAATAAACGGTCTTTAATAATCCACATAAAGGTAATCCATACTAGGTAGACTAGACTGAATACAACTTATAGGGGAACGTAAATGAGGATAATTGACAAGACACACCTGAACATAATGACACAATCAAGGGGAGACAGAAACTAGGTCAGAGAACATGAGGGGTGAAATGAAAACAAACACAAAAGTCCATGAAGTGTTACACCTATACAATTTAATAATAGGCTGTATAATAAAATTGGATGAAGAACAGGCTACTATGTGAAATTACAATTTTAATAGAAATTACAAAATTAATAATTGTGCTACAATTTGGCTACAATTTGCAGAACATGTGAAATTATGTATGGAAACAGCTCAAGGGCAAAAATATTTTGCGATACACCAAAACTTATGCAACAATTATTTTTTAATTTTTTTTAGGGATGACATCATCACGCACGCCATTTTATTGGTAAAAAGCCAGTTGGATTGTAACAGACTGGTTTGGGTACCAACATGTACATTTAAAGTACTAATAAGGTACTTTACGGTACTCATATGTCCCATTTAGGGGTAAATAAGGCACAAAAATGTACCTTTTAGCTTTTGTATCAGAATTTTCTGAAAGTGAATAAACATTTGTGTCTCCAAAGAGTTGTACATGTGCTTTAGAAAACAAGGGAGCATTGAAAATGTCTCGGTTACGTACGTAACCCTCATTCCCTGATGGACGGAACGGAGACGTTATGTCGTGACGACATAGGGGATTCACTTGGGAGCCCCAATCACCTCTGACTTTGGCATTGCAAATGTTGACAAGCAAGCATGTGACAGACAAATGCCATGCAAAGATCGCAACCTTCCCATCGCCCCAGCGCAAATTTGCTGACCTTGGTACCGGCAGGGACCACAGGTGAGTACAACGCTGCTGGTGATAACCAAGCCGCTGTTCCTTTCCCCACAGAATTTCTTAACAGAAGGGATTTTGACCTTCAGAAAAATAGCTTCAAGTCTTTCCTATTTTGTTGCTACAGCTTGGCAGTAACGACGAGGAAGCGAGCCTTCCGGAGAAGGGTGCTACGGATCCTGCCCGAAGGGAGGTGACATGTGGAGACACTGATATGGACTGACCCAGGCCTGGGGCAGTACTACATACGGAATGGGACTCTGAGGCAGGTTCTACCTATGAGTAGGAAGGAGGGCTGCCAGCAGAGCCTGACAGAGGGAAGACACGGGCTTACTGAGAGGGAAACCTTACCGTGGAAGAATACACATATGGGATTACCTGCAGGGAATCAAGCCATATGTACAGGGGCTGACTGGAGACCCGGGCAAGCTAACACCAATACTGGGCAAGGGTGCTGGAGGAACTCCACCAGGGTTCGCAGTCCGGCGAACTTTACTGGAGGAGGAAAAAAGCGCTCGCATCCCCGGGTGAGGGGGAATGGCGCAGTAAGCGTGACACCGGCCAGCTCTTCCCACCACTTACCTGTTACCCAACACACAGGAAGAAACTAGCTCAACGCGGAGACTGTAAAACCTAGCAAAGCTGTGCCCACAGCTCTACATATGTCTGCCAGAGAGGTGCCGTGCGCCAACGCATAGGAGGAGGCAACACTCCGTGTGGAGTGAGCCCTCACCCCCAGGAGGCATGGCTTGCCTTGAGATTGGTACGCCAAGGTGATGGCATCTACTATCCAGTGGGCCAACCTCTGCTTGGAGACAGCCTTCCCTTTCTGCTGACCTCCGTGGCAGACAAAGAACTGCTCAGAGCTCCTAAAGCTCCGGGTGTGGTCCACGTATATGCGCAGTGCTTGCAGGTTCACCACCTGATCGCGGAAGGGCATGGTGGGAACCTTGGACATGTATTCAGGCCGATGTCCCGGGACAACGTGAGAGTAGGCTGGCACTCTCTCACACAAGGCACTCTTTGCTCACTGAAAATTCTTGGAGGTCCTCGACCCTCTTGATGGAAGTGAGCACGGTCAGGAGCGCTGTCTTAGCAGACAGGAACTTCAGCTTAAGTCCATAGGCTCAAAGGGATCCCTGTGAAGTCTAGTCAGGACGATAGAGAGGTCCCAGGAGGGCACCAGGGGTGACCTAGGAGGATATAACCTCCTGACATCCCTCAAGAACCTCACGATGAGATTGTGTTTTCCCAGGGACCGGCAATCCACTGCATCATGATGGGCCGCGATAGCAGCCACCAGGGATGTGGCCGAAGCCGAATACCTTATTCGGAAAGGCATGGATAATGGCTTCAAAACGAATAACTGATTTATCCAAATAACAGAAAAAGTATTCAGCAGACACAATCACATGTTTGGTGGAACAGCAAGTGCTACATTAGTGAGGTCTGCGGTTGTTAAGATTTGTGCAATAATAATGGCTAGTACTGCTTTGATAGCGTTTGACACAGTTTCGTACAGATAATATCATGGTGATCATTGCATTTGTCTAATGAATGTGGTCTCCTCAGCAATAAACTATCCGCGTGCTCCTTTTTTGATTGCTGCCTGTCAGTGCCGGCGAAGCAGTGTTGCCAGATATTGTTACAAATAAAACAAACACAACCAATCTCCTGAAAAATGCACCAAAATAAGTTTAAATCTTGTATTTTGCAAATAGGATACAGAATCCCTAACCTCAACCTTCATCTTCTTATTAATGCCCTAATTACTTTATTAACGCTGTTACATTAAGTATTAAAACAAGTCCAGCAATGCTTATAATAACTAGATCTGGCAACATGGCAGAGCGGAGTGGAGGCTACACTTGCGCCAAGCTCCTTTACTCCTGCGTTTCGCAGCTGCTGCGAATCAGCCACCTGAATTTATTCAGCGACATGATTTTAAATAATTTTTCATATGTTTTCAAATTTTATTTTTGAACATGAAACATTTACGGAGGTCTGGACCTCATAGCTGGCTATAGGCCTGGATGTGTAAAGTGAATGAGTGTAAACTATAGCCTATATGAACAATTTAAGTGCAAATCAATAGCCGCGTTGGGGTCTATGCGCATCTCTCAGAAATCAGAGCTTTGTCTGGCGTTATATCAACTTGACAAAAATATCCTAAAAACGGTCCTAATTTCAAACCAACTTTAAAAACGCATTACATTAGCTCTTTTCGTGAATAGCATTGCATTTAATTATACAAGACGAAGAAAAGCGATGTTTGATCAAGGCTTTTGGAGGGTCCAAATGATTTGTTGCGCTCTGTTGATAAAAAAACTCGTAAATGATCACAGACTCCCGCAACACATGATCTAAGTTACTTAAAGTTCAAGCGAGCTTTATTGTCTTTCTGCTATGAGTAGGCTACTGAACTCTTTTTTTCTATTTCTATTTTTTTTTTTTTCAGCTTCTTTTTTTTTTTACTAGTGCTCTTATTTAAGATTGTGGATGCTTGTCTCTTGTCAAATTTGTACACAAAGTTTCACTGGAAAATAAGAAGAATAAAGTTATTTTTCTTTTTTGATAAAGTTTTAAAGTTATAATTTTAATAAAAAAAAGAATACTTTCTTTAGTTACAAGGCACATTTGTTAAAACTACGAATCGAACAGATTTGCATTTAAAATGGTATTTTCATGTAATTTGACGAACTTCCGGTTTAAGCCACGCCCACTTCCAGATCTATCCCAATTCAGATACAGATACAAATAATGTACTGCACACCCTAGCAGCCACATACACTTTCAAGGTGGAGGGTGGCAGCCTACGCTCCAACCTCTCTTGCAGGAAAGAAGGCACTACTCCAATAGTGCATCTTCGGGGGTCTTCTCGGCGAGAATAACACCAGTTTGCGAACAGACTCCACTTCAGTGCATAGGCTTGCCTTGTTGAAGGAGCTCTAGCCTGAGTGATGGTGTCTACCACAGCCTGTGGCAGGCCACTAAAGTCTGCCGTGTCCCGTCCAGGAGCCACACATGGAGGTTCCACAGATCTGGACGCGGGTGCCATATGGTGCCGAGGGAGTACGCCAGGGAGGGGCTGTCGTGCGGAGCATGAGTTCTGGAAACCAGGTCCGGGTGGGCCAATATGGCGCAACCAACAGGACCTGCTCCTTGTCCTCCCTGACCTTGCACAGTGCACAGTGTCTGTGCGAGCAGGCTCACTGGGGGAAATGCATACTTGCGTAGCTATGTGCCAGTATGTCTGTGCCGAGGGGGGCCTCGGTCAGGGAGTAATACAGCTGGCAGTGGGAGGACTCGCGGGAAGCAAACGGGTCTACCTGAGCTTCCCCGAATCGACTCCAGATCAGCCGGATCGTCTCAGGATGGAGTCGCCATTCTCCGGAGAATGTGAGCTGTCATGAGAGCGCGTCGGCTGCACAATTGAGCTCCCCGGAATGGGCGATTTGAGCTGCACCTGATTCCAGAGGAGGAGATGGCGGGCGAGCTGTGACATGCGGCGTGATCGTAGACCTCCCTGACGGTTGATGTACGAGACAGCCGCAGTGTTATCTGTACAGACCAACACATGCTTGCCTAACAGCAGTGGCCGGAACTGCCGCAAGGCCAGATGCACTGCCAGCAGCTCTAGGCAGTTGATGTGCCAAAGCAGTCGAGGCCCTGTCCAGAGCCCCGAGGCTGCCTGCCTGTTGCATGTAGCACCCCAGCCCGTGCTGGAGGCATCTGTTGTGACAACAACATGCCGGGACACTTGTTCTAAGGACACCGCAGCCCGTATAAAAGCAAGGTCCGTCCAGGGGCTGAAAGAGTGGTGACACGATTGTGTGGTGGACACATGAAGTGTACCGCGGCTCCATGTCCATCTCGGGACTCGTGAGTGCAACCAGTGCTGAAGTGGTCTCATATGAAGCAACCCGAGCAGCGTGACTACGGCTGCAGATGCCATATGCCCCAGGAGCCTCTGAAACTGTTTCAGCAAAAACCACTGTCCTGCCTCTAAAGGAACTCAGGCAGTCCAGCACTGATTGGGCGTGCTCATTCGTGAGACGTGCCGTCATACTCAGGGAGTCTAACTCCACACCGAGAAAAGAGATTCTCTACACAGGGGAGAGCTTGCTCTTTTCCCAGTTGACCCGAAGCCCCAGCTGCCTGAGGTGCCGGAGCACCAGGTCCCTGTGATCGCACAACGAGTCGAATTGTGCGAATGAGCCAGCGAGGCGGGCTGGGCAGCGCAAGCCACGCTCCCAAATACCATGCAAGTGGCACCAAAGGAACAACCGATGTACCCGCAGTGGTGCAGCGAAGGGGAGTAGGGCTGGATGGTACAGAAGGCACTGCGTTCTGCTGACTGCACCGTAACACCAACCAGGAGCAAATCAAAGAGGTGAAAGGCTTCGTGGAGATCAGCATACTTCTCATCCACTCGGTTCCGAAGCAAAAATCTGAAGAGTGGATCCAACTGTCGCCTATTTATACCCATATGCACGGGGAGTGGCTCAGGTATGCAAAATCCACTAGCCAATATTCATTGGCGTTTTCTCTTAAAGTCAGAGGTGATTGGGGCTCCCAAGTGAATCATCTATGTCATCACGACATAACTTGTGGTGACCGACAGATAGGGAACTGAGATAATTGCATTAAAAGGTAATTGTTCCAACATTATTCTTCACACAACTTAACTGTGAAGCTTCATTCTCATTTGTATTCAATGCCTCATGAAAATCTCTATTGTTCACATAATAACTGGCTGATACAAACCTTTCTAGCAGTTTAATATGTGGATTTGAAATGCATATTTATGTATCAGCTGAAGCTGCTTCTTAATTAAGTCCCAATTTCCTGTATTGCGGCTCTGTTTGAATTTCCGCTGTTCATTAGTATGCCACAGTGAAATTCACATCTACATATCAGTAATGCGGACAATGTGGCAAGGTGTATTAAAAGCAAAGTCACTCTCTGATTTCAAGTAGACACGCTGCGTGTCTTCTCTCTAAGGTCTCATGAAAATCATTGCTTTTAAACAGCCTCTCTTTATTAGGTGAAACATAACGTTTTTTATAAAGTCAAATATTCCCATGCATGCCTGTGTTTCCTCTTGAATATAAAGTATATCAAAAATGAAGCAGAGTCACAACACATCTTATTTTTTGATACTCAACATATTTGGCACAAACACAAAACATATACATACAGCTTAAATATAAATATATGAATTTGTTAGCATGTCATTCCTAGGTTTATGAATACATGTAACTAGATTAGGCCTATAGCAGATGGACATATCAGTCTAAAGTAATCTGACCTAAATAATTGTATCATTGTCTTCATGGTCATGTCATGTTTATGTCACTCTACTCTATCTATCTAAAAAAAAGAAAAAAAACCTTCCTGAAGACTGTTTTGACGGGTTTATGGAGAAAATGAATAGGAAACATATGGCCACTGTAAAGTGTGCTGTCACTTTTGCATTCTGTTTTGATGTGTACTTTTAAAAAACACTTTAGTAATGTCTCTTTTGTTCACGTTGCAGGTCCCTACAGAGGAACCGGCTTAGAAAGCTAAATGCTGACATGTTCTTGAAATATCAGAGCCTTCAAAAGCTGTAAGAGCCTCTCTGCTTCACTAAGTATATCTCCTCCTTGTCATTGGACTGTATGGATGTTGTAATGCTATGAATGCCATCTTGGCATTTTTGCAGATGTTCTCAAAATGTTGTTTGCTTGTCCTCACTGTGCCATCGTAGTGAGAAGTGAGTGAAACAGAGATGTAGAGTGAGATTAAACAATCCCTGTGGAATAAAACATTCAGTGCTCTCCACAGGAGCTGAGCCAAACACATTCAAGCACTGAAGAACTTGAGAGCGTTCTCTTTTTTTTAACCTGACAAAAATGGCTCAATGTTTTTCTTTCTCCGGCTGTAGAATTTTTCGAGTGTGTTTGCATGTCTTAATCTGACATGCTCGTTTGTTGTGAGTATCTGGTTTCTCATTCAGGAGTGCCAGCTGACTCAAACAGAATCAGCTGTATTTTTGTCCCAAACACCATTCTTGATCTAGTGACAAATGGAGGCTTCATTGTTCAAACAAACTTAATCTGAGGAATGACAAAAAAAATAAATACAAAAATGAAATAGGAATAGAGACCACAGTGCATCTTTTGTGGAGCTCAAACTTGTGTAAGCATTTTTAGGTTTAATGACAGAGCTGTTGGATATCAATATGAATTGGCAGTGAAGTGAGGTTCAGATGAAGTGAGAATGACTAGTCAATAGAAGAGCAAATCTAACTACATTTTAACACATAAAATGTGAGTTTTTCTTTTCTTTTTCTATTTCTATTTCTTTCTCTTTCTGTCTTTTTTGATGCAGATTTCAGTGCTGTGATGCTGGGGTGTTACTATATTGTTGCTCTAAGTGTTCTAAGTACTTTTTAGTGCATTGTATACAGTTGCTAAGGTATTTGCTTATTCAAAAACTTGAGCACATTAAGTTTATATGATAGTCTGGTCCCTAGTCACAAAATATGGACCCTTTTTCAATATGAGTCTATGGGATTATACACTGCTAATCTATGCGATTATATTTTTATAATGTCACAAAAGATTTTTTCCCCAAATAAATGATGTTCTTTAAACTTTCTGTCAAAGAATCATATTAGAATTATTTCTGAAAGATCATGTGACACTGAAGACTGTAATGGTTGTTGAAAATTCAGCTTTGCCATCACAGGTATAAATTACATTTATTAAAATGTAATTATTCAAATTGAAATGTAATTTAAATGGTTTTTACTTCATTTTTTATTTTTTAATAAATAAATAACCTAACTTTTTCATTTCTAAAGGCCCATTTCTGAATATAGGCTTGTATAAAAAGCAAGAGTCTGTGTTTAAGGCACTTCTGTTCCTTGAGAACATAATTAGACAGTAACATTTTGTGTTATTTCTCTCTCTTTTATCGCTTTTTAATGCTTCCTGGAACTTATTTCAGGTATCTCCAGCACAACCGAATTAAAGCAGTGCACCCACATGCTTTCAGAGGCCTTTACAATCTGACGAGACTGTGAGTCAGCAGACATTTCTATTGTCCATGCGAA
Organism: Onychostoma macrolepis; assembly: GCF_012432095.1. NCBI lineage: Eukaryota > Metazoa > Chordata > Actinopteri > Cypriniformes > Cyprinidae > Onychostoma > Onychostoma macrolepis. The sequence goes on along the minus strand of NC_081168.1, from coordinate 16,832,246 downwards.
TATGGTAAAACTTTAATATGCCTCATTTGCTGAGAGTGACAAATGGGCTCGCAGTGAATGATAGATTTTTTAATTTGCTTATTTGCTTTTTTCTATGGTCAAAATGCTTTTGGCTACTCTCAGACAGCTGTAATGTCTTATTTTCTCAGGTATCTCAGTTATAATCGAATCACCACGCTACTTCCCGATGTGTTCCAGGATTTGCACAAACTAGAATGGCTGTAAGCGTTTCTTGTCATTCTCACATTTGCTTTGAAAATGTCTGCTAAATGAAGATGGATTTTCTTATTCAGTGCTTTCTTGCAGATAATTGCAGTGGCACATGTCAATACAACTTCTCTAATGCCGAGTACTGACCGTATAGACAACACAAATTTGATGTAATTTCTTTGTGATATAAGGAGTGATTTCTGTAGCAGCAGTCATTAGAAGTCACTGAAGATCTGCTCTAAAGAAACACAAATGATTGAACTTCCATCACACATCTAATTGAATGCCATTGAATTATGGTTCAAAACCCTTATGCATATATTAGTGTTCTTTGAACAAATATTTGACAAAGCACTTCAGTTTGTGAAGCTTCAGTGTTTTTAATGAGCTTCTCCTTTTTTTGTCCTGAAGGATTCTGGAGAACAACAATATTCATCACATCTCCTCTTTGACCTTCTCTGGTTTGCGCTCCCTTGTGCTTCTGTGAGTTTCAGCCTGTTGCTATTTTGGTGACTTATCTTCCGTCTTTCAAATGTAAATCTTATATTTTAACAAATGCATAGGAGCTGTTCTCTAAACATTTTTGTATTTTTATTTATTTATTTAGTTTTTCAAAAATATGCTGCACTTTTACGTTGTCTTATAAACCTTTTGCCTGTGTGTGTTTCAGAGTGTTGTTGAACAATGCTCTCACAAAGCTTGATGACATTTGCTTGGAGATGCCGCGATTAAATTGGCTGTAAGTTTGAATACAACATTATCATGATAAAAACACTTATTATTTATTCACGTAGTTATTAATTTATTTCCATGGCTGGAGATTTTAGAAAGCACTTTAATGTATTCACTAACCAAAAAATCTGAATAAATCTATATTTGCATTTTGCTAGTAAGCTGTTAATCAGTAAGTAGAAGTGATTTGTCTTTTCTTTTCCAACTACATATTCAATGCACCCAATTTTTTCTATTTCTGTTTGCAGAGACATTGAGGGAAATAAGATGGAGACTGTGGGAAATGTGACCTTCAGGTCCTGTAACATGTTAACAGTCCTGTGAGTATTCCCACCCTTTCGTAACAGCTGCTCAAAACTCTCTTCCTCTTCTTCCCGTTGTGCATTCAAGATTCACATGACCCTAATGGGCATTGAAAAAGTGAAGTGAAAGTGACATGTGGCCAAGTATGGTTACCCATACTCGGAATTTGTGCTCAATTTAAAAGTGCACACACACCCGGAGCAGTGGGCAGCCATTTATGCTGCGGCGCCCGGGGAGCAGTTGAGGGTTTCGGTGCCTTGCTCAAGGTCACCTCAGTCGTAGTATTGAGGGTGGAGAGAGCGCTGTACATTCACTCCCCCCACCTACAATTCCTGCTGGACTTGAGACTCAAACTCGGAACCTTTAGGTTACGAGTCCGACTCTCTAACCATTAGACCACGACTTCCCCTCCCCCTGCATGAGGAGACCCCAAAGGATTTCGAGTCCATCACCTTAACCTCTCGGCCACGACTACTTGCGAATGTATTCCAGTATTAAAAATAGGGTGCAACAGGTCATCAATTTCCATTTGTGTAAAAGGCCCTTTCCATTTTACTTTCCAAAACACTAAATAAAATAGAATCAGCAGCATTTAAAATGTCCAATATTTAAAAACAAAACAAAACTAAAAATTTGGTACACAAAATGCTTATTCTGAATATGTTCTGAAATAAGTACACAGGGAGCCCTTTACTCCTCTAGCTGCCTTTATATTTATGTTTTTTAAAAACAAACAAACCATTTATTTTGTTTAATCAATAATCAGTATTTATCTCTTGAAGTCACATAACTTTTTTTTTTACTCATCTGCCATATTTATGATCATCAGTGGGGGAAAGTAATGGCGTAGACCCAACCAAATCTAATATTCACAGACATTTACATATATTAAATCCTCAATCCATCTACATATATTAGGGCTATAAAGTATCTGGAGATGAATTATGGATTGAATATATGTAAATGTTAAATGCTAACTGAAAAAATGTTGTCTGAGACCTGGGATGGATTGAATCCAATGCTCAACATTTTTGTCTTGGTTTCTCTGTTCTTTACGTCCCACACTGATAGTTAGACATATGCCAGATTAACATATTTTTCTTTTCTTTTTTTATCATAATATGAAATAAATCATAATGCAATTATATTTTCAGATACTCATACTTAAAGGAGGCTTTTAGCCCAGTTGTACCCCACTCTTAATATTGAGGTCCTTCTTGCCAAAAACACCAAAAATGAGGTCAAACATATTTTTAGGGAAAGCATTTTCCTCTCCCCAGCTCTCGCTTTTCATTTTTAATCAATGTTCTGAAGATATCTGAGTAAAAGAATTATCTGCTTTTGTTCATTTTGAAGCTTAATTCAAGGAACATGGAAACATTTACATATTAAGCAGAATAGCAATGTGTTTGGACTTCAATTATGAATATAATTCTATATTACTCGAATTATTATAATTTCACTGATTATATGCAAGAGTGATTAGAGGTCAGATTCCATTTACCTTCTAAATTGGTTTTTGTTTTTGTACTCACCACCACTGACACTGTTGTGTACAACTACGTAATTCCAGAAGTATAAAATACTTGAGTAATTTTACCTGAATACTGTACTTAAGTATTATTTTGAGGTACTTTACTGAAGTGCAATTTAAACTGACTATTTTTACTTGATTACATTTCTGAAGAAAGAAAAAAAACATACTCATTACTCCATGAAAAGTTCTCATATTTTTACATTTTATTTTCTTTAATCTTGCACACATAAAAAAAAAAAAAAAAAGGTAAACAGAAGCTCAGATGCATGTGCTTGATGTGCGAGAACGAGAATGTGTGTGTCTGCATGCTCAAGATTCTCCTCTCTTGTTTTTATTTTCTCTTGGTTATTTCTACTTTTTTAATACTAAAGTACAATTTGAAGTTGTGCTTTTCTACTTGTACTTATTTAAATATAATTTATTTTCACTTGTAAATGTAAAAGTAAATGTTAATGTTCTGATAAATGGTAATGTTTTTTGTTGTTGTTGTTTTTTTTGCAGGGTCCTCCAGCGTAACCGCATTAGTTACGTCCACGAGAAGGCTTTCTCTCTGCTTCGTAAACTGGGCGAGCTGTAAGTTCTCAGGCATTCCACTCCATTATAAATGTTTGCCAAAATAATCACCACAAAGTGTTCTCTGGAGTTTAGTTGTGACCCATTTCTGTTCTATTTTTGAGAAGCTAAGCAAAAAATAAATAAGTAAATAGAAATAAATAAATCCTCCTTGCATGGATTTCCTTATCAATTTCAAAGTCTGGTTTGGTCTTACTCCCACTCAGCTCGACCAGTTACGGGACATCAGTCATCAAAGAGTTTGGCATCAGACTGCCTTGCTCATCACTTCTGTCAACAGATGCCTATTTGAAAGGCAAAAGGCATGAATATTTTCTCTCCACAGGGATTTGTCCAGTAACAGAATCGAAGCAATCCCTCCTGATCTTTTCGTCAATCTCGGAGACCTGCTTCAGCTGTGAGTCTTCCATTTAGATGCACGTTACAAACAACCCCAAACTGCTTCTAATGACTGTGTTGCGGGGGCGTGTGGTGGGCTTCTGCAAAATTGTGATTTATTTTTAGTCCAATATGAATTTGTATTACAGTTCCATTCCAGGTTAAAGGATTATGGAATAATGGAATAACATTACTACATCAGTGACTGATAAAACGTCTGATTAATAGATTAAGTAATATATGAATTGCCAATAATTAAATGTGTCATCATGTAGCCTATTAATTCCTTAATAACATATGGTATTAACTAATAATGCCAAGTAATGTGTTAATTACCACAGTGGGTCAAAGCTATACATTTCAGCTTTCAGTTCTCTGCTTTATTTAATTATTAGCTAATGATTTGCAAAGATATCATTATGTTATGACTTTAATTGTTGAGGCACATGGCTATTGGTACTACAGGATGACACATTTAATTAATTGCAATTCATATACTTAATCTATTAATCAGATAGATAGTCGCTGATGTAGTAATCATTAATGAATGGTTTAGGTCTCCATGAGTCATTCATTAACTCATGATTATCTGTGCATTAGTTAAGAATGAATTGATGCAAATTAGTGCCCCCGTATTGTAAACTGTTACCGTAGTTTTTGTTGTTGTTTGTATGATTATTAACATACTATTTACGAAACCAAAGTCAGATGACAATCTAATGCAGTTTATAGTACTGTTCAACTGTTTTTAAAATTGATATTAATCAGACTTGTCTTGAGTATCAAAGGAGCATATTAGAATGATTTATGAAGGATAATGTGACAGTGAAAACTGGAATAATGATGCTGAAAATTCAGCTTTTTAAAATGATTTATTATATTTTTTCATCAGTTAAGAAATAATAAATACAATAGTACAATAAAGAAGCATATTTTGTATAGTTTTGTGTTGTCGGCTGTTACATCAAACATGAAGATACACCTTTAGTTTAACCTGAGAGGTGTTTGCAAAATGTGTTTATTAATTTCTATACTGTCAGTTATGGTCTTATCTAAACATTTTCATATGCCTTTTCCTACCTTTGCAGAAAAAATGCCTCAGCTCTGCACAGATCATACATTATAACTTTGACATTAGAGATATATTTCCAATCAGTTCACTCGCCTCCTATTTGTCTGCAGGAATATTTCATATAACCCTATCACAGACCTGCGTGTGGACCACTTTGACAAGCTGCATAAGTTAAAGTCACTGTAAGTCGTTTTATCATTTCCTGAAGCTGAAATAGTGGAATAAGTAAGAAATATGTTTTAAAGATTTTGTAAACTTTCCACAGTGAATATTGTTAATAAACCAAGAGACACCACAGAAATAGCTTGCAATTTTAGTAATGTGCTGTTTGCGGGGAACCTTTCAGTGCAGCACAATGGTCGTACCCAAACTTCACGCCGTGAAGATTGTCTTCTCCACTACTCAATAGAGGAAAAACAATCTGCTTTTAGGTCATACTTCAAAGACATCCAGAGAGCATCTTGGGCACAAAACTGCGTATTTATAAGAAAAGGAAAAGGGAAAAAAGGGCTAAAGCATTGTAAAGTGAATACTGAAATGCTAATGATGGTGGTTTTCTAAACAGCAACCCCTGAGAGAAAGCTTTTTGTGTCATAGGAGCATTGAGGGAATCGAAATTGGGAACATTCACAGAAAGATGTTTGAACCTCTCAAGAACCTGACTCACATGTAAGTGCTGCTTTTTGAAAGTTTTGATAACAAAACGCTTCTGCTTGCTCAGTTTCTGAAACTATATTTTCTGAAGTAGTCACCATTGAGAATGATCGTTTTTTAATGTTGAATAATGAAGTGTTGAGACTGATGTTTGAGATATTCTGCTTGAATTGCCTGACAGCTGACCATCTCTATAATTATTTGTAGTTTAAAACATTAAACAAATGACAGCAGACAAAATGCGGACATTTTGTAATGTTTTCTCTCTGGAAAAACCTCATTAAAAAAGATAAAGACAAACTCATTAGTTCTCATCTCAAAAATTGACTATAATATTTTGTATTCTATTAATTATTCATGGCAATCATTTTCCTCCATGACCTGGTATAGTAATTGGGAGTGATTCGCCTGAAAATATGGAGAGAAAAACAAAACAAAACAAGAGTGTCTGGAATATATATTGGAGTGTTTACAATTCCCTTTTCAATCTTTTCAGATACTTGAAGACCCAATATTGTGTCTGTCTTCTTTGCATATCTTGCGGTATATAATTCACTCTATGAAAAATGAGAACACTCGATGAATCTTGCAAGTAATTTACAATGCTTCCTCTCGGAGCGAGACTGAGAGTGTGCTTTTTTTGTTGACTGTGAAATTCAACTCAAGACTTCCTTGCTGTTTCTGGAACTATATCAGTTCTGTTCAGTGTGAATCTCTCCTCTCTCCTGTTGTCTTCCCCTTTATAAACACCTTTCTCAGTAAGGACAGGATGAGTGACAGCAAAACACCGTCACAGCAGCTAAGCAGCAGCTCTCATGTGTTCAATTAGGCAGGGAGTTGAAGCAGTGAGACAATAGTAGAGTTTGAAGATTGTTACAGTTTTATTACTTTAGTAAAGATTGAAAGATACTAATTAATTAGATGGCTAATTAAATGATAGACCCATTTACTATTAAAAAATAAGAATGATTTTAAAGATACATGTTGTGAACAATTCAATGATTAATATTTATTTGTTGTTGTGCTAAAGCCAAAATCATTTTTTGAAAAAGTATCTGTAAAATTTTTCCACCTATTTAAAATATTTACTATAAGTGTTGTGCATATATATATATATATATATATATATATATATATATATATGCACAACACTTCTAATAATAAATGTTGATCAGCTTATAGACAACACAATTAAAAATATTCTTGAACATATGAATATTTTATTTGCATTGCAAATAAAGAGATGTGCTGTCAGATGAACATTTTGAATAAGAGAAGTCATTTTCACAAATCTATATGCACTTAATTGGAATCCAATAAAGCTTTAATTGGAAAAAATTGGCTATTAGTTAACATGAACTAACAATTCATGCTTCTAGAACATTAATATTAAATCTTAATATTAATATTAATCTCAACATTTATTAATACAAGTTAATGCATCAGCTAATGTTAACGAATGAGACCTTATTGTAAAGTATAACAGTTTATCTCTTACTGTTGAAATTAGTATTTAATGTATTGAATTATGGAAATATTCATGATTATTATATATATATATATATATATATATATATATATATTTTTTTTTTTTTATCAGATTGTTCTTAGACATGTCATGGCACAACCAAAATGATGATCTGAATATTTTTGTCTTTTGTGCTTCTTTCTTCTTCTCAATTCTTCTTTCTTTCAGCTACTTCAAAAAGTTTCAGTATTGTGGCTATGCACCTCACGTCCGCAGCTGCAAGCCCAATACTGATGGCATCTCATCTTTCGAGGACCTTTTGGCCAACATCGTGCTGCGTGTCTTCGTCTGGGTTGTCTCGGCAACGACATGCTTCGGCAACATCTTTGTGATCTGCATGCGATCCTACATTCGCTCTGAAAACAAGCTCCATGCCATGTGCATCATCTCTTTATGCTGTAAGATGATATTTTGCATCTAATGCAGAGGCATTTTAAAGCGTGACTAAGTGTGTCGGAATACATTTCTGGAGCGCTATATGCTGTGTAGAAGATCGCAATGTGCTGCTCATCATCTCCTTGTGGCAAAAGCAATTTCACACATAATTAGTCTCATGCAACTTTCTATGCATTCTTTATTGTGTTTTTTTTCTTTACCTCTAGCATTGTTCAAAATATTATTTAGCCTATACTTAGGAATGCTTTGTGTGCATTTAACCGGAAATTCAAGCTTTTTCGTTAAGATGAGGTGGGGGGAAATCATCTTTTAAATTGCAGTTATGGAGGTTGTCCTAGTTCAGCAAGTGGATGGTGCCTTCTAGAAAAACAGACTGATAGCCTAAAGGCAGCTCATAGCCGGCCAACAGCATTCAAAGTCTGTGTTTACCTGACAGTGTTCCCTCTTGACTGAAGTGCTGCCACATGTTTCACGTTTTATTGCATGAAATTCACCCATACAGTCTGCTTCCTGTAAACTGATCTCCGCTGCACAAAGAAAATGTTTCTTTAACACTTTTCCTAATTCATATTGTACACACTTTAGCCTGCTCCCAAAGGAAACGGCAACCTATGAAATGAAAAGCAGTCCTTTGATTTCTGCTCTTTGATATGGGCTGAATAAGGGGGAAATCAAAGTTGTGCACTGGGCATCTGTATGCTCCAGAGAGGGCTGCCAGGGGCGATTCAGATGAGTGGAAGCTCATTCAGAGTACATGGAAATCAATCGCTCAGAGTGTCCACTTTGAAGTGTAGATGTCACACTTAGATGTAGCTACATTTACAGTTTGTTTTTACATTTACATTTAAATTCTTTCACTTACAACATGAAGTATAAGGTAACCAATAAAATGTTTATAAATAAGAATGAAAATAGGTGAGGAAAAGTGGGATATCTTATTTAATTGTTATATAATATTTTTAAAATATTATAATTATACAATGCATTTTATTAGTGTAAAGCTACTCACACACATGTACACTTATATCCACTCAATCCCACCGGTCACGTAAAGAAAGTTTTCATTTATGAAGCTCTAAAAATATTACTGACAGGTGTTTTAGTGCATTTTCTGCAAATATGGAAAAAATAAAGGGTCTCAATTAAATATGTGCGGTTTCACATGGTTAGTGCAAATTGTCACATGACCAGAGCAGTTTCCTGTTTGCACCATGAGATGATGATGGCTGCATCAAAGCTCCAAAACAAAAGGCTAGTAATGTATGTTAACATAAAGATACGACACATTTTTGGTACACGTTATCTTTAAGGTGTTTAATATTAATATATGAATTAACAATTATTCAGTATTCTTGAGTGTGGACATAGAATGAGTAAACATGTTGATGGTCACAATTTTAACCGGTGGGATAATATTTTTATATTAATACTTATAGTATATAGTATAATTATTCAATGTTGTGTAAGGGTTTTTATGTATAATAATAACCACAGAATGTGATGAAACAGTTTAAAATGGGTTAATAACTGGGCTGAGATATATAAGAATTTTGATGACTGCAGAAATAATTTAATTTCGGTATACATATTATCCCACCGATCACAATTGTGACCTACCATAAAATTTCAAAAATAATTATTGATTATTTCAAAGGGTTACTAATTACATAACATTTTGATATTTTCATGTCTGAGAAAAATTTGGGATTAAATAGTGAATATAGTGAAATATATTACTGCAATTTAAAACAACTGTTTTCTATTTTGATATATTTTAAAACATTTATACCAGTGACGGCAAACCTGAATTTTCAGCAGCTGTTATTCTCGTCTTCTATATTATGTTCTTTAGCACAATTTTTTGCTATTACATTAAATGGGTCTAATAAAACATTTTCTTAGGAAACTATAATATAACTCACCCCACTGAGCTGTTCCCGTAAACTATATATTTGTAACACTTTGGTAACATCATTATGACCCACCATCTGCCTCAGGCATGGTCAGCTCATGTGTTAAATGCTCCACAATTACCCAGCAGCTGATCGTGCCTAAATTGCTCAATTGGCTTTGTCAGTCATGGGGAAAGTTTCTGGGTTAATAGTCTATGGGTGAGAAATGCTCTCAATTTTAGGGCACCTGGAGGAGGAAAATGGGTCAGACGTGGAAAGTGGCAGACTGGTAATAAAGGCTTTTTGATTTTTAGCCTGCTGTCAGTTTTCATCAAGAGTTTTTTTTTTTTATATATATATACATAGTGCTTTAGTTGAAGCAAACTGTACTGCAAAAATACTTAAATAAGGCTGAAAAAAAAAAAGTTTTAATAGTTTTCTGCTTTTTGGAAGTTCTAACACAAGGAACACAAGTAATATGTCTCAAAAAATTGATGTACAATCAGTACACTCTCATTTATCACGCTGAACCTACAAGCACAGCAGTTAGAGTAACAGTTAAGTCCGAAATTATCGTCTGAAATTTTCGCACGTTAAAAAATAAATACGACCTCATGTTGTGTCAATCACGTTTACACACTGCCTCCGAAACTTTCGTCCGTAATAAAAAAAAATTGGACCAGATTCAATTTTCTGCGTTTTTGCATCCGTAGCAAGCATTTTGATAGGAAAGGATGACAAATACGAAAAAAACGCATACGAAAATATTGGAGGAAGGACCTTAAGTTAGGGCTGAAAATATGGTTAATTTTAAGAAATTATACAGCGTAAGAGATGTTCTATAGTAATTCAACTAAACTCAAAGTTAGTTCTGTTTTTACAGTGTATTGACTACATAAAAACTATCTATTTAAAGCTATATTTAAAATCACTATCACATATTTATCTCATGTAACCTATAAAAATGATGTACATTTGTCTAGCTTACGAGCTCTTTCTCTGCTAAACAGGTGCAGACGGTCTGATGGGTGTCTACCTCTTCATGATAGGCGCGTATGACCTGAAGTTTCGGGGCGAGTATAATCGTCACGCTCAGGCCTGGATGGATAGTGTACCCTGTCAGGTGATTGGATCTCTAGCCATGCTCTCAACCGAGGTGTCAGTTCTGCTTCTCACCTACCTCACACTGGAGAAATACATCTGCATCGTCTACCCATTCCGATACCTGACCCCCGGCCGCAGACGCACTGTTACCATTTTGGTGGTCATCTGGATCTTGGGCTTTTTTATTGCTTTCTTGCCTCTCGTCTGTAAAGGGGTTTTCAGAAACTTCTATGGAACCAATGGTGTGTGTTTCCCTTTGCATTCTGAGCAGCCAGAGACTCTCGGAGCTCAAATCTACTCCATTGTGATCTTTCTGGGTACGTGAGAATCCTTTAATTGTGTTCAAAAGATGTTCTATTAGATGATAGCGCACAACAGTTGGGTTCTGGCCTTGAAACCCCAGTTATTTTCTCTATAGAGAAATATATTTGTAATGATTCTGTGTAAATCATTTATGACAGACCTACCATAAGCTCTGAGGTAATGGTATATGCTTTTATTGAAGCCACCAGTCAGAATAATTTTATCATTTCAAAACCATGCTCATAATCCGTCAATTGTCTTTTGTGTTATAGGCTGATATTTTAATATTTTGAAATAAATACATTTTTTTATGGAAAAATTTATTCTTATGCTCGCCAACACTCAAAAAAAAAAAAAAAATGGTGCTATATAGCACTTAAAGTGGTTCTTGGCTCGTAATCATAGGGGAACCACTTTTAGTGCTATATAGCACCATATCTTTAAAGGTGCTATACAGCACCTTTGTCAAATGGTGCTATGTAGAACCATAAGAGGTGCCATACTGCATTGTATTTCTTCAACAAAAATGGTAAAAACTGTAATATTGTGAAATATTATATTAAAATGTCATTTATTTCTGGGATGGCAAAGCTGAATTTTCAGCAGCCATTACTCCAGTCTTCAGTGTTACATGATCTTTCAGAAATCATTCTAATATTCTGACTTGGTGCTCAAGAAACATTTTTTATTATTATCAGTGATGAAAACAGTTATGCTGCTTGTTTTTTATACATTTTTTTCAGGATTGTTTGATGAATAGAAAGTTGAATAGAACAGAAAATATATATATATTGTTTTTAAAAACTATCTTTATGTACCTTTTGTATTAATCTCAGAGCTGATTGGTTTGGTTTATGTATTGATTCCCTATGGAGAAAATCAATTGAAAAACACAGAGACAGCTGAAAAAGTGGTTGGTCGATGTGGCACTCAGTCAAAGCTTTTTAAGACATTTGAGATATCATAATTCCCCCTTCAAAAGTTTACTTTTGTTTGCTAGCTTTCCTTTTCTTGCAGCAGTAAGAGTTATTTTGGACTCTTTTGTTCCTGGTTAAGAAATTGCTCTCTCTGTGAGTGCTCAATTTGTTTGTGTGATAGAGGTTACATCCAGAGGTCTAAGTTTAGATTGGAAAAGAGGACTAAGGGCACTGACATTATTAAGAGCACTGAAAAAATGTAGTGGTTTCCAGCAAAACCAATCATCTCAACAATAACTTAATCTTTCTTGACCTGAAAGGTGTTTAAAGTGTACTGTTGTGGTGCTTATGTTTTGTATTGAGGTCATCCTTCACATTGATGAATGATTTTCGCTGTTATATATCATGTCAAAAACATATCCTGTTTCCAAATAGGTCTCAATTTGGTGGCTTTTCTCATCATCGTACTGTCTTATGGAAGCATGTTTTACAATATCCAGAGAACAGGAACGCAGACGACCAAATACAGCAACCACATTAAGAAAGAGCTGACCATTGCCAAACGCTTCTTCTCCATTGTCATCACCGATTCGCTCTGCTGGATTCCCATTTTCATACTCAAGATCCTTTCACTGATGGATGTCGAAATACCTGGTAAGTGCATCACGGGCCATTTAAAGTCTTCAGGGCCATGGGTTTCTTCAAGGATGAATCTGATATTGGGCTGAAGCAGTATTTTTATCAGCTGCAGTAATTCATCATTCTCTTTTTCTGTAAGTGTCTGTAAGTAGTGAAATGGTTAAAGGCATCTAAATGTGAATACAATATGAAGAACATGCTAGTTCAAGTTTTACTTCTCCTTAGGAATTATAGCTAGAAAAAGGAAAATGTTCTCATTATCTACTGTACAGTCAGTGCTCTCCCTCGTGTTGTTACAGACCTGTATGCATTTCTTTCTTCAGTGGAACAAAAAAAGAGACGTTTTGAGTAATGTTCCGATCATTTGTTTGCATATAATTGCAATGAATGAGGGCTAGAGCTTTTAAGCTTCAAAAATGGCAAAAAAGCACCATAAAACTGCAGTTCCTATGGCTATATTCCAAGTCATCTCAAGTAATGACTTACAGCTGTGCACGAGAAACTACAAAAGTTGTCATTTATTAATGATCTTTCCCTCCAGTGAGCAGCTACCTGCTGAAACTGGATCGAGTCAAATTTTGCAAACTGATTTATTGAACAAATTTGACTTAGCTTTAGAAGACCAGGCCTAAATTATAGTGCACAAGTCATCATGTGGGCTACTTTTATGGAGCGTTTCATTAAAAAAAAAAGAAAGTCATACAGGTTTTGAACAACATGAGTGTAAACAAAGACAGAATTGTATTTTTGGGATGAGCTGTGCTTCCAAAGTATTTTCAAAAACATTGACTCCTTTTCACAAAAAATTGTGGGAATTATTTCATATTTTTGTACATTTAGAATAAGTTTTTGGGATCTGAATCATGATTTGTTTGTGAAAACATTCATACACAGATTTCACACACAAATCCATGTCTACTCGTGCTTAGTGAATGAGACCCATTGGATGCTCTTTCCATCTGCATAATATTCGACAACGGCTGGGCAAATGACACTGTGCTCCATTATGATTGCTGAACCCAAGCTATATTTTTCTAGGACACTTCACTGAAAGATTGTAGTTTTTGTTCCCATCCTCTATTTGAATGATGATCGTTCTGGAGATAATTAATGGGCAGTTGGGAAGTGGACTGCCTTTTCCAAAATGATTTTTCAAAGAAAAGCAATCAGCTAAAAATGACATGGGATATCAACCCTCAATGCATAATTTTCTCCCCATTACTCTTCTCTGCAGGAACCATCAGCTCGTGGGTCGTCATCTTCATTTTGCCCATCAACAGCGCACTCAACCCCATCTTGTACACGCTGACCACGCGGCCCTTCAAAGAAACACTGCTGCAGGTGTGGTCCAACTACAGGCAGCGGAGACCCCTCCTCAGCAGCCACCCGGCTCATCTGCCTTCCTTTACGTGGCAGGAAATGTGGCCACTGCAAGAAAACAGCCAAACCCTCTGCACACCGGACTACCTGGCGCATCCGTCTGAAATGTCTAACACCGCCCAGTTGCTGCCAGTGGAGGGGTCGAACGGGACATGAGAGGGTCTGATGGAGTCCTACCATCAGCATCACCTCATGCCTCACAGCCATGGACTCATTCTGAAAGGACAAACATTTCTTTTTGTATGTTTGTGGATGTTTACATGCATGTCCTCACTCAGAGCAGGGATAATAATGATGCACTGCATATAAGGACTGATTGCCATCATGAGCGTGTGTTTGTTTGGGAGGATATTAGGAGAACGGCGCAAAAAAAAAACAAAGACACAGAGCCAGATGTTTGCAAGCCCTGCTGAAAAGACCTGCTGGTTCATGCTGATTAGTACTGGTCTATGCGGTTTACCAAGGGAAAGCTGTTGGTTAAGAGGATTGTCAAAAAATTACAGTTCTGTCATCATGTCGTTTCAAACTCATGAGCAGAATACAAAATTATTTTATTTTAAGAATTTTTCTGCTGTTTTTGTGCATTCAATGAACGTCAATGGAGGGCAAAACAGAATTATTATACTTAACTTAAAATGAAAGCCATTTTGTTACTTGAAATAAAATAAATGTTAACTGAATTACATAGCAAAAACTTTAGTATCCATTTTGACATTTTCATTTACTTTGATAAACTTGATATATTAAAATAACTAAAACTGAAATAAAATTAATGAAGATTTTTATAGATATGTTCAAAATGGAAACTAATAAAATGACTAAAACTCAATAAAATTACTAAAGTTGTAACAAATTAAAAGCTAATTCAAAATATTAATACTATATACATAAATTATATTTAAAAAATAATATATAAATTATAATTTCACATTCACATACCAAAAAGAAATAAATACAATAAGTGAATAAAACAAAAATGATATTTATATTAATTAAACATATTAATACCATACATATATATATGTATGTATGTATGTATATATGTATGTATATATATATATATATATATATATATATATATATATATATATAAGTGCTGTCAAACGATTAATCGCATCCAAATATAAATACACACACATACACTATATATTTAGAAAATATTTACATGTATATATTTATATTTATATAATTTAAATTATATATAAATATATTTAATATATAAACAACATATTTTTCTTAAATATATACATGCAGGTGTGTATTTATATATACATAATAAATATACACAGTACACACAGATATACTATGTGAACAAAAACTTTTATTTTGGATGCGATTAATCGTGATTAATCGTTTGACAGCACTAATTATATATATATATATATATATATATATATATATATATATAAATAATTTTACATACACATACCAAAATAAATAAATAAAATAAAAATAATTAAATTACAAAAATTTCAACTAATAGTAATATATTAGTATCTTAGGGGTACTAAAATAGACCTGAACAACAACAACAAAAAGAACGCTTTAAGCTCAAAATAGGATACAGGTAGTGTCATGGATAGAACCTCTGGATCGTTTCTACATGAGAATGAGTAAATGATGACAGAATCTTCATTTTTAAGAAGCCTGGTAGAGGCATCAGCACACCAGCATCCAAAAGACAACATACAATATGCTAGTGGCCAGCAAAGCTGATCTTTTCAACAGGGACATAACAGCACAATTCATTCGATTGTATTGTATTGATAAGTCATTGATAAAGCTTAATCAGTTTGTTTACTAGTGACTCATCCACAGAGTCTGAAATGACGGAGAAAATATAGATATGGTTGAATAATAAAAGTGTTTACTTAGTGTTTTACCATCAGTCAGTGTTACACATTAGACTTTTTGCCCCTGTTTGTTGTATTAATTGACATCTTGTCTTTTCAGTGTTAGTACTGGTGTGCAGCTATTCAGTGTTTAAGATGTGTTTCTTGTCCAAATGAAAATGTGTGTAGCATGTTAATACCTGCTGCTTTTTGTACAAATGTACATATATATTGTATAGAATTATTTTTATCTAGCCAAACTGGTTCAAGCATCATTCAGGGTTTTAACAGATGTTGTAGGAGCTCTTCAGTTTCCATGAGAAATATCAATCCTAATACTGTAAGATGTGAAGGCAGAAGGGAGGCCGTTGTTTTAATTAGAGATATCTGTCAGTCATTTTAATTGTCTTTCTCTTTCAAAACCAGGAGAAACAAAGTGAAAATGTCCACTCAGTGTTGCCTTGTTTTTATTATTGTATCATCAGAAGGACTATGTTTAATGTACAGCTTTTATGGAAATAACTCCATGTATAAATAGAAACCCATACATAATTTTTCGTCCTTATTTGAATATTTTTTATCTGAAACTGTCTGCCTGCACGCACAATGATATCTTCATTCAGGGAGTAATATATAAAGATAAAGTGGGATGAATCTTGCACATGTCAGTGAACATGAGCATATTCAGTCTATATTTAACCCTCAATAAAATAATAATATATCTGAAATTAAAGGTCCTGAATATGGATTTATTCTCATGAAACTATTTTTTTTCTTCATGAAATTATATATATATATATATATATATATATATCTCTGTGTGTGTGTGTGTGTGTGTGTGTGTGTGTACACACAAATATACATATATAATTTCATGAAAATGAAGCCATTTGCCATATTTAGGACCTTTAAAGTGTTTTGCACTGTGACTGTTATTCTTATGGCGTTTTCTACCCCAGTTCTTATAACTGTAATGTCATTCACAGCACTGTAATTTTCAATAAAATGTAATTGAAATAGTACATGATAGTAATTAATCCATTTAATTACACAGATTCACACAGTATCAAAGTAGTGAGATATTTACAAGTATAACATACAAATATTATAAAGTTTGAGGTTTGTTATGTTATCCGTAATTTAGAGAAACATTGCTTTATTGCCATGCAAACAATGTCATAATGTTAAAAAAAAAGATCTGTTATGGTCTTAAAATATGCTTATCTTCATGCAATATTATATTAGAATATATTACTTTTTTTTTTTTTGGGGTGAAATATGACCTGACATGTTTTTGTGAGATTCGCCTAGCTGCAAAGACCACTTAATTGATACAATGCCCTCTGAGCAGGCACAAGGCTTTTATGTCAGTTGGACCCATTTATAAATAGCTGTCAACTAATTATTAATAAAACACCATTAGTGACACTCTCACACTCCTCTCTTACATGTGGAAGGTTATCATTTACAACTGTGATCATTGAGAAAAACAAAAACAAAAAAAAAAACAAAGTTGTTTGCACTGTCAAGTCATCGAAAGAAGAATATTTTCATGTTTCCCTCAAGAAAATGCTGTTTTTGTGACATGTCATTCTCAGAGATTACCTTTAATTTTATGAATGTAAAGATGAAAAATAAAACAATTACTTTTTCAAAAATATTTTTGGTATTTTGAATGCAATTTGGTAGTTTGAGTGCAATGCTTTCACAGCTCACTATTTCAGAAAATGTTTGTCAGTAAAGGTGTTGATATATTGCTTCACACCATACACACCTGTGTCACTAAATTTAGGTGAAGTTCCCAAATGATTCACATGTGGGAGAATGTTCTGTGCTATAGGTGTGAAGACGTATGACGTTACAAGTATGTAATATCTCTATTTTTAAAACGTTAATATATTTCTCTACATGCATTCTGTGCTATTTACTGATCGTCAGTGTTTTTGGTTTCTAGTAATTAAAACTCACAAATGCCCCATAAGCAGCCACACATCACCAATAGCCCCTATTAATCTATTTTCTTAATCGCTTTTCCCTAATTATTTGTATCTTGTGGGACTGATGCTGTGATGATATGGGTTATCATGTTTTATCACCATGTAGAATTA
This sequence comes from Onychostoma macrolepis, assembly GCF_012432095.1. NCBI lineage: Eukaryota > Metazoa > Chordata > Actinopteri > Cypriniformes > Cyprinidae > Onychostoma > Onychostoma macrolepis. Next base: position 16,814,688 of record NC_081168.1, on the reverse strand, counting down.
AATTTTCTTCTATGCGGTGGAAAAGAGTAAAGTGAGCAATTACACTAAACACAGACTGTTGCAAAAAATATAACAGTCAATTTCACAAACACTTAAAATAGCTACGGTTAAGCTAAGTTAATTCCAGAAAGTCATCTCAGACACAGGCCACCACAAACATGTCTGACTGAAAATCCAAGCCAGAATAAACCAGATGGACATGCTAAAACAGAAAGAAAAAAAGAAAAAGAAAAAAAAGTAAATTGGACCCTAAACAGAGAATATGCCTATAAATAGGTCAGTCACACACTGTGACTGACCTGGACTGAAAATGTCTTGACCATGTGTGAAGTCTGTGTTGGCATGGCGACAGGCAGATAAATTAGGTGACCCTATTGCACATTAAATAAAGTGGAAACAGAGCTTCATTGACTGACAGCTTGCCATAATTATGGGTTAATCCTAGTTATTCTAGCCAGTGTATATTATTAACCGCTTAATTTTCATGAAAATAAAGTTATAATGCAAAAACAAATATGCAGTGGTCTCCAAAATGGGCTTGATGGCTTCTTCAATGTTTAAAATTTGGGAGAAAGGAATATGGTCTGTGATGAAAATATTAGATAATATGTGACCCTGGACCATAAAACCAGTCTTAAGTCTCTGGATTATATTTGTAGCAATAGCCAAAAATACATTGTATGCGTCAAAATTATAAATTTTTCTTTTATGCCAAAAATCATTAGGACATTAAGTAAAGATCATGTTCCATGAAGATATTTTGTAAATTTCTTACCGTAAATGTATAAAAACGTCATTTTTGATTAGAAATATGCATTGCTAATAATTTAATTTGGACAACTTTAAAGGTGATTTTCTCAGTGTTTAGATTTTTTTGCACCCTCAGATTCCAGATTTTCAAATAGTTGTATCTCGGCGTAAATATTGTCCGATCCTAACAAACCATACATCAATGGAAAATTTCGAAAAATTGACACTTAAGGTTTTGTGGCCCAGGGTCACATATGTCTTTTGAAACTTTTAGATACAAATTTAATTTATATGGCAGAAAACAGTATGATAACATCACCAAAGCTATCCCACAATCTATAATTCAGATGTCTTGTAACTTATCTCAAAATAATGTAAAACCTTGTCTTCCTCAGCTTTTGATGAATGGAGTTTCTCTTACTAACCTAAATTTACCCAATATTGCTATCCGGAAAGTCTTTATAAAGGAATTATATCCTTTTCCTTCAAATAAAAATTCAACACAAGATCCAGGGGGTGTGGTTGGATCTAGATCCAACTCCTCCCACCTTACATTTATCTAAACCTACCAAGTATAGGTCTCTGCAGCAAAGTAATGGGAGTTACCAGATCGGGGCGTTTTTTGACCATGTTACTTGATTGGCTGACGTCATAGTGACGGTAGGTTTAGGGGTGAGGTTAGGTCAGGGGGATCATTTTGATTGCATGATTTAGAAACACCCAGCAGTTTGAAAACGCCCAGCAATTCACAAACACCCACTTTTGCTCTGCAGAGACCTCAATCTCCAACCTACCCATCTCCACCCCCTGGATGTGGATCCAACCCCGCCCCCTGGATCTTTTGTTCTGCAGCGAGGAGCTACTGGTGGAATGAGCTGCCAACCTCCACCCGAACTGTTAAAATCATCACATCCTTCAAGATAAAGCAGCTGAAGACCTTTTCCACAAGTACAAAATCACCCCCACACTATTAACCTATACACTCACTCACTCACTCAATCAATCAATCAATCAATCAATCAATCAAACATCTCTCATTTTCTGTAGCTTGCCTTCCATTAGCTATCTAATAAACCTGCCCATTGTGTAATACGAATATTGTTGACTCTTTCACAGATTTCTTTGTTTCTCTTTTGTAAGTCACTTTGCATAAATTTACATTTTTAGCATTTTAACTAATAATAATAATAATTTATTATTATTATTATTTTAACATTTTCATTTATTTTAGTAATTGCCTGTATAGGTGTACTCTATCTCTAATCCCAGATTGCAGAGCGTCCCCTACAGCCGAAAGTAATAAAAGTTTCCTGACAGCTAAACTGAATGACAGTTGCCCCTCGCTATCACGGACACCGGGTAACTCTTATCCGCATGAGTTTATGATCAGCAGTCATTCGCAAGTGTTTTTTTTTTTCTTTTCCCGGCGCGTTTTTGTGACGTCATTCGGAGCTGCGCAACAGACGCGCTGAGTTTGTTATGACACATATTTTGTAACAGGGTAAACCAGAGTGGTATTTGTTTGTCCACACTCAACCTGGAAAACCACGGGAAGCACTTGACCAGAGTCACGGCCGCACAATAAGCTCCATACATGTTTCCAGCCTGTAGATATTCCCTCCAAGGTACTGTCACACTTTCACTGACGTGTAGCCAATACGCTAACAAACGTTGTAAACCTTTGATTCTACACACCTGAGAGTATATATATTGTCCTACTAAGTTGTTATTAACCATGTTTAGACGAATTATGCGTTTAACTGTAGGTTTATCCGTTTAGCTAGCAAACAGTATCTTGCAGCTGTTTAAGTCAAAGGGAAAGTAGGGTAAAGGTCACTCGAATATCTGTCAGTGTATGTGTCCTTGTGTCTGAGAGATGAATACTTAATAACGCGTTCATGCATTAAATATATACATGAAACTGTTTTTTTTTGTAAGCAAACAAGTAGTGCTTACAAGTCTGCTTGCCTCTTTTAACAGAGTAAGTTACCTTAGTTGGCCTGTTACTTAAGGGAGGATTTTGTAACAGCTTATCCTGTTATATAAAGTTGATCCATTTAGTTTGGAGCAACTTTATTGATATACTTACATGCACTATAGACAGTATATATACACAGTGTGTTTGTAATACTAAACTTTTTGTTAATCCGATATGAAGTTAATATGTAGCTGTATGAGAATGATCTTGTCTGTGTTTTGTGTGACCTAATTGTTTTGACTTTTTTGTTTTTGCAGCACGGAGGTGTGTAGGTGCACTGAAGGCGGTTCAAGCGGAGCATGTCGCTCCTCAGGTGTACTCCACACGGAGTTCCTCCTCCACTGTGCCACGAATTACCACACATTACACAGTGTGCCCCAGAGATAAGGACCCACGATGGGAAGGTCAGTTCTGTGCTACATTGTTATTTCATCACTTTATCCTCTTTAGAGGTGAGAGCCAACACATTTTGATTGGATAGGACAGAGAGAAATTCAGATTCTGGATTTTATTTACAGCAAAACCTGGTAATTTACAAGAGAATGAGTGCGTGTATTTGTGTATAGTATACAAATAATAAATAATTATCCATGTGTATGTGATATGTAGCATGAGATAAGAACTATATTATATTTAATGTATGTATTCATAGTAAATATTATAAATGACACTTACATTATTTATGTATATATCTATATCTATCTATCTATCTATCTATCTATCTATCTATATATATATATATATATATATATATATATATATGATTTATAATATTAAATACCATACCACTCCATATCAGATTAACTCCCTCTATTTCCATTTTCAAGTCTGCTGTAATGACATACTTATTCTCACTGTCCTTCAATGTTCCTTTGACCACTGGTTTGATCTTTTTTCTTTACACTATTCTTTTGTGTGTGTTTTGCACTTCTTGTAGTTTGATTTCTGAATTTCACTTAGGTCAGCATTGATTTTTGAAATGTGCTTCATAAATAAATATTGCTTTGCACTGTAGATATTTTTAATTGACTTGTTAAAAAAAAAAAATATATATATATATAATGAACTTGTTACTGAAAGTTGTACTGTAAAATATTTGCTTTTCAAGACTTTACTGAACTTCAGAATAACTAAAGGATAGCCTGTCTGACTAAATATAGCATGTCACTGAAAATCATCAGCTTGCTTAGACTGATTTGACTCTCATTTACATTTAATATGTATAAATTATAAATTAGCTGCTATTTATCTCTACATTAATACCCATTATATTAGCCATTGGTAGCTGAGTTGACATTTCATAAACCTTGTATTTTTAGACTAAATCCAGAATTAGATTTTGCATTTAACGGCACTGGGTGATTTTTGTATCACAAAACAGGCTCAGATAATTGTCAGCGACTCTGTGATTGTCTGTTTTCATATGTTCAGGGGTGGAAATGGAGCGCTTCGCTGATGAGGCAGACGTTGTCATCGTTGGTGGCGGTCCAGCCGGCCTGTCAGCAGCCATCCGGCTGAAGCAGCTGGCCAGTCAGCATGAGAAGGAGCTGCGGGTTTGTGTGGTGGAGAAGGCATCTCAGATCGGAGCTCACACGTTATCTGGAGCCTGTCTAGAGCCCACTGCACTCAGTGAGCTTATTCCAGACTGGAAGGAGAGAGGGGTACAAACAAACACACACATGCAATTCTTTACCCCACTTAGGATCTGTTAACACACAACAAAGACTATTGTAAATACTATATTCCTATTTTACATAATTCATAATCAAAAATAGCTGTAAAAATATGGGAAATATGTTGGCATTCTGATTTACTGTCATGTTATTGATAAGCATTTTCTGATTGTGTTGACACACGAACCAATGATGACCATGACACTGGTTTTGATTCATGTCTAACAGGCTCCACTGAACACTCCAGTTACAGAGGACAAGTTTTCCATTTTGACAGAAAAATACCGCATTCCTGTTCCAATATTACCAGGTAGGTTATTGCTATTGCATAAGGCCATTTTGGAGAGTTATAGAACTTCACACAATGAGAATTACATAATGGAAGAAAAAAAAAAGGTCTACTTGTGTCGCAGTGTTCTGAGTGGTTTTGTAACCTATACAAACTTTTAAAGCTTTTTAAGACTGGTTCAGTTACATGAATGCATTTAAATGCAATTTGTGAACACAGGACTTCCAATGAATAACCATGGAAACTACCTAGTTCGTCTGGGGCATTTTGTGCGCTGGCTTGGGGAGCAGGCGGAGGAGATGGGAGTGGAGCTGTATCCAGGCTACGCAGCAGCTGAGGTCAGAATGCCTTCCTTATCTGAACACATTTATTAATGATGCAATTAACCATTATTTTAATTAGACCTTCTTTCTGTACTTGTAATTTGTATTGTGAGCGATGTGCTGTACTTATTAAAGCTCTGGATTGGTAACCAAAAGGTTGTAGGTTCAAGCCCCACGAGATGATTAGCACACTATAACCTGGAATTTATTTAACTTCAGGACTGCTGTTTCTGTAGTAAGCATGGTTCCCACGGTCATAGAAAATTTGGAAATAAATTTTCAAAATATTAAAATTGGAATTTTAAAATAGTTCATCACAAATGTCATGGAAATGTATACAATTTTAAAAGGTCATAGAAATTTATGTGATGTAAACATTTCTGTAGTTCCTCCTTAGATTGCCTTGAAATGACACTCTACGAGTGCATTTTCTATTAAATTATTTAAAAAAAAAATAGTAATCAAAAACAACTGAAAAATCATGGAATAAAGAAAGTTAATTGGTTAAGAGGCAGGGAAATGCATAATACATTCTGTAAGTTGCTGTTGATAAAAGTTAAAAAAAACGTCACATGATGAGATATGAAGTTGTAATCTTGAGACTCAAAAATGTTCAGTTATGACATCACATGAATTCCTATGGTGAGTCACAATTACAAGATAAAAAGTTAGTGACATTACTTTTGTCACATTACAGTTGACAAACTCTTGTCAACCTGTCTTTTTCGCTCTCTCTCTCTCTCTTTTTTTTTTTTTACACAGGTGCTGTTTCATGAGGACGGAAGCGTGAAGGGAATTGCAACCAATGATGTTGGCATTGCTAAAGATGGCTCTCCAAAGGTTTTATATGTCAATATACCTTCCAGTGCAGAATATGCAAATGCCCTAAATACACATGCACCATTTAAAACACATTTTTTATTTTTATATAAGAATAATTATAATCTAAAACCGTCTGCTGAATGTTCACACCAAGGCCAAATGACTTCTGTGAACTACAGTGAACGATTGCAGTGAGAAAAAATAAAAGGGTAACTGTGGGCAAAGTGATTCTGCTATGCAGATGGCATATTGTGTTCTATTACCACCACATTTCAATCTGTTGAACTCCCCCAGGATGTGTTTGAGAGAGGCATGGAGCTCCACGCTAAGGTCACTTTGTTTGGTGAAGGCTGTCACGGACACTTGGCCAAGCAACTCTACAAGCAGTTTAATCTCAGGGAGAACTGTGAACCGCAGACATACGCTATCGGTCTCAAAGAGGTACAAAACCCCTCTTGCTTTGATGCTTTAAACTTGCATAAATATTTCTATGTTCAATTTGATGTCGCTGTTTCCCTTTAAGTGACAACGTTTGTAGTGAAATCAGCTAGTTCATTTTCATGTTTGGAGTCATTGCTTTCATTTAAAAGCTTGATGCAATTTTTATGAACTGATGAATACAAAACAAAACATAAAACAGTGCTTTCTTCTAGCTTTGGGTCATTGATGAGAAGAAGTGGCACCCAGGACGGGCAGAGCACTCGGTTGGCTGGCCTCTAAACAGGAACACGTACGGAGGCTCCTTCCTGTACCACCTCAATGAGGGAGAACCATTGGTGGCCCTGGGATTTGTTGTAAGTCATCTTATTCCTGAACATTTTGGGTGGAACTCTGATTGAAGTGTTTCATTGGATTTGCAAAAGTCCTCTTTGAAGCCTTAATCTTAAAGCAGAATGTTCTGGATTGATGTCTTTGTCAGGATGCTTTGATCTGTATAGATATTATTGACCTCTTTCATCATGTTCTTTCATGAGCTAAAACGAGTGTGAAAAGGCTTTCAACTTTTGAAGTTGTTCCTGGTCAGGGTCTGTCATGAGGACATTCACTCATCCTGTTGATAATGTAGCATATCAAAATGACATTTTTTTTTTCCAATCACTTTTTAAAGAGGCATTTCACGGAATGCTTGTGATTCATAGAAAATAGTCTCAATTCCAGACGTCTTGAGGAGTTCGGCAGTGATGACGGGCTATTATCCAATGTCGTCATGGCCCGGGATGGTACTCAGTCTGATTGGTCACAGTTGTGTGGAGATACAGTGCAGCATTTGATTGACAGAACTAAATCAAATCTCATGATTGCTCTGAATTGTTTGTCCCTTAAATACAGTTCATTTGCTTGCTGAGCTGTTAGCACAGGCATTGCAATTTTGAGATACGCTGTGTGAAAATACATTACTGTTCAAAAGTCTGGGGTCAGTAAGATTTTCTTTTTTCTTTTAAAGAAGTAATACTTTTATTCAGCAAAGATGACAGTAAGACAATCATAGTGTTACAAAAGGCTTTTATTTTAAGTAATTTTATATTCATCAAAGAATCCTAAAAAAAAGGTCTCACGGTTTCCACAAAAAATATTAAGTAGCTCAACTGTTTTCAACAATAATAATAATAATAAAAAATGTTTCTTGAGCACCAAAACGGCAATATTAGAATGATTTCTGAAGGATCATGTGCCATCATAGGAATAAATTACAATTATTACTGTATTTTTACAAACATTTGACAAACATTAAAAAAAATTTCCCAACCTCAGCCATTGGATTAGTAGGGTATTTGGGCCAGATCAAATTGGGGCTCATCTTAGCTGGCGACAGTAAGCAAGGAGGGTGGAGCTTTGCAAACAGTCAGCGCAGTTATTCTATTATGGTCATCTGCAGATATGTTTGTGTGTGTCTCCTCAGGTAGGTTTGGACTACACTAATCCCTATCTGAGCCCGTTCAGGGAATTCCAGCGTTGGAAACATCACCCCTCTGTAATGTCAACCTTGGAGGGTGGCAACAGGATAGCATATGGAGCCAGAGCCCTCAATGAAGGAGGTGTCCAGGCATGTCAGCGACTTGAAATTCTCAATGTATATATTCTTCTGTTTTCTCTTGATGAACTTCTCTCATTTGTGATCTCCCCTTCAGTCGATTCCTAAACTGACCTTCCCAGGTGGCATGCTGATAGGGTGCAGTCCAGGCTTCATGAACGTGCCCAAGATCAAAGGCACACACACAGCCATGAAGAGTGGCATGCTGGCGGCCGAGAGTGCCTTCAGCAAAATCACAGATGAGAATCTGCAGTCAGAAACAGCAGGTAGCAATCCCAGACATCTTTGCAAATTAGCTGAAGTGTAACTCACAGGGCAGTATATTAAAGGTGTCCATGTATCCTAGACAGAGAATGTTTTTATGTTCTTTTTGCACTCTGTTAGGTCTTTATATTCCTGAATATGAAGAAGCTTTTAAAAAGTCCTGGATCTGGAAGGAGTTGTATTCTGTGAGGAACATCAGACCATCTTTCCATAGCTATTTTGGTCTCTACGGAGGGATGGTGTACACCGGGATATTCTACTGGATTTTGAGAGGAAAAGAACCATGGACTCTAAAGCATAATGGTAAGAACAAAGAAACACGTTATGAAATGTTTGCTTGTTTATAACAAATGCTTTTCATTTAAATCAAACATTGCAAATAGATGCAAATTCTGAGCTATAAAGTCAGTGCAGTGTATTTATATTTATTTTATTTAATAGATGGTATATGCACATGAATTAATGAATTACACTGAAGAGTTGAATTAATGTCATTAATGTCCATTAACGAGTGAATTTTAGTCCTTTCTGATGCTTCTATAGATGGAAAATGCTGGGCGAAATCAGTTTCAAATTGGGTTTTTATCTGCTGGAAAAAAGGTGTTGTTTGAAAAGTACTATTTACAATTACATACTGTATATTAACTCTGAGAAAGAACTAGAAGGGCATGCAATCAGACATTTGAAATAAAATAAATACTGCCAAATGCTAAGTGAATGAATGTAAATAGTCTTTTCCTTCCAAAAGATTTGAAATGCCCAAGGCAACATGGGTTTTTAGACTATATTATTCATAGTTTGTGTTGTTCCTTATCAATATCACTTTTGTTGAAAAACAAATGTTACAATATTGTCCGAAACCTTACTTTGTCCAAAAAATTTTAAACTTTCGGAGGTTTCTAATTCCTATTTAACACAACGTAGTAGCAAGTAAACAACGTAAGCACAACTTGAGCACAATTGTATATTCTTCTTTGTTCTCATTTCTGAATTCATTTCAGAGTTTTGTCTCATTTCAGATTCACCTGCTAAATGTAACGAACTAACTGTGGTTAGCCAGAGGGCCCCTTCCTGGCTGAGCAGGCAGTTCTTAGACAGAATTAGCTTCGGTGTGGGCCAGACTGCATGCTAATAGTCAGACATGTTGCTATGCAAGGCTACTACTCGGTTCACTACAGCAGTGGGCACTTGACATCTGTTACAATTCATTTGTATCTTTATTTCTAAACAAATTAATTTACTGTAGGTTTAGACTCTGCTCAGCTGAAGCCGGCTAAGGACTGTACAACCATCGAGTATCCGAAGCCCGATGGGAAGATCAGCTTTGATCTGTTGTCATCTGTAGCCTTGAGCGGGACCAATCATGAGCATGACCAGCCGCCCCATCTGACGCTGAAAGATGACAGTGTTCCCGTGGCCCAAAACCTTGGGATTTACGACGGCCCTGAGCAGAGGTTCTGTCCTGCTGGTATGTAACTAATGCTCTTAGCGTTTCTGCTGCATTTAGGAATAGAGACTCAACCTTTTAGATGCACCTGACAATACAATATCAACGAGCTTAACATGCTTGAGGCTGATGAAAACATCTGGTGAACAAGCTGCTAGTGTTTAGACATTTTGTCCCTGCTGTCCCACAGGTGTATACGAATATGTTCCTGTGGAGACGGGCGATGGCATGAGATTACAGATCAACGCACAGAACTGCGTCCACTGTAAGACCTGTGATATCAAAGACCCTAGCCAGAACATCAACTGGGTTGTGCCTGAAGGCAGTGGAGGACCAGCCTACAACGGCATGTGATTTCAGTATTACATATCGTTTTTATTATTGGGCACATCGCACAAGTTCAGAATCACTTTACTTAACTTTCAGGGCTAAAGCTTTTAAAGACTTGAGAGTCCTTCTGATGTGCCTAAGGTGCAGAAAGTCCTCATATCATGTCTGATATGAGCTTGAAGTGTAATTACATAAAGTGGCTTTGCATATTTCAGGTTTGATCTAATTGTAACATTTGGAAGAAATTTATATACAACGTCCGTCAAAGGAATGTGTCAAAAGACAAAGGATCATGTTGGAATAACAACCAGTGGACGTTTTAGCTCACCATGATGCGGTTAACTGTAAACTGACAGTTTTGTATATATTGTCAAAGTTGGTAACTGTAACTGGTAGAAATAAATTAATTATTCCATTCTGTTGGTATGTTTTATAGAACTGCAAACACAAAAATCCCTGAAAATATCAACTGTTTTATTTCACACAACTGACAAGACTGAATCTCATTTCATCAAAAGAAAAAAAAAAAAGGTTTTTTAGCCACCATTTGAAAAATGAACCCAGAAACAAACAATGTTATTTGCCTATTCTTTCTTGAACAGTAATCAATGCAAGACGTCTTTAGATCAGCTTACTAAAAATGCACAAACTTTTTTCATTCACTCACAGACAAATCGTTTAATATAACACAGCAGACAAAATGAAATCTCTTTCCAAATTGGACATTTCATATTTATCCTAACTGAAAGACTCCAAGGCCTTTTTTTTCCCAGCGTGAGACTAAAACTCTAAGACACAAGTGCTATGTAAGTGAACATATGCAGGTAGGTCGGTGTGGAGTGAGGTCACTGCAGTTTCCGTTATGCAAACATTTTGGCATAAATCTTCTTTTCCTTCTCTTTCTCTTCCTTCACTTGCTGCTTCACTTTCAGCATTTCATTTCCAATCGCTGAAACCAGAGAAAGGAAAATGTTAAACCAATTATTCACAAATCACAAGATTTTTTTTAAAACCAAATTCAAGATTTGTAAAGAGATGTTTAACCTTTGTCATCTGGTGCAATCTCCTGTGCTTTCTTAAGATCAATCTGCAGTTTAAAAACAGAAAAGATGAGTGCTCTTAAGAAATAAACTGTCATCTAAATTGGGAGCAATTTTCTTTTTTTTTTTGTAAGACTGATTCATTTATACTTTTAACATCGTCTTTTTCTGCATTCAGTAATTGGAGTGATTATCTCTGACAAAAGCAAAGCCCTCAGACCTAGAGAATATGCAGTTTACTAACGAATTAAGCTGTTTTCCTGAATAACAGGTAATGTTAACTAGTTCTAAATTAAACTGTAAAACATTCATAATGCATCCTTTTTTGAAGCATGAAAGTGCCATATCAGTTTCCACCTGCATGGAAAGGAACAAAAACAGTACATCCTTCATAATTTCTCCTTTTGTGCTCCATGGAAGAAATAGTCATCAAGAACGACATGAGGGTGAGTAAACGATCCCAGAAATTCATTGTTTTCTTTGAGGCACTTAGTGCAGTGGTTCTCAAACTATTTGTTGTTGAATTAACAGTTGTCTTTAGGCTGATTAGCTACAGTATATGCAAAAACTGAGAGCAACTGTTTAGGTACATTTCAGATATTTGAAGTGGGCTGCACTGTTTGTTTGACAAAACGTTTGGGAACCACTGATTTATAGTGAGATGAATGTGTATTTCTGTCCATGTAGTGTTGGTACCATGGCCTTGTTGAATTCTTTAAGTCCCTGCCAGGCCTGAGCTTTCCTGAACAACGCTTTAGTGTTTGACTGGTTAAGCTCCAGGGCCTGAGGAGAAAAAAACCACAACTATGTTATAATACATAAAACATTACAATCACCCCACGAATAAGGAGAAAATACACTTTTACAGGCCATTTCATGAAATCTGAATCCATTTAAACTGTTCCCTAAATAGAGAGACTGGTGGTCTATAAATGGTAGCGGCTGTGACAAGGTTATTTCAAGAGCGGTGAATAGCTGAGGTACGTCATTATAAAACATCAAGGCTTCTTATGTCCTGTAACCCAGATGCAACTGGACACCATTCAGTCGGTCCCATGTTACCTCATCACAGCACTCGATAGCTTCCTGCCAGAGTTTCAGTTTGAGTTTGCAGGCGGCCGTGTTGAGAATGCAGCTCAGGGCCGTGGGCTCCAGCTTTTTTTGGGCACTATCATCTAAGGTGCTGCCGCAAGTCTCTAGATACCTGTGGACCAAAACAACCTTTGCTGGGTTACAGTGATGCATACAGACATGTTGCAGTCACAGTGTTGTCCAACAACGCTCACTTTAGATTACACAGTTAGAAATCTTGCATATCAAACAGGTACTTACGGAAATGTCATCATAACATAAGACATTTTGAGGACAGAAACCTCAGCTATAACAGCATGGTTAAAAATGTTTGACAAATTGAAATCAAGTGTGAAAAGCTGTCTCCTTAATGTCACGGTGCAAGCGTAAAGCAATAATGGGGCTTAATGGCTAGACTAGACAAGTGTTCACCTGAGAGCTTTTGAATATTTTTCGATGGCCGACTGCCAGTTCTGAGCCTTGAACAAGTTATTCCCGATGTTTTTCACATCCTCTGCCACAGACAAGACTTTGTTTGTCTAGAAAGAGAACATCAAATAAAGACTTGATTGATTGATCAAAGTGATTCTGGATTTTATAGAGCAGGTGATATATGAATATATGTGTATATGCAAGTGAAGATGCAGAAATATAATGACATCTTTAAAGTCCATGTCAGAGTCCTCAGGGAAGTCTGGGTATGTGTCTCCTGAGCCGTCATTAGGTGCGATGCCCCAGTCATCACCTGCTTTATGTTCTCCACATTCAGCAATGATGCAGGGCTAAGAGAGAGAGAGATGACAGTAACAATCAATCTAAATATTCAGTTGTTCACTGGAATAAGGAAAATACTTAATTTCCTTACTGAGGAGAAAAATGGTCACACACAATGTCTTCTTTCAAAACATTAATTCATCACACTTAGCTAGTTCACCCGTGCAGAACATGTGCCAGACTGAATTTCATGACTGTTAAATCTTGATTAGGGTGACTAAATTAGAGGTCGACCGATTCTTCGGTTTTGCCGATTAATCGGCACCGATAGTTGATTTTGCCGCAACTATCCGTTATCGGCAAAAATCCATGCCGATAGTTTTCCTGTTTGCAACCATTGCTGGAGTGGTTGAGAAGGGTCCGCTAGCATTATACAGTACGAGAGCGGTCTCTAGAGGCGGAAATCACTGACAGCACGTGTTGTTTATTTTGACACGTGCGCGCTGCACAGAGCGGGAAACTCCAGACTCGCATTTAAATGCAGCCGACAGAAAATCCTGCCACGGAACAGAGTGCCATTCACATAGTTTTCTATTAAATTACATTATATTTGTCCCAAACATTATGACTTCACCCTAGGCTATAAATTATGTATTGTGCATTTTTCAGCAAAACGTTTGTCTTTCTGTGGCTCTAATAAAGTCTGTATTCATATAGAGAGCTGTAATAGATCGCGATTTCTCTTTCCGCTTGCTCTGTTTTTTTAAACACCGAACTTCAAACTCATTTATGCCACATTGTTCATTCTTGAAGCAAACTTATGTCCATTTGGGGATTAAATAAATTGTTTTAGACCGCCCCTCGAATTGAACGCAAAGCGTCTGGTGTGTGTGTGTGTGTGATACCTCTGAGTTCTCCTAGACGCAGCGCTGTGCTTTTTTTCCCCCGGTGTGTGACTAACTTTTTTTTATTTTTATTATTAGATAATTATCAAGTGTTAAAAAATAGAAGCATATAAAGTAAGTACACATACAATATTCATATGCATGTAATTTTAATGCTATGGCCTTGTGTAGATATTTAAAGATGGCCATCTTTAAGCATGATTGTTGAAATTAAATGGTAATACTTAACAATAAGAGTCCATTTGTAACATTAATGAAAACTGTAGAAGTATTGTTCCTTGTTAGAGTGTGTTAATTTCAACATTCACTATTAGCAACTAATAGGCTACATTTTTAAAATTTTAAAGTTTCTTCTTTTAACATTAGCAAACTATGAAATAACTTTAATGATCAATATAGTAAATAATATTAATATTTTTATTCAATAACAATGTATGGTTCAGTACTGTTACTGTTTTTAACTTTTTTTTTTTTTTAAATAGTAAAGCACTAGCTTTCTTTCAGTATCCATTTTGAAAACTATCGGTTGATTAATCGGCATCGGCCAGTGTGGTCCAACCTAGCTATCGGTATCGGTATCGGTATCGGTAAAATCCACTATCGGTCGACCTCTAGACTAAATGACTGTAAAAGAAGGATCTCGGAAATAGCTGTCCTTCAGGACCAGTTAAGATCTCTGTCCCTTTATAGTTCCAAGCATGAAACAGTTGTCGCAATGCCATGATGCATTTAAGAAGTAAAAGATGTTTGTGTGTTTTTAATGTGGTCACCTTTACGGGATTGTCATCCTTTGTTTCCATCCCCTCCAGCATTTTCACCACCCCCATTCCCTTCAGCACCAGGCCAAAGACAACATGTTTGTCGTCCAGGTGCGGTGTGGGAACCGTGGTTATAAAGAACTGTGAGCCGTTCGTGTTAGGGCCAGCATTCGCCATGCTGAGAAGCCCCTCTCTGTCATGCTGGGGGGGAAACCAGAGCGAAAGACCACCGGATTAATAAAGCACCACTTCATTTGACAAGAAAAACAGAAGCTTTATCTGCGTCTCATTTTTTCGTCAGAGCAGACACCAGGAAATTAGTGGATGCCTCAGGGAGATAGATCAAGTGCTGTATTTGGTTTATTTAATCTCATAGCAATTACACAGACTGGTGGCTTTGATTAATTAGAGGGGGAAAAAAATCACAAAAAAATGAACATTCTGTCAGTGAATATGTGCATTAAACAAGGTTTGACATCCGTTGGGGAGGGGTCGTGTGACCAGAATCTTATCATGATTTCTAAAATTTTCAAGAGTAGCGTTAATTACTTCTTTTGTGCTAAAGGAACAAAATGCCATCTTATTTTTGGGTGAAATACCCTTTATTGCAAAGCAGCTCTGTGGTACCTTGTAGTAAAAGTTTTCATCCTCAAACTTGTCCCCATAGATGCTCTCTCCTCCGGTTCCATTCTGATTAGAAAAATCTCCACCCTGGATCATAAATTTCTTGATGACTGAGGGGTACAAAAATAAGTACAAATGATCACACATGAATGATTACTGAATAAGATTTTGATTAAATGTTTCACAGTGGATTTCCAGTTGTATGTCAGGTGCCAATTGTTATAGTTTTACTTTTAAATTATTATACTTGATATATTAAGGTCTAATAAAAAAAAAAAAAAAAAAGTACTTTTACAAATTATACTCTAGCAAGCATGAAATGAAATTAAAAAGTTTAGAGATTGGCATTACAGAGGAAGAAAGTATATATTATATAGTAATTTCCATAAATTTTCCAGGCCTAGAAATGACAATTGCCTGATTCCTCTGTGTGAACCTCGCGCATTAGATCATTACATGCGTCTCCATGGAAACGGGAGGTCAGGACACTCACTGCGGTGGAATGGACAGCCCTTGAAGTGCAGCGGTTTTCCGGTGCTTTTACCGATCCCTTTATCGCCGGTACAAAGAGCACGGAAATTCTCTGCTGTTTTCGGGACCACATCAGCAAAGAGCTCAAACACTATACGGCCAGCTGCAAAGAGATAAAAACAGCAGGAATAAATCATCAGATTGTTTAACTGATCTTTAGTTATGCATGATATATTACATATTTTTACTGATTTTTTTTTTTTTTTTTTTTTACATTTTATTTCAATCCCTATGACCTTTTTTGTACATAATTTGATATGCCAATCTGACCATACTGAGTCAGCTTTACAGAATAAAAACAAAGTCTACTGTTTAATTTCCAAAGGAGTTACTGTAACAGAAGAGTAGAAATGTGCAGTGCTGTTATCGTTTCTCTTATTTATTGCCTTTTTTTAGTTTGTATTTTTGTCATTTAATACTAATACTACTGGCAAAGAAATATTTTTGTAGGGAATATTGCTGAAACATGTGAAACGAAGTAACACCTGTAATATTTCTCATACAAGTAAACCGTATGATTTCAGGCTTGAAGAATGCGACATTAATATTTTAACCCATTTGAAGGGGACATAAAATGCACAACAGTGACTCGCAAACAGTACTGCATTTTACTGCCAGAATTACTGTCAAATTAACACAGATTTTCTAAATAGCTGTATCAGTGGTTGAGTTCAGTGCATCTATTTCCGTCTCTTTCTTCTGTGCAGATACAGGCATGTGGCAGAACGCAGCAGCATGCAGTCATTCAGAAAAAGCCTTTCTAAAGAAAAATAAAAGATCCTGACCTCTTTCACCACCGATATCTACGTCAAAGAATACCCGAGGGTTGTCTGCGTTTCCAGGCTTGGCCACAGGAGTTGGGTTTGACATTTTCTTTGATTTTGATTGAGAAAAGGGTTCTAGTTGAATGGACGGTCACTGGAATATTCTGTGAAAGGAAAGCGCTAGTGAAGTTGTAACTGAAGCATAAGTGAGCGTGTAGCGCCCTCTACTGCTCTGGAGGCTAGTACACGGATTCGCTGCACTGCTTTGTTCTTCTTCTTCTTTTACTGCACTGCTTTGTTTGAAAAAATATCTCCTATATGTGACCTTGGACCACAAAACCAGTCATAAGGGTCAGTTTTTGAAATTGAGATTTATACATCATCTGAAAGCTGAATAAATAATGTTAGGATAGGACAATATCTGGCAGAGATAAAACTATTTGAAAATCTGGAAAAAAATCGAAATATTGAAGAAAACCGCCTTTAAAGTTGTCTAAATTAAGTCCTTAGCAATGCATATTGCTGATCAAAAATTAAGTTTTTATATTTTTACGGTAGGAAATTTACAAAATATCGTAATGGAACATGATCTTTACTTAATATACTAATGATTTTTGGCATAAAAGAAAAATCGATTGTCAATATATTGTTGGGTATTGCTATACCTGTATACCTGCTACTTATGACTGGTTTTGTGGTAAAGGGTGACATAATCTATTTATAGTCAAATATTTCTGAAAACATTTCAAAATCAGGCAAGAGACTTTCCATATTTCACCTCCTTCGAGATCAAAAGCACAGTATTGTGCTCATATTTCCTTTCACAATCATGTTAACTT
The DNA here is from genome assembly GCF_012432095.1 of Onychostoma macrolepis. Lineage (NCBI taxonomy): Eukaryota > Metazoa > Chordata > Actinopteri > Cypriniformes > Cyprinidae > Onychostoma > Onychostoma macrolepis. Next base: position 16,797,534 of record NC_081168.1, on the reverse strand, counting down.
CATTTTAGTATCACTGAGATGAAAACATTTTTTATTAAATAACCATAGCAAAACAAAATAAATTAATTGTTTGAACCTACTGTTGCAACCTGCATTGTGTGCTTTATTAGACATCATTTAAATTTAATACAGTTACTAAACAATTAATGGTTTTTGCCATTTTCTGAATTAACAGATTTTTCTGTTTTCATTAGAAAAGACCCATTTTGCTCAAAGACAATAATGCAATATTGTACCTAATCGTTTGAAAAAATGCAGTCTAGGTTTCCCTGAAGAAGGCAATACTTTAGAGGTCAAACCATACTCTCAAAAACGTAATGAAAAAGTGAGAATTACAGCTGAACAAGGTTGCGTCTGTTCATCTCAAGATACTGGAAACGGCTGGAGTGGGTTGTGTACTATTATTAACTGGGATTGACCACTGATAGAGACGGGATCACATATAAACCTCTTTTAGCTGCAGGATTATTGCTTTCTAGTTCCTATCGACTGTCTGAATCTACAGTGACCCTTGTTAAGAGGATTTGATCTCTATGTTATTGAGACTTTACAAGCTGCTGACAATTTAAACCACAGAGATACGAGGTAAACAGCAAAGTGAATGAAGTAAACTGCTTTATTTCTGTACCTTTTGTTTGCATTAATTTGAGACTAAATATTCTGTGTACTACCCACAAACATAATAACTGAATGTATTAAAACCCTCCTTTTTCCAGCTGATAACATGGAGGCAAATGAACCAAGAAATGAACAGTACAGCAAAAAAAGATGCATTTAATGTGGTTTTATAAGAGTTGACAAAATATTATATGGATAATAAATTGTTTAATGATCACAAACCAACATTCAAGAATCAGTCAGCTTATAGGCCTCATGTCATATTTCAGAGCTGATCCATATCCGTGAAAAAGTAATGCCATCTGGTTGTGCTTTCTCAATATGGATTGACTGTTTTTACTGCAGAAGAACAATGAGAAAATGTTGAGTGAAGTACTTCAACATTACACACTGATTAGACAATGAATTCCAGTTTATTCTTAATATAACAATCAGGCATTGAGGTTATACAGGGTTCAGAGTGTGTATCATTTGTTTATATCACACCTGGTTAAGCGGGAACTGTTTGTTGTCGTCCTCGCTGTAGGTATCATATTCACTGTGGTTCCAAGCAAGCTTCCCGCAGGTCAGTTGTTTGTCCTGAAACTGGGACTGATTCTGCCTGTGTGCAGAGTGTTGAATTATTGATTACTAGAGGAGAAAAGCTTCCTCTCCATCCACTCTACCCATTTCCTGCCAGTGAAACCCATCACCATCTAGAGTAACAGGGGGAGCTGGAGGTAATCTAACCCTTCCCTCCCTGGTTACTGGTAGCTCACCATGGGCTGCGAGTCACTTCGTCCTGCACGGCTGATTGAAATCTGTCAAACTGATACAAAAGAAAAAAAAGTATTTTATAATTCAGACACATACAGGTGCATCTCAATAAATTAGAATGTCGTGAAAAGGTTCATTTTTTTTTCTTGTAAGTTATTTCAAAAAGTGAAACTTTCATATATTTTAGATCCATTGCATGTAAAGTAAAACATTTCAAAAGTTTTTTTTTGTTTGTTTTAATTTTAATGATTAGAGCTTACAGCTCATGAAAGTCAAAAATCAGTATCTCAAAATATTAGAATATTTACATTTGAGTTTCAATTAATGACCATCCCTACAGTATAAATTCCGGGTGTCTCTTGTTCTTTGAAACCACAATAATGGAAAAGACTGCTGACTTGGCAATGATCCAGAAGACGAACATTGACACCCTCCACAAAGAGGGTAAGTCACAGAAGGTCATTACTGAAAGGTGTGGCTGTTTACAGAGTGCTGTATCAAAGCATATTAAATGCAAAGTTGACTGGAAGGAAGAATTTGGGTAGGAAAAGGTGCACAAGCAACAGGGATGACCGCAAGCTTGAGAATACTGTCAAGCAAAGCTGATTCAAACACTTGTGAGAGCTTCACAAGGAGTGAACTGAAGCTGGAGTCAGTGCATCAAGAGTCACCACGCTCAGACGTCTTCAGGAAAAGGGCTACCAAGCCACTTCTGAACCAGAGACAACGTCAGAAGCATCTTACCTGGGCTGTGGAGAAAAAGAACTGGACAGTGGTCCAAAGTCCTCTTTTCAGATGAAAGTCAATTTTACATTTCATTTGGAAATCAAGGTCCCAGAGTCTGAAGGAAGAGTGGAGAGGCACAGAATCCATGTTGATTGAAGTCCAGTGTGAAGTTTCCACAGTCAGTGATGATTTGGGCTGCCATGTCATCTGCTGGTGTTGGTCCACTGTGTTTTCTGAAGTCCACAGTCAATGCAGCCATCTACCAGGAGATTTTAGAGCACTTCATGCTTCCTTCTGCTGACAAGCTTTATGGAGATGCTGATTTCATTTTCCAGCAGGACTTGGCACCTGCCCACACTGCCAAAGGTACCAAAAGCTGGTTCAATGACCATGGTGTTACTGTGCTTGATTGGCCAGCAAACTCACCAGACCTGAACCCCATAGAGAATCTGTGGGGTATTGTCAAGAGGAAGATGAGAGACACCAGACCCAACAATGCAGATGACCTGAAGGCCGCTATCAAAGCAACCTGGGCTTCCATACCACCTCAGCAGTGCCACAAACTGATCACCTCCATGCCACGCCGAATTGAGGCAGTAATTAAAGCAAAAGGAGCCCCTACCAAGTATTGAGTACATATACAGTAAATTAACATACTTTCCAGAAGGCCAACAATTCACTAAAAATGTTTTTTTTTTTTATTAGTCTTATGAAGTATTCTAATTTGTTGAGATAGTGAATTGGTGGGTTTTTGTTAAATGTGAGCCAAAATCATCACAATTAAAAGAACCAAAGACTTAAACTACTTCAGTCTGTGTGCACTGAATTTATTTAATACACAAGTTTCACAATTTGAGTTGAATTACTGAAATAAATGAACTTTTCCACAACATTCTAATTTATTGAGATGCACCTGTACAATATGGCAAAACAATCAAAGCAGTCTTTGCAGATTTGTAAAAAAAACATGTTAAACAAATACATAAAGTTATAATCTGATCCAAGAATAGACACTGAGATGCATATGACGTTCATGGGTCGTATAGCCTAAGGCAAATTCTCATTTTGGGGCAGTTTAATTAACAGCAACCATATTGTTTAGGACTGATTTATTTGATTACAAAATACAATTAAATATTGTAATAATGTGAAATCTTATTACAGTTTAAAACAACTGTTTTCTATTTTAATATATTTTAAAATGCTGATTATTCCTGTGATGGAAAAGCTGAATTTTGTCACATGCAGAGGATTACATAATCAGATTCCAAAAACTAAGTACTTGTATACTCGTAATCCGACTAAAGTTACTTTTTTTATTGATTACACGATTACATATTATTCATAAAAGAGCAATAAATTATTCATAATTTTTTAATGCTCCCTAATTCCTCTTTTTCATCTTTTAAATGTTCCTTTCTAAAATAACCTACACATGACGTGGGGGAAATCAAATCAAATATTTCATTTTTTAGTAAGTGAATGATGTTGTTTTAAAAAGATTTATTTTAATTTGACTTTATTTTTTATTTTTTATATGATTTAATTAATTATGAGCTTTTAATGAAACTTAAACCCCCCCTGCAGTTCCTTTACGAACCCCGGTTTGGGAAACCTTGATGTAATGTCATGTTTAATGCACTTTGTGTTGTTAATAAAAATGAATAACAATTAATACATTTTCTTTCTCTTTGTATTTTCCTATCAATATAGTACATTGATTTAAATCAATCATAAACGAGTTAGGTCAAAAGTAATCTAAAAGTATTTAAAAAGTAGTCTGATTATATTACCTGTGTAATGTAATGGATTACATCACTAACTAGCCAAAATTTTGGTCATGTAATTTGTAATCAGTTACAGATTACAGTTTGTAAGTAATCTACCCAGCTGTGGTCACGTGATCCTTTGCAGCTCAAGAATCATTTGGAAAATGTGATACAACTTACTGATCCCAAAACTTTGAAAAGTATTGTTTATTTATGTCTACAAATAGGCCTATAGCTAATTAGGAAAAATGTGGTTAGTTGTTTCACTTTTTACACCAATGTTTCACATGGGTTTATTTTTTAAAGTCAGTTTCACATATTGACTTGGCTACAAAAATGAACATATTCACTCTCTCTATATATACAATTTATTTAACACAGTGACAATATGTGTCACTTGACATATCTTTTGACCGAAATAAATTGTAAGTAAACATATGGCCTATATAATAACCTCATATTGATTGTTGTTGACAGTTGGCCTGTTGAGTGCAGTGGAGTACTGCAGACCCCAGCCCACTTCTCCAACATAGCAGTGTTTCGGTAACGGCGGGGTCGCGTCTGGTGCAGACCGGAAGAGGTAGTTGAGATCACTCGTGGCATCTGGAGATAACGGGCCGATTCCAATGCTGCGCGGGAAATAGTCCAACCTGGGACGGAAATCTCCAATGCCGTCTGGACCTAGATAGCACCAGAAAAAGATCAATTGATTCACATTCGTTAACTTACTAAAGATTAAATAAAGTGTCCCACTAAGATAAACGTTCGTTACCTGTGAATAGTATTCGCTGTCCAGACGAGCTCTGAGTTTCCCTGTCTGCTTGAGAAGCTGTAGTGTCCTGTTGTACTCTCTTCATCACCTTCACTTTGTTTAAGCTACCTTGGTCTTAAAACTGTTGCCAGATATTTGAGATATCAGTAAGCGCATCTCAGTGACTGTAAAACAAGCCCTGGGCAGAAGGTCACTCACTCACGCGCCGTTGCCATGGAGCGGTTGGTCTCCACGGAACCAGTTTAGTCGGGTTGTATTTTGCTATTTATATGGATTATTTAGTAAACTAAAGTCAGTAAACACGGATTTTATTTAGTACATTTGAAACAATACATCTGATGTAGCCTGTAGTTTTCTTATTGACATCAGTGATAAATACATAAATTAATTAAAATACAATTGGTAATAATAGCCTAAATAAATAGCCTACAAACAAATAAACAAGCAAGCAGACAAAAGACTGATTAATTGAAAAAGGAATAAATGAAGGACTTCACAGTAGCTATATTTAAATTATAGTGTCTAAATCTATAAGCAAACAATAAAAATGAATAAACAAAATACACACATAAATAAAATGCACAAATAAATAAATGGGTTTGAATGCATGAGCTGATAAAATGTACACTTTCAATGCAATAAAAGTTGCTTTGGATATTAGCATCTAACGCAGAAATGTAATGTAAGGTTTGACGTTAACTGTTTATAAATGCGAAGACAGTGTTTGTAGAAGGAAACCACTTTTCAAAGCACATCAGCAGAATATTTGATGTTTAAAACCATGTATTTAAACCGGTTTGCTTTTGTTGATATAAAAATAAGGCTTTACTCGAGTCTCAGATAACTGATTTCTATCATCATGGAAGTGTCATATTATTACTGATTTTTTCAAGGCACTATTTTGTTTTTTTAGACAGTGCAGAAATTGTCTAGATTTCATGAACATTCATGAATCACATGACCAGAGCTGTTTAATTCCATTTTCCCCCTCTGTGTAAAACCTGCTACAGTAAAGAGAAGGCTACCATGTTTGCCACATTTAATATGAAAAGGCTTTATTATGATTATATTATCAATCATAAATACAGATAAACATGACAGTGGCCATAAAACAAAGCTTCATTTCGAATAAGTAAGAGATGGATTTACATGATGTAATATAACAAATTAAAGAACAAATAAATATAGGGCTACATTACATTTTTGGATGATCATTGTCTTTCCTAGTTTGCAGTACCGTCTTCAGCCAGTGGATGGAGACAAAGCACTATGTGTTGTGGGTAGGTTGTTCTGTGGGCGCATTATTGTGCTGAATGGACTCGCCCATGAAACCTCTTGAGGCGGTCGGTCACCATGGTGGTGGCTTACAACAGCGAGCCCAGACGGCAGACCATCCGTCGCGTTTAGACGCTAAAACACTATTTATAAATGCTGCCTTTGACCCTCCGCTGCTTTGCAAATGGCTTAAAATTGACAATCACCCAACGCATGGATTGCACATTGTTTTAAAATGGAAAACTGAAGAAGATGGAATAGCGAGCAGGAGACAAACGGAATGCTGAAAAATGCACTCGTCTGCGTAAAACACAGACGTACCGCTTGCCTGCAAAAACCCTTTCATTAACACTAAATCGCCTGTCAAGTCACAGCTGAAGCTTCAGCGGCTGGAATAGGAAAAGCAGACTGTCTGGTTTTGTAGGATTGGGACGAGGGACAGTAAGAGAGCTCCTGGCTTAGGCTGTGGCCTGGGGACAGGCTCTTCTCTGCAGTTGCTGCTGTATAAAAACGTTTTTGTACCACTAAAAAGCCACTTGTGAGATTTGCTTTGGATTATTTGACTTAACAGTTGTGCGCGATTGTTTTGAAAACCATGGCGTCCTACGTGGATAACAGTTTTCGACAGGCGGTGATGGTGAATCCTTCAGACAGGACGCAACAGGTCAGAAGACAGTCTTTTAAATCATTTATTATGTGCACTGGTGGCTGTTAAATGTTACAGTATGCTGCGTTACTGCTGTTAGTATCACGTGCATGATGTGCTTTTCTTTCACAGTGTTGACAGTGCAACAGTTTTTAAGTTTGTATAGCTTAGGATAAGCAGTGCAATGAAATAAAATAGTATGGATTAATATGCACATATGTATAGACTTGTCCCCAATCAGCTTACAATGCAGGCACGTATTTTCTCTTCACTATTTTTGCAGTCTATTACGTAAACATGAAGCAAACGTTTCTAAACTTTACGTTTTTCACAGCCTTTTCAGCTAGGTTTTGCGTCGGAAACAGTTTAACAGTACATGAAGCAGTGCTACTGTGTGATGTGAGACAGAACTGACTTTTAGTTATAGGTTTTAAGTGCAAAATATTGTTCTATTATGCTTTGATAGGCGTTGCGATGACATTTTGCCTGCTCTGTTTAGTCTCCGCCCTTTTACGTGGCTCAGCCGGTGACCGAAAAGCTGTATTATGTTTTCTGCAGGGCTGTCGATATATGTAAGAGTCGAAATGTATTTGAAGTTCAGTTTGTGTTCCCCCGTCTGTGATGATTTGGAGAAACTACGAAAAATAATCGATACTAAAGAGTCGGGCACTTAAAGTGACAGGCTGCTTTGTCAGACATAAAAGAAGCCATTGATTCTTCTACTGCACAGCTGGTTAATTAGATTTTGCCCTCTATTTTATCTTAGGTTACAATAATTCAAACAATTGTGTGTTTTTTTTTGTTTTGTTTTTTTGTATCTGTGCTGAAAATCACCGAAGAAGATCAATATTTTAAGGGCATTTGAGGTCATTGTTATCATAAAGTGGATATGAATTATTCGTGTTTTGTTCGTGTACGAATCGGTGTTTGAATGAATCATTAGAGTAAACGACTCTCCGATTCTCGGGGCGGCACCGAATGAACAAAACATTTCTGTTGCAAAATAAATGAACATCACAAATGAATAAACAGAAATGCACAACTAATATTTTGGGGTGCTTACAAGTAATGGATGTTGCTGGATTTGCATTCATTTAAATATTGTGAGTTCGCTTACAAAAAATCGTTCACATATGTAAAGCAGTGTTAAGTGGCCATTTTTTGCACATTGTGTACATTGCTTCATTCAGAAAACGTCCATTTTAATTGTGTATTGTCATCAGTCGTTTGTATGCATTCTCGTTCCCAAACAATATTTCTGATTTGTTCATCACGTTCAGGTGACGTTCATTTGTAGTTCACAAACAAAACCATTAAACGACAAAACAATTAAATGCTTCACAGCCCACACAGCAATGCTATATAGGCTCTTGCTATAGTCAGTTTTTAAAAGCAGGAAGCAGTCACATGTTCAGAGTCTAAACATGTGCAGAGAACGAAAAATCAGTCAGTGCATGGAAGTGAACAAGAATGATTTGTTCATTTGAAAGATTTGTTCGCAAATTAGACACCACTAGTCAATACTAATTAAATAATGTGTTGGGCACTTGAGGTGAGAGGCTGCCAGACAGAAAATAAGCGATACAATCTTCTGTTCTCTGGCTAATTTGATTTTAGCCTCCATTTTCCCACTTTTAGTGGGTTACATAGATTCTCCTACAGATTGTGTTTTGCTGAAAATAACCAGCTCAGTGTATGAATCTTGAGTACATTATCATACAATGGACATGAATAATAGCAAACCAGCTGGTCTGCTTCACATATGCATGAATATTAATCACACAATAATCTTATAATCACACAAGGTTCCTGTTGTGTGGAAATAAACATGTTCGCTCATTAAGCCTTTTACATCAGATTGAGCCCCAAAACGTAACAAACTGATTGTGAAAGAACTATTTTAGTGCACTGGGGAACAATCACATCTGTTCATGCATTGAGTTGTTTGTACCTGGATTTAAGCATTGCAGACAATAGAGGCACTTGAGGGTCAGTATGGTATTCATTAGCGAATGCAACTCTGTACAGCTGCATTTCCGAGAGATTACGTGATATTCCATGTCTGCTCCCATTGAGTGATGGAGCCTTTAAATCTTCCCGGGTCACTTCAGAGTTGGCCTTTATTCAGCTATCCCCGTACTTTGGCCTGAGTGATCAGAATGTGTGCGTGAGTTTGGGAATACTGACACCTGAAACCAGAACGCACCACACCTTAAGTTCACAATTGAAAAAGTCACTTGCGAGTTCGTAGAATGTAGCATGATGTAATCTTAGTCAGTTCATGTGGATTAAAAGGAGCTGTTCCATGAAGTGGGCTTTGACACCGTTCTTTTTAGGGAATGACGCAAGCTGTTCTAATGGAGCTTGAAGCTCATTATGGCTTAACGGCAACAACCTCAACGCTTTGCATTAACTTGCTGATGGATGGTGTACATCTTAAAGGGGCAAAATGTGCCCCAGTTGGAGTAGGCAATATGGGGGAATAGTGAAGGGTGTAGCTTCTACAGCTTTAGGAAGCTATTTTCGAAGGCAGATGGGTATGCAGAGGTCAAGGAGACTGTAAACCGGCTGATGGGAGTTTGTGCTTTGACCTCTATGAGTCAGTAGATCAAAGTGCAGTAGGGCACATCTCTTATTGTTCCACAGAGCCGCATATTGAGTATTCGGTAAATGAACACGCTAAATATAACATTTGGCGTCAGAAGACAAAATTCTTTCTTTTTTTTTTTTTTGATGCCTACAAACATATCTGAAGCTGGTCATCCTGGACTGATGGTTTCCTTCCAAGCAGCTTCCTTCCTTTCTTTAACAGTGAGAGGAAGTGCATCAGAGGGTTGTCTGAGCTTGAGAGAGCTTAAGAAATCCTTTTTCTTGTTTGCTAAAAAAAAAAAAGAAGAAAAAAAAATCTTCCCGGTTCCTTTTTTTGTTCTTCACTAATGAAGCTTTGTTTACACACATATGCCAGTCAGTAAACTGCAGGTGTCTTAGGAATTCTTGTAAGAGCAGAGGCATATGGGTCAATCTTTGTCAAAGAATTGTTAAAGATTTTTTATTTATTCTTTTTATTTTTTAAATAAATCAATAAACTATATTTGACATAAAAGTAGGGATGTAACGATTAAGCGTGAGCCGGTTGAAAATCAGTTGAGATGCTAAACAATTCACGATTCAAGGGATAGGAGTTTATATGAATGCATGTCTGAGGGTAATTTACTGTCTTTAGAAAAGTTTAGATGGTATTTTTTTTTTTTTTAATCTTGCCTTGTGTAATGCATTTTAACGTTCATATGTACAGCACTGCTTTGTTTGCAGCGGAAACAGGGCTTGACATTAACACCCGCCAAATGCGTGTGGATTTCAGCTGTGGCGGGTAACACAGTCACTCCCACTGGCTACTCTGGCGGGTTGAATTTTATATACAGTAACAGAGCTCGACATTAAGGCTTGTGTGGGACAAGTAGATTTTTTTGAAGGGGCAAGTGAAAGAAGAGAACATAACCTGATTAAAACATCTAATTAGGGAAGCACCGAAATTTCGTCAAGAATGGTTCTGATTTTATTACATTCTGTGTAAACGACGATTGATAATGGATAATCAGTAACAACAAGGTCGCGCCAGTTGAGGCTCATGCAACCTGTGTGAGAGAATCTCATGGAGAAATCAAAACAAATGAAAGCAACTGCACAAAGAAGAAACATAAAAATGTAACTTAGCTTTTATATTTATAACATACAGCCTAGTTAAGCAAAATGACAAGACCAAGAGAGTGAAGATTTCCCTGAAAATTATTATTGCAAATTTAACATTTTATACAAGAGTTAAAACAAGTAGTTAATACACATTTTAGTTCAATATTTGAATTTATTGAAAGGATGTATTGTCAAAGTTGACTGTTTTTGCTCCATTTGGTTAATGATGATAGTTCCAAACAAAGGTCACAGCAGAACAGTCGCGCATCTCTGAGCAGTGTTTTGATAATGAATGATTCGCGTTTTTGAATTTTGAATCATTTGAGTCAATGATTCAGTGGTCCATTCATAAGGACAGGCACTTGCTTCATTCTTGAATGAATCAGCTGTCTGAACAAATTGTTTGAAGGCATGCTTCAATGACTCATTGATTAAGATTTTGCCACCTACTGGCGGTTTACTTTCATAGTAGCCTATCTTTGCATTTTTCCAACATTTCATATTTGTATATGAACAAAATATATATTTTAAAACACTGAGCTCACAACATTATAATAATTATAATTTTATAACTGCAGTGTAAATGCATTTGTGCTATATTTCAGCTACACTGAACCGTCTGTGTAATGCATCTGAATGCCGCTCCAGTCACTTCTGTTTCTTTTGCAGTGGAAAGATCGGTTTTGTAGATACTGATTTCATATGATTGGTAACAGCCCTATATTATCTTATTATATTAAGTGAAATTATTAATAAAATGTGATATGAAAGATGATGCATGCGTTTAATATGGTTAGGGAAAATGCCCTTTATATAGGTCAAAAATGACCTGGAAATCAATTTAAATTAATTTTTGTATGCAGTATTAAGTCATATAAAAAGTAATTTCCTAACAACAAAATTGTGGCCGGTGAAAATGCTGAGTGGCTAGTAAATTTGGAAAACCACTAGCCACAGTGGCCAGTGAGCAAAAAAGTCAAGCCCTGAGCGGAAACCAAGGAAACGTTTTAAGCGCCACCTGCTGGCAGAGAGTGAATCTGTGTCTCATTCAGCTCATCTGCTGTTTCGGTTTCATTCAGATATTTTTTTTATATTATGTATAGTTTCACAAAACTGAAGTCAGACCATTATGTTTTTACTTCAAATTTCGAATTTATACAGTCTAATTTAGATTAAAAACTGCTCATGTTGCATGCATGCAGCATCTTTGTTTGGATCATGATTAAAATGCAGTGGTTGCCTCTAATTTTAAATGGAAAGAGCACAGACAAACCCTTATTTTGTTTATATGAAGAGTTTTTTTTGTGTGTGTGTGTTACTAATTTATTTGATTTGGGGCTTAGCAGACGCTTTTATCCAAAGCGACTTACAAATGAGGACAATAGAAGCAATCAAAACCAACAAAAGAGCAATAATATGCAAGTGCTATTTTAGAATGTTATTATAGGCTAGTGTTATTATGATTTCACAAAGAAACATGCAGCATTTTGTCCAAGCAATAATAAAAGGACACATTTAATTTTATAATTTGTCTTAAACCTCATTTTGTAAAAAAAAAAAAAAAAAAAATTGTTTATCGTGAGTTGAGTGAATCGTTACATCCTAACATAAAAGAAAAGCCTATTAAAAACATCTCATTACCGCAATTTAAATCATGTAATGTAAATCATCTTATTGTCAATGTTGGAAAAACGAAGGAAATGATAGTGGATACAAAAAGTTTTGGTCATTACAGTCCAGTAATTATTCAAGGTAACACTATTGAACAAGTGGATACATTAAATTATCTTGGGGTGGTCATTGACCGTTCATTGACTTGGAAAGCCCACATTGATTATCTCTGCTCAAGATTCCAGCAAAGACTATATTTTTTAAGAAGACTTAGGTTGGTCGGAGTAAGTGAAGAAATCATGTTGTTGTTTTACCAAGCAGTTTTGGGAAGTTTATTAAACTATGGAATGCCGGCTTCGTACAGCAATCTTTCAGTTCAATCAAAATCGCAGCTTGTACATCTTATCAAAGTTGCCATGACAGTTATAGGTGTAAGAGAGTATACATCACTTCAGTCCATTTTATGAGTCGTTGGTTTTTAAGAACACGCAAGCAATAGTAAGTGATTCAAGCCATGTTTTATTTTCAACACATCAATTACTGCCATAAGGGAAGCGTTATAGAGTTCCATTATGTTGAAGTAACCGCTATAAGAATTCTTTTATACCGGAATCTATTAGGATTTTAAATAGTAAATTATAGTAATTGTGATGGTTTTTTAACTTACAAAGTGTTGTTGTTTTTGTGTGGTTGTTGTGTATTGCTGCAGCTTTAAGTCCAAGACAAATTTCCTGCAAAGGACAAAGTATAACTCTAACTCTAGCAATGCAAATGTTATGATATACTATTTAATATATTATGAATGTATTATTAATCCATAACTCAGTATTATAGTGTTTTGATTTAATTGTTTTGAGCTGAGTTACATTGTATTACAGTAATGGTAATGCTATGAAAATCACTATTGATAACACTGGAAATTACAAAAAAACAAAACAAAATAAAAACCATTAGTATATCTACAATATATAATATAATATAATATAATATAATATAAATACCATCAATAATCCTAAAAAAAAAAAAATTAAAGGTATGGTGAAATGTACCTTGGACATGTTTTACCAAAAGCATAAATCTTATAAAATGTTATAAAGAAAAATTAGTTAAACATGATTCAACGTATTCAAAATCTGTAGACTGCTGTCTGGCCATCCTCACTGTCTAAACATGTTTTAGTAGTTAATAGTTCCTTTTAAAAATACTGGCAGTAAGAACTGCTATTCTTATAGCCTCAGGTCTTGTTTTTCTCTGTTTCTGAATTTTTACATAGCTGTTTTATACTTGGTCTTCTTGCCAAGTGAAGTCACATGTTATGAATAGGAATCATTGCCTTGACAGAAGTAGTTGGACACATACTGTTCATACACAAGCGTGCGTGAGCAAAGAGTGGTTTCAATGACATCTCCCATCTCAGTTTACACAGGAAGAATAGACGGGCCGGCTGGAGAGCATAAACAAATGATGACAACTGTCACGTTAAAACCAGAGCATGTGGCACGTCTTTCTTCTCCTTTGTTGTTGGCTTGTGAGATATTATTCTTTGGTAATATATAGCCTGTAATGGCCCATCAGATGCTAGTTGTCGAAATGATTATGGAATTGCATTGGTACCTTTAAGTCTTATTGGACTGTTTCCAGTGTGATGAGGTCAGCTGAACTTTTGATTTCATGCCAAATGATGTTTGGCTTATGTTAAAATTGGCCAGCCACTGGGTTCCTTTGTTTATTTAAAAGAAAATATGAGGAATGCCTAATGGCTGAAGTGGGAATTTCACTAGGATTTGGAAGGCAAATGGAATGTTTTTACTAGAGCATTCCAATCCAGTTATTGCTGGACCAACAGCATTTGACTCTGTGTGTCCGTTTAGTTTCGGTAGGAGAGTCTAATAAGTGCATCCAATGAAGTGGAATGCAATATTTGAATGCACCAGTGGTCATCCCATGCTTAATTTAATAATAAAGTTTAAAAAAAAATGCTCATCACAAGCTACAGTTGGTCACATTGCTTTGTGTTTTACCTCTTGTGCACTAGTTTTCTGTTTATGGAAAAATACATTTATAACTTTCTGAAATTCTTCTGCTTTTCAAAGGTAAGATGACCGTTTGCTTACACTATTGAGATTTTGCAGAGAAATAGACTGCTTGTAAAATATTAATGCTATTTGTGGTAAACTACACCTGCTTGTTTAGTTACTTTTGTTCTGTTCATTTCATTTTGCTTTCCAACTAGTGAGGGGAAATGGAGAAATGTAATCAGTTCTACTTAATGATTCTGATTGCTTATCGATTCCATTAAAAGTGTTGCTTGATGAAAGTTCACTTTGTGAAGAACAGCTCTGACCCGATGTTAGTTAGTCACTATACGATTCAAACCAATAGCTTTGCCACAACAATGACTTGCGAGTCATTTTTGCTGATTCATTAAAAAGAACCAGTTCATAAGATTCATTATTATGCGTATCTGACATCACTGGTCGTGCTGTTTGTTTGTTGTTGCATGCAATCAGTGAGGACAGTGTTTCCTCTTTCATCACATTTCATCACAAATGCATATTAACAGTAGAATGCAGATATTTAAAACTGTTAAAGAAATGAAACGCCATGAAGATTCTGTTCCAGATATATGTATAAGAACCGTTTCTTCATTCTCAATCCTATTTCCAACACCCGTAATACAAGTTCAAGTCAAAACAAGAGTGAAATGGGGTCATCACTGAATATGAATGGGTGTCTTGGGGTGAAGATCATGATTTAAATACACTACTTGGGCATCAGTAGTGGTTGGCGGCCCATGTCCCTTCCGGTGGTTCTTTTGATCCTCGCATTGGGCTGCTTGTGTCGGAGCTTACAGCGGATTGCTTTGATCTGCCGCGCTGTTTCTCTGCTCTGATCCATTTGTTAGCATCTCTGTCTGTGATCTTCCTCAGTGGATGAAACCTCTCACTCTGAAGCTACAGACAAAATGCACAGAGATCTCTGAAGCATGATATAGCTTTTCGCAAATCATGATATGCACATCATGCTTAGTATGACTGTTGACTATTGCTGTCGACGTGCAGTACACATGCGGACCGCTAGTCCGCAGTGTCCACGGGCATGTTACTTGTGAACCCGCAGTACCACGGTAAAAGCCGAAGAACAAGCAGCTCGTCGGAGAAGCATAGCCGTGACGGTGGCAAATAAATATCAAATCATTATTTAAAACTACAAAAAGGATACAACAACTGAACAGGAGAAGATGGCATTCTTACAATCTCCACAAGGACGTGTACCACGGCAGATCAACATTGTTTGTCGCGGACAACTAGTGATGTATAATGCTATGTAGTATAATAAATGATAAGACACTTGTTCTTTGCTTTGTTTTATTCTAAATAAGAAGGTGTAACATTAAACTATATTACAGCGCTCATAAGCGCACACAAAGCTCAAGTGCATACAGAGGGAGGGGTTCTAGCAGACCAATCACAGCGCTTGCGGTCCGCGTAGAATTGACGCGCTGTTAGATTTTTGGAGAGGTGCACGTCAGGTACGGCGTAGGTTATGGCGCAGGCCTGTGCGTCCCTGCATAGGCTACGGCGTAGGTTCGACGCAGAAGTATAAGTTGGGCTTTAGTTGTAAGCTGGTTGTACTGTTTTTGAGATTCATTTTGTGCCTTGTTGCTTTATGTGGCATCCTTCTTTGAGGTATGGCGGTACATAATGCTCAGAGCGGTGGCGCTTGTGCATTGTTTTTCCATTGCGTGTATCGCCCATAGCGCTCTGATGAACAAAGAGCCCAGACAAACCTTCAGTTGCATTACAGAAATGTCAAGGCTGCAGAAATGTAAGCGCATCTGAATTCATCTCTCCGACACACAGCAGCAGAGGAACCAAAGACATTCTTTTTGATGGAAAGAAAGAAGAAAAACATGCAGACAGATTTCATCAAGTGTTCTGATGGTACAATGCCACCATTTGTGGAAATAGCTACTCTGCTCTGGGTAGAAGTGGGCTGATGGCAGCTAATCTGGAACTAGCTCCTCTCAATTAAATCCTGGCCATGCGCATTAGGGGAGAAACTACAAAACTGGTCTGAGATCAGTGTTTAAAGGTAGTAATCCCGCCTGTCCCTTACTAGACCAACACATTAGCTGATTAATTACCTGATTATCTGCAGTGTGCTAAGGATTGTTTACAAAAGCTCCCTTCATTCAGTATGTAGGCCAGTTTCCACAAACGTGATATCCAGCCTTGTTATTCATTTTAATAAAGCAAGCATATACTTTTTGTTATATACTATAAGTCAATAGTGGCACATGTTTTATTATTACACCAAAGTACTCTTTAAATATTGCCTCCTATGTATAATCTGTGTTTGTAGCAAGCAGCTCCGACACATGAGCCCGGGATTGTATTCCCCTCAATCATGAACAATGGTACGTCTCCAGATAGAAAGCTGTAGTCATGAGGTCATATTCCCCTCTGCTCTTTATGGCTCCATGGACCTGTACATTGCCATGTTTATAGGCGTTCAGCACAGGTTTTATGATGACAAGGATTTAGGCTAGGTGATGCCCTGGTCTAAAAAGAGTCTCTCAGACCAGACTGACGCCTCGTTCTCTTGCCCTATTATTTTGAAAAAGCAAGTTAGTAGTGCAAAGTCAAATGTACATGAATAAACCAAAATTGTCTATTGCAAAACCTAGTGAGCAGCCTTGTTGTCTCCATGCATCATACAAATAGTAAAGTGAGCTGGAAATTTGATCTCAGTTCATTCCAGTAGAGTGGTGAAATTAGTGATGTGATTCTATAATGAGCAAGAAAATACAGAGCATTTGCAAATGTATAATACAGACTGTTTAAATGAGTTATTTCTCAGTAGGAATTATATGTATAATTGTATTTTTTTTCTTGCTTTTTTTCTATTTTGTTTTCTACTAATATGCTGCCTGTGTAGTATTTTATGCAGTTTATTGACCATCACAATAACGAATTGTGCAGGAAAATGTTTAATTGCGTTATATGTCACAATGCATCTAATTTTAAAGGCCCATAATTTCCTTTATACACAATATAATTTTCTTTCTTTCTGTTAATTTGGGGTGAAATATGACAAATATGACATGTTCGTGACGGATTTGTGATATTTACCTATAGGGTCTGTATTTCTTATTACTCTTTTGACTTTGACTAATGGTGTCTGCTTGCGTTATTAAATGCATATTTATAATCCTCATTATAACATTTCTCATCTATCACCTTGGGTTATAATTTTTCATTCTAAAATGCTGCCATATTCAGTTTTTTTCCCTCTTCAGTATATTCCTGACTTCTCCATTATAAATCGTATAATGAGTTTTCTCTTCCTCCCTTTTCTGAACTGATATCTGTATTGGAGGTGTTAGGTAACCATCTCAAGTGTCTGTTAGCTTGACAGAAATGTGGGTAGTCACATTTTCTGTTCAATTACATGTGCCAAGAAGTAACAATAACACACCAGTGGTGCTTACTAATCCAGACTAATCTAATTCTTACTGAAATGTCTGACAGTTTGACTTTTGTTTTACCCTCCTACTCTTGCACGGGGGATGGAAAAGCTTTGTTGTCCCTCGGGTGATTGTTAACCTGGGTTGAACCGTACGGGTGGGTTCCTCATGCCATGTTTGCTATAGTATCCCGATTAAACAGACTGCTTTTCCCAGATGCATCTCTTAGATCTGTGAAATGAGCCTTCACCTCAGCTCACCAGGTTTAGAGCATGCAGCTTCCCCTCAGCTCTGCTCTCCATTTCTGTAAGCTGAGGTAATGTGTACTTTTGTCCGCCTCATGGACACTGATGGCAGAAACCATTACGGATGAGTTTGAAGTGAAACTCGTGACGTGAATCTCTGAAAGAGTGTACAGTATTCACCTCTGACCTTCCCTAATGGGAAGTAATTGCCTGATCTTGTCAACCTGAGGTGAAGAGTTTGCCATTATGTTAGCAAGATATTATTACAAAGAATTGAGTTTGTACTGCATTTAGGTGTAGCTCACAGTGTTCAACCTTAAAAATTATCATTTTGTCAGTGGGGTTTTTAATCATAATTTTAAAGTCTTGTTACGGGTGAGCAGTGTGTCCAAAATACATACCTGGAAAATACACACAAACTGTTTCTTAATGTCTGTATATTTACTTGCATTAATACTTTTGTCTCTTTCGTTTCTTTTTATTTATTTATTTTTTACTTTTTTTTTTAAATTTTATTTGATGGATGCAAACCAAAAGATAAGATTATTTATAACAAATTAAATGAATAAGTCTGGCTTCAGTGCAAGAACAGATGTTTCACATTTACACTCCCATTCAATATACAATATGTATTGTATAAAAGGAGATAGGCTACTTTTTGCAGGAAGGATGTATTAAATTGATCAAAAGTGGCAGTAAAAATTTATATTGTTACAAAGGATTGCCGTTTCAAATTAATGTTGTTCTTTTGAACTTCCTGTTCATCAAAGAATCCTAAAAAATGGATCATGGTTTCCACAAAATTATTAAGCAGCACAACTGTTTTCAAACGGTAATAAATTACGGTATTTTAATAATAAATGGTATTTTAGAATGCAATTCTGAAGGATCATGTGACACCGAAGACTGAAGTAATGGCTGATGAAAATTCAGCTTTGCATCACAGGAATAAATTATATTTTGAAATATATTAAAAGGGAGAGTGGTTATTTTAATTTGTAACAATATTTCCAATATTACTGTTTTTACTGTATTTCTATAAAATAAATGTAGCCTTTGTGCACATTAGACACTTTTTACGAAACATTAAAAAATATTACTGACCCCAGATTTTTGAACATTAGTGTTTGTAAAACAAAAGTTAAAAACAGCTCATTAGTTTTAAATGTACGACTCCCATACTGTATGTTTGAAGCTGCTAGCACTACGGTTTATTTGGAAATTTGATGAAGCTTCAAAAAAGAATTTCAAAAGGCATCAGACTCCATGTATGGTGACATTTTTGCATCCATTTTCCACCGTTCTGACAAATCACTCTATATTCAAGGACAGAAAGGTGGCTTGCACAGATAGTGGATGGATCTTTTTGTGCCAGTATTAGCAACATCCTGCTTGCATGGCTTCTTCTGTGCACCTTTTTTTTTTTTTCTAGAATAAAGATATTGTGACCCTAAATTTGTGGTTTCAGATCTTGTTTGGAAAGCTTTGCCCTGTAACACTAAGCACTATTGTGTGACTATTTTTGTCCTAATCCCCTATGTCTAATAAAACCAATTAGCTTAAGCCTGTCTTCACTGGCCTGTTTGTATTTGATCAGTAGAAGGCTTTGAACTAGGAACAGGCGAACAGGAAAACCCTCCTGTTGGCCTCATCACTAACCTCTGCTGTGTACATAACCCAGATTTTCTTTACAATAGCGGCTCATAATTATCCGCGCAGTGACAAGGTCCACCGCAGTTTCGGAAACACTTTTATTATACTGCAAAGCCCTTCAGTAGCAGCTGATAAATCCCTGATATGAGTGTTTATGGCATGTGATTAAGTAATAAAGCCCCACTGATTGTTTAAAGCACTAACTTCAGCTGTTTGTTTAATTCATGCGCTCCATTATATCACCTTAAGTTATCGTATTACACATCTGTGATTATCGGTTTCTGCACATGACGGCCATCACTGCTTTCTTATTCGTGAGTGTCCGAGCGCAATTGTACACTGTCCACCTCACACTGCGCTTTTGTGTCAAGAACATGTTGTTCATTAGCATTATCACCAGTGATGTCTAATGGATAGCTTTTATAATCTGCGTCAGTGTTCGTTTTGCATTATGCTAATGAGAGCAGCTTGTGATTGTAGTAGCCTTTCATCGGGACGCACCCCTCCTCAGATGGGCCCCTTCAGCTTTGTGTTACCAGTGCGGTTTCAGTACAGTGGACCCCTGTGGAAATCAACCAGCGCTTGTCACTAGTAATAAGTGTCATTGTAATTATTCTGTCATGTAGAGGAGTTACTTACTCCTTTTGGACTTGTTCAGTAGGAAACATTAAAATTTAAAGGCTGTTTTAATGAAAATGACATTTATATAACCAAGACAGACATAATTAATGAAGGCATGGCAGGTTTTTATATGTGTGAGTCACAAAAGGAGAATATTAGCAGCATGTTGATGCTCCTTTTTCCCCGTACAGTGAAAGCTTACAGTGACCAGAGGCTGTCAAAATCCACAATGCATTGTAAAAATAATAAAAAGCACCATAAAACTAATACTTGCGTTCAATATAACATGTCTTCTGAAGCCTCTGTGTAAGAAACAGATGAAAATCTATAGTTTTGTCTGCTAAAAATCTCAAAATTGCTATTTAGATTTGAGAGCTGTACTGAAAGATACACAGTTTTTTACTTTTATAATCCTTTTTTTTTTTTTTTTTTTTTTTAAACTTGACAGTCCTTTGGTCATGATGTGTTTTCAGTGTGAATGTCCTTCAAAATTTCTCCTTTTGAGTTTCACTAAAGAGAAAGTCATATACTGTTTGGAAGAACGTGAGAGAGTGAATTTATGTCCAAACTATTTCTTTAAATGTTAGTTATTCATTAGCACGCTGAATGTTTTGATTTTGTTTTTATATTCTAAGTTGCTTCCATAAGCTAGATAGGTCCTTAAAAAAGCTCCAGGGAAACTGTGACATCAGTTTCCCTTTTTTAATTCAATTGTGGGCCAACATCCTGAGGATGCAGTCTGAAATAGCATGATGTGTTCTTCAGACGCCTTCACCGCAAGCTTCCAGGGTGGTACACGATTATGTAAACAGGAAAGCGAGTACTGTGTTGACCAATTAGGTGAACAATTGGAAACAAGGGAAACCACTCTCTCAACAACAACAACAAAATATATTCATAGCCAACTGTAGTATAATGCCTTTGTTTTGCTTAGTTCTTCGAAAACGGTTTTATATAGTGCACAAATTTCTAGGACAAGGTTACACAATTTCCTTATCCAGTTCATGACAATGAGTGCAAACAAACAAATAAATATTAGCAGTCAGTGTGCATTCAAATTATCTGTCTGAAAAGATTTGTCATACTGAGTTGTTCACCTATTTATTTGAGTCTTGAGTCTTTCACCATTTTGTATTATTTTTATGTAGTGAAAAAAATAAACATAGATTTCCATATGTTCTCTATTACATTTTACCAGTTAGATTATTTTACGTTACTTTGTCATGACAAATCTTTAGCTAAACACTTGTTTTCCTCAGTAATGTTATGTATTCAGATATGTACAGATTGTCAGATCTTCTCCATTAGTTGGGTAATTAATGATTTGTAACCCAATTATTAAAAAGAAAATTTTAGAAAAATGATTTGTTTGAGAATCGTACATCACTAGTCCTAATATACTTGCATAGAGGTGACAGCATGCAAATATTCCTTTCTCCTTCCTGAACAAAGTTTTCCTGTTGAAAACAACAACCACAGGCTGGTTTTCAGAACCAACACAGCCTTAATACCTCATAAGCAAATTTATCTCACAGACTTGACAAGGCTATATGTATAATCTGTATAAACAATAATCTATTTGAATGCGGTGTTTCCTGTCTACATCTGTGCTCTTTTTAGGTTGCATTGCAGCAGAACATTTTAGTCAATCCAGGGTTTTCTTTCACAAGTATTTCTCCTCCAATTTATATTCTGTGCCTCGCATTGTCTTCAAAGGAGGAACACTATGGACCCCACAGGCCTAAAATATGCAGCCAAATACTCTGAATGCTCAGAAAAGAAGCTCTTTTGTCTCGGAGTTCCCTAGCAACCGAGTGGACTAGAATGGCTGGAAGAGAATCACCCTACAGAGGGAAAGAATTCAATTGATCCGCTATTGTCACTCGCCTAAACACCGGCCAGTAGTGGTAGAGATGTTTTTTCTCTTTGAGACTTGAAGGAGCAGGGTGGGGGAAAAGGAGCTCAGCTGAAAAGATTGGCTCGGAAATGGGCTGCAGACGCAACACTGTACGTAGCCCTTGGCTTAAGACTCGCTCCCCCTCTGCTGCCCAGGATGTGCTACATCATCAGAACTCGGCCGAGTAACGTTGTTCCGCCTGTGTCAGCATCAGTGATTGTTCATTTAATTGTCGGGGGAGAGAAAGAACAGTATGCCCTTCCGTATCTCAAGCCCGTTTTATCCAATTAGCTCATCTGCTATTTGTTGATGAAGTTATGTGTCAGAAGAGCACAGCGATGATGGCGTCTGAAACAATTAAAGGACCTTACAGAGCCCTTCCACCTTAGGTTGTGCATTATTTTGTGCAGAATCTTGTTCTTTAAGGCCGGGACACACCAAGCCGACTTCAAAGAACTAGCGGCGACGAAAGCCGACGGTGTTATTGCCTTGCGTCGGCAACATCGGTCCAAAAAGCTGCGCTCGAACACACCAGTGATGGGTCGTTCTTGAACGATTCGTTCTTTTTGATCGAATCTTTAATGTGACTCGGGAAGAACGAGTCGTCTCGGAGAGTGATTCGTTCAGTCGCACATGTGCAACATCCTATAGGTTCTGCACTGAATTAGTTCACCTGTTTCGAGTCTTCGGGTTTGAGTCGTTCGTTCATCACGTGACCGCCCCATACGCGTAACCTATTCAGTCTGAGGGAAAAATACTTAATAATAATAATAATAACCGACTCTTTAGTTTATTACCTTTGTTACCACATTCAGTGTTATGGAAAAGAACCATCATGACAGAAATTCACATTTATAAACTGTAATTAAAAAGCTACAATTTGAGACCAGAAATGCATCACGTAACTGTAAGAGTAAATAATAATAATAATAATAAATATGCACCCGTTTGTAAGGAAGCTTGTAAATTAACTAATTTATCTGTCCAATGCTGTCACGTCACGTGACAAAAGAACGAATGACTCGAAATACTCGGGAGACGAACTAATCAATTCTCCGGCTCTGACTGCATAGGTTTAGCTTATGAGGCTGTCACGTGATGAACGAACGACTCAAACCTGAAGACTTGTCAGATAAGAGGTGAGGTGAGCTAATAATAGAAGACTCAGGTAAACAATGTGCGTTCTGCGCATGCATGAGATTAATTAACTGTCTATTTCAGCAGCTATCAATAGTATATATTCGTCATTCAAAAGGAGAAACCGAAACCAAGATATACAAGATAAACGCAGATATACAAAACGTAAACAAAACGCGTGAACCGGAAGCAACGAGACCTGGTTAGCAGAATACAGAAATCTGTTGCGCATAACCCCTATAATGAACATAGCAGTGAGAACACTACCAATGAGAAATTTTAACCAAACTATGTTACAGACTTTTCATTAAGATCCTAAAGAATAATATCAACTTGTGGAAAATGGGCATTCTATGACCCCTTTAATTATTTTAAGCGGCTCATGTTGTTATGAAAACATTTGCGTATTAGAATGATTGGCAAAGATCACCTAACATTTAAACCGCCTTCTGTCTGTACCGCCTTCATTTACGTGCTCGTTTTCATCACTTTTGCTGCAATTCTCGAGCACTGCAGGGATTAAAGTTCTCCGTCGCTACGACGGATTTCCGTTAATTGCAGAGAGTCTACGACGGATTTCCGTCAATTGCAGGGTTCCCGCCTGTCTTTAATGTCTTAAATTCACACTTCATAATTTTAAGGCCGTAAATAGGCTTACATTTCTCAAACAGTGTAATAAATGTCTTAATTTTAGCTTGAATAGGTCTCAAATTAGGGAAAGACGAGGTGTATTCGGCCTGCTGAGGAGGGTGTGATCAAAGCCTGGAGTGGATTAAAATCACGTTCCTCTCTCCGCTCTAAGCGTTCTGTATTCACTCCGCTGTGGATCCACTCCGGGTTTTCTGTTCCCGCTCACGGAAAAACTGCTCCGTGTTCACGCCATTAGTTATTAGGGATAACGGGGAAAATGAGGGGAAAAGAAACATGTAGCGCATTGTTGTTCTGCCGGCACACCAAAAATCATCCCTGCCACGGCTGCTGCTTCTCACTGACAACACAGTAACGCCGCTCGCATCATTCACAGTCGGGTTATTATCAGAGAACTGAGCAGAATTCGGCACGGGATTGCGGCTATTACCAGTAATAATCATTCTACTCATTCCCGCAGGTTCCGACGGAATGTATCACATTTGCACCTGCTTTTGAGTCTTGAACTCTCGCGCGCTCTCATTTTCTGTGCACAGGTCGCGATAAGGAGAGTGACAGCTTTTAATTATCATTAAGGGAGTTTGCAAATGTGATATTGATTTAATACAACAGATTAATAAACAAGTACTGCATGATTTTGCTCTATATCATCAACGAAAATAGTTCTAAATGAAGTAACAGCTGAGCCGCTGCGCATCTCTAAAAGCAAACACGGCGGTGTTTCATTCATGAATGAAAGTGCGTTTTTGATTCATGATTAACCATTCAGGCAGACAGTGCCTGCGTCCCAATGTGCATACTATCCATCCTAAATTCTGTGTGGTAGTAGTAATTTTCAATACTATTTAGGGCAAATAGGGTGGATAGTATACATATTGGGACGCAGGGAGTCACTTGCTTCATTCCTGAATGAATCAACCGTTCGAACGAATCAATTGACTGAATGATTCAGTGAAGAAATCATTGACTTGCCGCCACCTGCTGGCGGTTTCAGTTTCACTTTTAGCGTATAATTTCAGTTATTTAAATTTAATATTTCTGTATTCAAAATTTTATATTTAAAACATTAATCTCCACATGAATCTATGAATTTAATTGCACTCATGCCACCTCTGAGCCTCATTAAACTTCTGAAAATCTACAAACCACTTTTGTGTTCTTCTGTGCCACCTCTGTAGTACAAATTATTTTTTTATTAATACTAATTTCATATGATTGGTAACTTATTTGTCTTATTCTACTACTTATATTGTTTTAAATAGAAATTTTAAAAAGCTTATAAACATAAATTTTTGAATTTGACAGATGAAAATGATGCCATTGCAAAGGTAAAAAGAAAATACCCCTGTAAGTCACTTTAAGAAGTCAAATGTCACCTCGTATTAGGAAGGCTAATTTTTAAATATTGATCAGAAGGTGCTCCTAAACTTTTTTAAATTAGGAGGACAAGCACTCCTAAAAAGAAAAGTAAGCACAGAGCCATGTGTAACATATTAGATCTGTGCATGAGGTCTTAAAGAGACAGCAGCCTAACTAAACCTGCTGCTGTCTTTCATTATACAGTGAAGACTATTCAGTGTTATTTTACAGTTGAATAGATTATAGTTTGACCTAACTGAAAAATATTAAGTATTGATAATTTAATTTGTATCTTGTTATTGTTTTTGTTTGTACTATTGATTGTCATTAATTTATTTGTTCTTATTTTATTATTTACTATTTACTTGTCTTATTTAGTTAAAATAAATTCGATTCTGAGTGCAGGTGATTCATGGGTGGGGAGGAAGAAAAACACGGCTCTTAAACTGGGTGTGTGACAGGTATGGCTGTGGAATGGGGTTTGGCCGAGGAAAACTTTTCAGTAAAAAGATTTTTTTTTTGCTTTAACCCCTGGCACTGACTCGTTCACTAAACTGAACATCCAATCAGAGTTCTCCCTTTCGCTGACGGTCCCGACAGCCCCGACGCCAATTCGCAAACTGCCGCCGACGAGTAGAACACACCAAACGAACTAGCCCGACCATCGGCTTGGCGTGTCCCGGCCTGTAGGGTCATGTTGATTTTGGTTTGCTGACGTCTTAGAGCTAGTGGGCTATTAAAGGAATAGTTTAGCTAAAAATGAAAATGTTTTTGTCATTTATACACCTTTATTTTTAACAACTAACAAAAACTAAAATTGTTTAAAAAAATAGTATTCATTAATTGAATGACATAAATATTAGATTCAAAATGTAAAAAAAAAAAACATTAATGTTCTATAAATGAAATAATTTAAGTTGAAGTACTAAAACTGAAATAAAATAAATGTAAAGCTAATAAAATATTAAACAAAAATAAGAATTAATCAACAGAATTACTCAAACTAAAATTAAAATAAAAACTGAAATAAAGCTAAATATTCAAAATATTAATAAATACTGTATAAAACACTATATAAAAATTAATCTTCTTTCTACATTAACAAGAATGTCACAACTTCTGTCTTCTGTTGTCTTAAATAAAAATACATTATAACAGTAATGAAATGAGTCTGTTTCTCATTCATTGTATTCCAGATCTTCTGAAGTCATACAATAGCTTTGTGTGAGGAACATTATCACTAAATACCATTTGGTCTTTTCTTCAAACAAAGCTATCAGAAGGTTTGGAATATAGTGCATGAGTCATATAGGCTGCTTTTATGGTACTTTATGGAGCTTAGGATAAATTAAATGTACTATTAAGAGAGAAAATAATATGGTGTAAGAATAACATAAGGATGGATTCTTTTTTTGGGGGTGAACTGTCCCTTTAAGAAGTGCTTTTATCTGTCCTTTCTTCTCCAGCAGATCTTGCCAAGATGAATCTTTGAACACCGTTATATAATACAACAGGGATAGGAATACAATTTTTTTAGTTGTTTGACGCTGACTGAGCTTGTGCATTTCTGCCTGGATGTTTGGCGTCGATCCCAGTCAAGGAGTGCTGTGATGCGGTTGAGTGTTGGTTTTTAGAGGCATCATTGTTTAAACTGTTATGTGGGACCATCTATCAGTGTGGTTTCAAGGTGATTTGTGGTTTTGGGCCACTGGGAAAGATCTCGCTTTGTGTTATAGTGCCTTGTCATTGATGAAAGGGCACAGGTAATGTCTGACTTGTGTGATCTAGTCACAAGTTTTCCAGCATCATTTCAGTCCTTGTATTGCAGCAGAAAAACAAACGACAGCTCTAGTGGACAGAAATGTGACCACATGACATTTTTATTGGCATGACATTTTATTTCCTGTCAGTCAGCGATTGCACAAATACAGGATAAGGCTGAAGTTCTGACATGTGATGTACAGGTTTTTTTATTTTTATTTATTTTTTTATTTCCACTTTCTGTATCAGGCTTGTGTGCTAACTCTGTTCTTTTTCTCACTGCATGACATTTATTAAAATCTCCTCATTTGAATGATTCTCTTCATCTTTTCACTTCATCTGATCCAGAAAAGCTCCTGGAAACAGTGAAATAATAATGAAGGCAGCTAGTCATTGATGTAGTTCAAAAGAAAGCTGGGAGCAGGAAGTCTTGTTTTTGGAAGGAACCGTTTTAACAGCACATCTTCTCATCGTCATCCTCGCTGGCTGCTGCCTCCTTGTTCTGCATTATTTAACGCGTATGTTCTGCTGTGTGATGTTGGTGATGCTCACAGATGTCTGGCCCGTTAATGAGACACTTTCTCTGCTGTTCTGTCAAAGTTTTATATGGTTTTGGCAGAGCAATACTTTCAATCTTTTTTTTAACAATTCAACAACAAATGCTTCATATTTAACTAACTATCTGTTAGTGCATATTTTTGGATGATCCAGTGAATTATGCTTTATTTAGTGAAAAGTAGCTACTTCTAATTGCATTGTTTTCTCTCTTATTTGAAACTTTATGGCCACAGACCAAAAGATATGGTTAATAAGACATTAATGCTATGTTTTGTTATTTCAGGGACTAAAATGGCTGCAAATGTGGATAAAGAAAAGCATTTAGAATATAAATGTTGTTGTTGTTGTTAACGAGAATCAGCAAATCATCCCAACTATTTAAAAAGGTTTTGATGCGCTTATGTATGCAGCCTGCTGCAATTTGTACACCAATTTAACTCTGTATTAATGCGTTAAATTCGTTAAGTACATCTTGACTTGTTTGGGCCATATCCTGCTTTAATTCTTGTATATTTGTTGCTTTTACATCTATGTGTAACAAAAAAACATCTTCGGATGTTGATTCGCCTGTCATTCATGTGTCATCTTACAGAGGCAGGTTGATTTAGTTCACTGAGGTTTCAAATTTGGGACACTGATTCCATCATTTCTTTGCTTGCAGCTTCATCCTTATGCATCAGCATAAGACAGACATGAATCCTGAGCATGCATCTCTGTTCATCACAGCTGTACAATAGTAAGGGGTCTCAGAATAGAGTTTTTTTAAGCAGATGTAGCATCCAGAGATGGCAGCTGCTTCAGCTACGTCTCAGAACGACTTTTGACTCGACAGCAGCAAACTGGACCATCTCTGTTAATTATTCACACTTATTTTCAGCATGAATAATGCAGCCTCTGGCAGGACCAGGGGCTCCAGGCGCTAGCACTGCACTAACGGCGCGTGAACAAACACAGCTCGAAAGGTGTTGACTCGACAGCAGGAGGTGTTAGAGCAGAACCGAGACCCAGCATCGTCTGCCTTGTCATCACTTCCTGTTTTTGTCTTTCTAATTGGCCATCGCGAGTTATTCGATTTAGTTTTCCCATTTCCTTTCAATCATTAGTGCATGTTTTTAAAAGAATCACGTCGTAGTGGTAGGTTTCAGCCAATGTAAGGGGTTGGATGCAACCCAGATCAGTTTCAGCATGTGATGCATCAGTGTGCCAGCTGCTCGGCTGTCAGAATAAATGCCTGTAGACTGCTGCAAAAGCACCTGCAGTTTAATCACACATGCTACACAGAAAAGCTGGTCTGTCGGCTGCTCTCCTGCTGATTTACTTTCACATAGACTGACAAGGCCGGTGTGTTTATTCCCCTGTGAATTACACATTGTGACACAGATGAGGACAGTGTGAGTTTAAGGGTATTTGTACATGAAATTGGAAGCAGTGTGTGCAGAGGATTAAAAAAAAAATCTTCTTTTTGGCTCCTACTCAACTCCCACTCTATGTACCATGATTTTTTCCTTTCAGAAATGTCTTTCTTTTATAATTTTACCTAGAAACTGCTAATTTTGACAAATGATCTGAAAATGTAAATTGTGAACCAGTGGTTATCAACAGTGGGGCCGGAGCCCAATAGGGGGCATCAGCAAACTGTCTTAAAATTATTTAAATCTAGTTATATTAATAGAATCTTAATTAAAATGCTAAAAACAAACAATAAAGATGTCCAGCATTAAACTGACATTGCTTTTGTGTTTATTTGTTTTATTACAACATAAATACCATGTATACATATCAGCTTAGATAGGAGGGCCTTCGAATATTGTCTGAGACAAAGGGCCTTGGAGTCAAAAAGGTCCGTTATAAACGGCTATACCAGCTAATATTTAGCTATTTTGAGATTATCAGCATCCGCCAATAATTGTGTACTCTTAGCTGATTAACAAAAGTGTGATTTTTTTTTTTTAAATCTTGTCATAATCAAATTACTGAACAAATGTATGAACGAGCCTGACGAAAATGTACACGTGGGAACCTTTTTGCAAGATACGAAGTACGTAACGCCATGTATGTTTCTTGACATAGTCGATGTGAAATGTCCACTGAGTGGTGCTAAAAGAGTGTTTGTTTGTTTTTCCCCCATATGATACGTTTTATGTGATGTCGGTTTTGTACGCGTCACTGCAGCTCTCTTGAAATGTCCGTTGAGTGGTGCTATAACTACTGCTTTGTGACATTTTAAAATAACGTCCCATCTGCACTACACCTAAACCTAAACGACAGTATGAACAAAAGCAATAGCAAGCATGCCATTTTAGCTTGTTTTTCAATCTCTCATCTTTGAGCTCTTTCATTGTCAGTCATGTTTTTGATGGGATTCATACCCAAGGATCCGGCATTCTAAGTCCTATTCTGTGCCAGCTGAGCTACTGAGCAAGCTTGTTACATCTGGAAAGCAAAACATATGGAGCTGTAATCGTAACTGTGTACGAAAACGATTAAAAGTGCTTGCTGCTTTACCACCTCTAGAGTTAATTTCTGTTGAAACTGTAGTGAGATGTACTTATTGGTATGTATTTCGCATTTTGCGAAAAAGTTCCCACAGGTATGTTTTTGTTATGAGATCAGGTTAAGGGTTGCATTTCATATGTTTTCACTAAATTACTTTATATTTGAATTGACATAATATCGTCAAACTGCCAAACACACCAATGTCTAGCATTGAGATTTGAAAAAGCCATATTGGTTCGACGTAGGGATGCGCGGCATACCGGTACTGGAAAAATACCGGTGTATATATTATATTTCAAACGGTACGATATCATAATTTTTCATACGCTGCTGTTGCGAAGTGCACCTGTAGGTGGCAGTGCTTCCCAAATTGCTGCGCAACCAGTAAATGTGACAACAGAACAACACGATGGATCAAACAGATGAAACTCTATCAATGTGCCCAAAATTAATAAATAAAGAGAACAGTAGAAGTGAAATATGGCATTACTTTGCATACAAAACAGGTGACAAAGGTGAATGAACTGACCTTACTGCACCTGTATGCAAGTGTTGCTATAAATCATGTGTTGCCACAGGAAGCCTTTTTAAGCATTTGTCGCTTGCTCATCCTAGTCTTTTCAGAGAATGAAGAGATCGACAGGTGAGTGCATCATTCATAAATTCAGATTTAATTTTAACTTTTATTTACAACTGATCAACGCACATACAGATGTGATAGAGTAAGCTCAAATGTGCAAGCAAGAACCAGTGAAGTTCTGATCACGTAATATATGCACTTGCATTACATACAATGGAATATTAATTGAATTTGAATTAAAGCAAGAGTTTTGCTATATTAATTTTAGTATCAATAATATGAAGGAAATGTTTCTGCTGCTCTGCCGACCGCTAATATGAAGCAGCCAAGAGAGAGCGCGAGTGAGATTTATATCTAATGTTTTTTTCTTTGGCTGTCTGAGTCTGAAATCTGAAAACAATCTGAGAGAGAGAGATAATGTTATTTTGATTATTACTTTGACTGTTAAAATATCACTTTACAACGAAGCAACATTTGTTGCATTAATTGGGTTACTTCGGTTATTTTTTTTCTTCTTCAAACTCAATCAAAATGTATCGTATGTTCCCGGTAGGTTTTTTGTTACATTTTGAGACATTTTGTTTGCACTCTGTGTTTGCGCTGAAAAGATAAGAAGATTTGAATATGTTTTCATTGTATTACTTCAGTTATATGTTTTTTTTTTTCTCCAACATCAAAATGTAACCTATGTTCCCTGTAGGATTTTTGATACAGTTTGATACAAAGATTTTAAGATATGAATCTGTTTTTATTATTATTATTTTAATAAAATGGTTTTCAATTCATTTATCTTTTGAGACTGGCTGTTTGTCACCTATGGTATCGATTTAGTATAGATACCGAGGTATTACATTCTGGTATTGTACCGAAGCCAAAATTATGATATCGAGCCATCCCTAGTTCGACGTGATGCAACTCTTGCATTGAGCTTTTGGCCAAATATAGCCTAGTCGATTGCTTTAGTTGCTAACAGAAACCGATATGTGATGGCTAGCAGTCTGTAAATATTCATGAATGACAATCAGCGAAAGAAGAGGTTTGTAACTCTTTTTTTTGTGTCTTGTGGTACTGCCACTGGGGACTGCATCTAATTAGCATTAGCACTTAGCATAAATATACCCACAGCGAT
Organism: Onychostoma macrolepis; assembly: GCF_012432095.1. Lineage (NCBI taxonomy): Eukaryota > Metazoa > Chordata > Actinopteri > Cypriniformes > Cyprinidae > Onychostoma > Onychostoma macrolepis. The sequence goes on along the minus strand of NC_081168.1, from coordinate 16,766,117 downwards.
GAAGCTCTCCACAGTGCAGCTTTACTGACATTGAGTGAGTGAAGCATGATTGCGACTTTTTGAATGAGAGGTTAATTCATAGCCAGTAGCTTTCAAGCTGAGGTTGTGATGTCTGTCCTAAATGTTGAGCTAATGTTAGAGTTTCTTTGTTAAGCGCAGACATTACAAAGCTACATAGTGCTACATTTAATGCAGATCAGCACACTTTCGTTGTTTCATTTTATTAAGATGAACAGACTTGCTAACCAAAATCCTTCTACAGCTATTTTAGAGCCCCTTAGACTGTACTTGCTGTACATTTTGCAGATACGTCTCCAAAGAAGTAGACCTCTGGTGTTTTGGTCATTTTGAGTGGATTTTATCCACACCAGTGAACATGTATCGTTAGCCTTCTCCAAACTGAGCAGTTTTGCCACTTTAAAGCTTAAGTCATTCATGACAGTCTGCCTCTGAGGCAGCAGTGGGGTCTGGAGTGTGTCCGTCTTTTTTGGTGTGCTTGATGCAACTCTGCTTTTGTTCTTATAGGATTAGAGCTGCCAGTTAAAGACATGATGCTAAGCCCATTCACATGCTTCCAGCTTTCCTCTTTCTGAGCTGCATTTGACTACATGCGTTTATGTCGGGTTATTACAATGACAATTCAAGCTGTTTAGCATCGGATATGCACACTGGGGACAGCATTGAGGAAATATTAAATGTCACCGGATCAATGAACGGTTCGGATGTAGCCTGCCTCAATGTAGTATAATAGGTTTGTTTACACCGTTATGCATCATACTGTCTTTACATTGTTGAAAATATTTGGATAATTTAGCTGACGACTGTAAATGTATCCAGTACTGTTGGGATCAAGCTGGCTGTCGGCGACTGTGTGTTAAATTGCTAATGCTAGTGACCTTGTTTTTGTTTGCAAAGACTCCACCTGGTGCTATGTGCTGTTCTACGGATAAAAATACCCTTAAGGTCCACACTGTCAATAGGGTCTCAAGGACAGTGCGGTGTGAGCACAGTTGGCATGGAGAACACAATGACGCATGCTCTTAAATGCCACAGTGAGTGATCTATACGTTGGCACGTGCCCTCGTGGTAGTTATACTGCTGACCCGACTTAACATTGCATGCTGCAGAGACCTCACATTAACATAGCTGTCTGATCCTAAAGACGTGCCACATTTCCCTTTGTTCTTATTTTTTGCGGTATATTTTTGCAATGCAGACCAATGATTTCTCTTCTGGATGCAGTACAGGGAATGTTGCCACACTTCTTGAGATAGACAAATAGCAGTAACACCCTCTTTAGAGAGCCACGCATGACCTCACGGGTTGCTTTGGCTGTCTAGTTGACAAATCACTTGAGGCTAATTAAAATGTGCAGACAGCTTTTTTTTTTTTTTTTTTTTGCTAGCCTGAGTCTGTTTGCTTCCCTTGCTAATTGTTTTTGGCTTTTTTGGTCTTGGTGTGCTTCAGTCCACCTGTATAAGCTTTTACTTGCTTATTTATGTAGAGTTTATGTATTTTTGCACATGTACGTGATTTTGCAGTTTTGTAATGTTTTTCACAGTGTATAGTGAAATTATATATACAGTATAGATACAGGTGCATCTCAATAAATTAGAATGTCGTGAAAAAGTTCATTTTTTTCTTGTAAGTTATTTCAAAAAGTGAAACGTTCATATATTTTAGATAAATTGCATGTGAAGTAAAACATTTCAAAAGTTTTTTTGTTTTAACTTACAGCTCATGAAAGTCAAAAATCAGTATCTCAAAATATTAGAATATTTACATTTGAGTTTCAATAAATGACCATCCCTACAGTATAAATTCCGGGTATCTCTTGTTCTTTGAAACCACAATAATGGAGAAGACTGCTGACTTGGCAATGATCCAGAAGACGATCACTGACACCCTCCACAAAGAGGGTAAGTCACAGAGGGTCATTACTGAAAGGTGTGGCTGTTTACAGAGTGCTGTATCAAAGCATATTAAATGCAAAGTTGACTGGAAGGAAGAATTTGGGTAGGAAAAGGTGCACAAGCAACAGGGATGACTGCAAGCTTGAGAATACTGTCAAGCAAAGCTGATTCAAACACTTGTGAGAGCTTCACAAGGAGTGAACTGAAGCTGGAGTCAGTGCATCAAGAGTCACCACGCTCAGGCGTCTTCAGGAAAAGGGCTACCAAGCCACTTCTGAATCAGAGACAATGTCAGAAGCATCTTACCTGGGCTAAAGAGAAAAAGAACTGGACTGTTGCTCAGTGGTCCAAAGTCCTCTTTTCAGATGAAAGTCAATTTTGCATTTCATTTGGAAATCAAGGTCCCAGAGTCTGGAGGAAGAGTGGAGAGGCACAGAATCCATGTTGCTTGAAGTCCAGTGTGAAGTTTCCACAGTCAGTGGTGATTTGGGCTGCCATGTCATCTGCTGGTGTTGGTCCACTGTGTTTTCTGATGTCCACAGTCAACGCAGCCATCTACCAGGAGATTTTAGAGCACTTCATGCTTCCTTCTGCTGACAAGCTTTATGGAGATGCTGATTTCATTTTCCAGCAGGACTTGGCACCTGCCCACACTGCCAAAGGTACCAAAAGCTGGTTCAATGACCATGGTGTTACTGTGCTTGATTGGCCAGCAAACTCGCCTGACCTGAACCCCATAGAGAATCTATGCGGTATTGTCAAGAGGAAGATGAGAGACACCAGACCCAACAATGCAGATGACCTGAAGGCTGCTATCAAAGCAACCTGGGCTTCCATACCACCTCAGCAGTGCCACAAACTGATCACCTCCATGCCACGCCGAATTGAGGCAGTAATTAAAGCAAAAGGAGCCCCTACCAAGCATTGAGTACATATACAGTAAATTAACATACTTTCCAGAAGGCCAACAATTCACTTAAAATGTTTTTTTTATTGGTCTTATGAAGTATTCTAATTTGTTGAGATGGTGAATTGTTGGGTTTTTGTTAAATGTGAGCCTAAATCATCACAATTAAAAGAACCAAAGACTTAAACTACTTCAGTCTGTGTGCATTGAATTGATTTAATACATGAGTTTCACAATTTGAGTTGAATTACTGAAATAAACAAACTTTTCCACGACGTTCTAATTTATTGAGATGCACCTGTACAATATGATACACTGTGAAAAAAAAAATATATGGCTAAGTTGTAAATAAAACAATGATTTTTGGAGTATAAGAAAATACAATTTCAGTTTTTCTACTTTAAAATTTCACTTTTAAATCAGTGTTACTTGCCGTTTCTTTGTAATTAATTGTGGAATTTACTTGCAATTTCTGAGTGGAAATAGTTTCTACATAGTTTTTTTCAGTTGTGCTTGTCTGTGTTTTATAAAACAGTATTGATGAATGGTGCTGAGAGGTCTTCGTTTATCTATTTCACTTCATAAGACAGACCGTTGCTTCATCATGTGTTTATCATCCCAGGAATCTCGATCATTCCCCACAGCCACAAGCTGCACAGCCTTTCCTCTGTCATGGGATCTGTGTCCAATGGGCCCCCTGCCTCAATTTACCAGACCCGTGACAGAAAGAGGTCAGTTTTAGTGCTCAGCCTGGGTCAAGGCTGACCTTCAGGACAGGCACCATGTGTCCTTCTCAGCTTATATGTGCATTGTTGAAGTGATTGTTAAACACCTCATGGCACATGAAAGGGGCAGATCTCCTTAAAGGCGTGGATACAGAGCTGACAACTAAATAGCAACATGTTTAGGGGGAACTTAATTTTTTTTGCTGACAGAAAAGCCATTTTCAAACCTAATTTGTTGGAAAATAGCACCCTGCGTGCTATGTTGCATTATGGGGAGGAATCTATACTATTTAAATGGGAAGTTACATGTATAGTTTGCTGTGCTGCGCTGGCTTTGTGACCTGATTTTAGGCCCATTCACACCAAGAACGATAGCTATAAAGATATAGTTTTAAAAATTGCTCACAATATTAAAGAATAGCAGAGTCCACACCACAACTATAACGATAAATGCACAGAGAGACGATATCGTTGGAATCGCTTTCAGAACGATTTGTTTTTCCCAGCTGATGAACGATAAAAACATGGACAGCCAATCAGAATCAATCTTGCTATGACAAGCGCGAGAATCTAAAGCGGCAGACGAGCATGCACTTAGAATAAACAGACAGTATTGTCTGCGAGTGTGGCCGCTAATATACAGTGAGGAAAATAAGTATTTGAACACCCTGCTATTTTGCAAGTTCTCCCACTTAGAAATCATGGAGGGGTCTGAAATTGTCATCGTAGGTGCATGTGCACTGTGAGAGACATAATCTAAAAAAAAAAATCCAGAAATCACAATGTATGATTTTTTAACTATTTATTTGTATGATACAGCTGCAAATAAGTATTTGAACACCTGTCTATCAGCTAGAATTCTGACCCTCAAAGACCTGTTAGTCTGCCTTTAAAATGTCCACCTCCACTCCATTTATTATCCTAAATTAGATGCACCTGTTTGAGGTCGTTAGCTGCATAAAGACACCTGTCCACCCCATACAATCAGTAAGAATCCAACTACTAACATGGCCAAGACCAAAGAGCTGTCCAAAGACACTAGAGACAAAATTGTACACCTCCACAAGGCTGGAAAGGGCTACGGGAAATTGCCAAGCAGCTTGATGAAAAAGGTCCACTGTTGGAGCAATCATTAGAAAATGGAAGAAGCTAAACATGACTGTCAATCTCCCTCGGACTGGGGCTCCATGCAAGATCTCACCTCGTGGGGTCTCAATGATCCTAAGAAAGGTGAGAAATCAGCCCAGAACTACACGGGAGGAGCTGGTCAATGACCTGAAAAGAGCTGGGACCACCGCTTCAAGGTTACTGTTGGTAATACACTAAGACGTCATGGTTTGAAATCATGCATGGCACGGAAGGTTCCCCTGCTTAAACCAGCACATGTCCAGGCCCGACTTAAGTTTGCCAATGACCATTTGGATGATCCAGAGGAGTCATGGGAGAAAGTCATGTGGTCAGATGAGACCAAAATAGAACTTTTGGTCATAATTCCACTAAACGTGTTTGGAGGAAGAAGAATGATGAGTACCATCCCAAGAACACCATCCCTACTGTGAAGCATGGGGTGGTAGCATCATGCTTTGGGGTGTTTTTCTGCACATGGGACAGGGCGACTGCACTGTATTAAGGAGAGGATGACCGGGGCCATGTATTGCGAGATTTTGGGGAACAACCTCCTTCCCTCAGTTAGAGCATTGAAGATGGGTCGAGGCTGGGTCTTCCAACATGACAATGACCAAGCACACAGCCAGGATAACCAAGGAGTGGCTCTGTAAGAAGCATATCAAGGTTCTGGCGTGGCCTAGCCAGTCTCCAGACCTAAACCCAATAGAGAATCTTTGAGGGAGCTCAAACTCCGTGTTTCTCAGCGACAGGCCAGAAACCTGACTGATCTAGAGAAGATCTGTGTGGAGGAGTGGGCCAAAATCCCTCCTGCAGTGCGTGCAAACCTGGTAAAACTACAGGAAACGTTTGACCTCTGTAATTGCAAACAAAGGCTACTGTACCAAATATTAACATTGATTTTCTCAGGTGTTCAAATACTTATTTGCAGCTGTATCATACAAATAAATAGTTAAAAAATCATACATTGTGACTTCTGGATTTTTTTTTTTAGATTATGTCTCTCACAGTGGACATGTACCTACGATGACAATTTCAGACCCCTCCATGATTTCTAAGTGGGAGAACTTGCAAAATAGCAGGGTGTTCAAATACTTATTTTCCTCACTGTAGTTATCTTTATAGTTATCGTTCTTGGTGTGAACAGGCCTTTTCACTTGCAACATTGATGGAATGTGATGTAATGTGATTTTGGAAATCTGTCTTCGCTTTGTGTGTGTTAAACTACCATTCAAAAGTTTTAATATTAAATTAATACTAAAATCCATGATTTCTGAATGATGTGATACTGAAGACTGGAGTAATGGCTAATGAAAATTTAGCTTTGCCACCACAGGAATAAATAACATTTAACATATTACTATTTAAAATTCTATTTTAATATATTTTACAATATTAATGTTTTTTCTGTGTTTTGATCAAATAAATGCCTTGGTGGACATATATAATATATATATATAATATAGGTACAAATTGAAGCAAGTTTTTACATTTATGGACGAATCAACCAAACACATTGGTTCTGATCCAAAACGTAGTGGGCTGCCTACATAGGATTTTAAGACGTCGTAGGCGTGCTCCTGACATGCAGGCTGTCTCAAAATGTAGGCGGCATAGATATCTTATTTTGGCCAAATTCTAAGGCAGAGGCGGCAATACCCGAAACACTGTGGCACACTCAGTGAAAAAAAAAAAAAAAACATCCAAGTTGGCTGACTAATCGAGAGAAATGTGAGTTATAAATACAAAGCATTCGGTGCTGCAGAGTGTTGATAAAATACAATCAGTCTTATTAAAAATTAACTAAATGACCAATATTTGAGTTTTCTGTGTGTCTTTATGCATATTAGAGCATTTGTGAACTACCGTTCAGATGTTTGGGGGGGGTCAATAAGATTTTTTTATTTTTTTTTGGAAGAATGTTTTTGAAAGAAGTCTGTGTTGCTCACCAAGGATGCATTTATTTGATACAGTGATAGCACTGTATAGTGATGCTTTTACACTGTAAAACTAATATTGTGTAATAACATTACGTTTTACAATAATTAATAATTTAGTTACTTTAAATGTATTTAAAGAATAATATATTAACCATATTTAATTAAAATGTAATTTATTTATATGATGGCGAAACTAAATTTAAAGCAGTCCTTACTCCAGTTTTCAGTGTTACACAATCCTTTAGAAATCATTCTAATATGTTGATTTGCTGCTCAAGTATCAAAAGAACAGCTTTTATTTGAAGTAGAAGTCTTTTGTGACAGTCTCTACTGTCACTTTTGATAAATTTAATGCATCTGTGCTGAATAAAAGTTTTTCATTTCTTTTCAAAAATCTTACTGATTCCAAAATTTTAATTGGTAGTGTATGTATTTTTAATGTTTATACTGTGAGCTTAGAAACATGCAAACTGCAAACTTGTTGATGCTATTTTAAAATCAATTATCATGCTTTTATGATTTGATATACGTGTTGATGACGACACTATATAATATTACTCCATTAAAACGGTCATCGCAAATGAAGGTCATTGCAAGAAGATGTTGATTATATCTGCCTCTCCTTGGATACGATGTCTGGATTTTGATTAAACTGTGCAGATACTCAGCAAACCACTCTTGAGCTCTGGTTTAGGACCCTTGAGGCTAGTTACCCTGTCAACAATGCAATTCAGCCTAATGTAGGGATGATTGTCCTGATTGGACTGATGGTTTTTTAAATGCCACCTGCAGGGGCGCGGGAAGTGGGGGTGCTGAGGGTGCTGCAGCACCCCCTGTTTTTTTCTGTGGGCAGCTGTTTAATAAAAAAAAATCGGAGTGTTTATTTAAGTGCAAATAGCCATGTTGTTGGCAGAGGCTATTTACATTAACTCCACCCACAAAAGACAGTCGTCGATTGTCAGATTCAGTGGCACAGATGGTAAAGCGTGTGTTACACTTCTTTCACGATCGACCGGGGTTCGAATCTGCCTTTTAGCGAACTTTTTTTCTCCCTTTTTAAATTTCAAATCACATCAGAAAAGCATTTATTTTTTAATAAAAACGAAGGAAATAATCAAAAAGTTGAACATAAAGTATCGGGTAGGGTATAGGGTTTAGTGTAGGGAGAGCTTTTTTCCCAATAAGGTGGCATCCATTTAATAATTTGAAATTAAAATTACACTCAATAAGTTATTGCATACTATTTTATAATGTATTACAATGCAGAGGTGCAGATAAGTAATGTTTTTCTCTAATAATGTTTTTCGCCACAATTAATCATACCCTTTTATTCAATATGTGCAATAAGTAATTAGCAGGATCCTGCTATTTTAACATAGAATAAATAGAATCTGAAGCTATTTGCACTGTGTAAATAGCATATCACTAAAGTATACTGCTATTTTCACTTAGTGTAAATAGCCTCTATCGCACCCATCTCCCCCCACCCGCACGTACAGCACCCCCAACCTAAAACATCTTCCCGTGCCCCTGGCCACCTGCTCAGGCAGCTGATCCCAGTACTGTTTATTGCTATAGAGGGAAATTATTGACTCTGATCATGTAGATACTTAGACTGCCGGTTGCCATGGTCACAGCGAAGCCTTGAGTGGAATGTGAAGAGCCTCTTGACCCATTCAAGATGCATCGTAATGGGTTACATTCAAGATGTTGGGATACAAAACTGAGAAGAGGCATTTTAAGTAACAAAAGCAGCAAAACACTTCAGTTTATTTCTGCAGTCTCTGTCTTGGACAGCCAGCATACATGCTATGACAGAATATGTGTACAAATAGCTGCAGTGTGCTGGCACTGCACAATGGCATCAGATGGGAAAATATTACCATGATAAAATAAAAGCATGATATTTTTACAGGGAGTTGCTTATATAATTGGCTGCTTTGAGCTGCTTTTGCTGATCTCCTGATTTTGTCTTGCAACATTAAAGGAGTAGTTCTCTCAAAAATGGAAATTATTTAATTACCATTGCTATCAATTGTCATTGACATGTCATTATTTATTTATGTGGTTCCAAACTTTTTTCCGTGGAACTCAAAAACCTTTCATTCTGATATTCTTCTGAAGTGATATAATATTATATCTTACTATATCTACTAGTATTATATTTTACTATAATACAATGCATTGAAATAAATCTATTTAATATTTCATTTGTTATATTATACATGTTATATATTATATTAATTATGTTAATAAAATATTATATTCTGAATCTATACAGTATAGCTTAGCATTAATATAAAAATGTACTTTATTTTAAATGTCGTCATTGTAGGCTTTATATATACATACATATATATATATATATATATATATATATATATATATATAACTACTCTAAAAAGTAATTACTTACTAGCAACTAAATGCATCTTCAACAGTCTAATTAGATTACTGTGCTAATTACTGTCTCTAAAAGTATTGCATTATTTCTTACTAATTACTTTCTAATTCCAATATCAGCCTCGACCAGTTAAACAATAAAATTGCTCTTTTAATTCTTTAACATAAATAACATAAAATTGCATAAATTATTCTTAAACCAACCAAAGTATTTAAATGGAAAAATAAGACATTAGATGTTAAATTCTAGTGTTAAATCCATTATTTAATTTTTTTAAATATATATTTTCCCATAGTCTATACAGTATTTAATGCAGATACATCAGAGGTAACTGTAATTAAATTACAGAAAAATCAAGAGTAATCCCGTACTTTACTTTTTCAGAACACATTTGATTATTAATACAGAATTATATTGAGTATTATTTTGAACTGGTTATATTTGTCCAGACTGAGTGTCCTGTTGCTTGTCATGGTTGGAAACCGATTTGGAAAAGATAGGGTCTCTGTTGTCATTTCCAAGGTCTTCTGCTCATATTTGCTGCATTATATCTGAGCTTCTTTTGTGGTGTGTGCACAACACATGAAGTAGGCTGCACAGGTAGAATCTCATGGCTTTGTTCATTTAGTTTTGTGAAGGTTTTAGTCAAGGCTGCTGTTGTTTGCATAACTCACCGGTTTCATCACTGCTTCTCTACCTGGTCTCAACGGTATTTGTCTCTCAGCTTGTTACCACAGCACCCGCTGACTCCCACGAGAGTTGCGTAACCATCGAGGGCTGAGTGCCCTGGGCTTCACATATTGTGTTTGACCAATCACAAAACACAATGGTCCCTTTGTCACAAAGAACTCTGAGGAAGTAGTCACAATGCTGAAAGAGAGGACAAACTTTGTGCAAAAACCTTGTGGCGTTTAACTCTGAACCTGGCATCTGTTGGAAAATTGTGCCAGAGGCTCAGCCTTTTGTTAAAAAACAAAACAAAAACAAAAAAGTGGTGGTGCTTGTAGTAGTAATTCCTCCAGATTCTCAGATCACCCTTGTGCTTTGTGTGTGTAAACAGTGCCCACGATGTGTGAATGATTCAGACCCAGCATCAAGACCGTTTGGTTATTATGGCAAAAGTAAAATTGATGCTCTTGTTTTTTTCCCTCATGCCAATATTGATTTTTTTTTTTGTTTAATAGTATGCTGTAAAAGGCATAACTGTTATATCTGATGAAACCGAAAACAGTTAATGTATAATCAATAACCACAAGCACTTTGACTTTTTAATGCTTTTTTATTTATTTTTTTATTTTTTTAAACAATGCTACCACACAGATTTTGTTGCATGTTGCTAATGCTGAATGGTGCTAGTCTTAACTATCATAAAATGTTCTTTTTAGTGTTATGTATATAATATTATAATTAATAATCAATGTTTTGAATTTGTTTTTATTTACATTTTTGTTTAAATTTTATTTTAGTAGTTTTATGTGCCTTTGTCATTTTTATTAGTTTTTATTTAATATTTATATTTATCCATTTTTATTTTTAGTCATTTTAGAACTTACACTTTTTCAGTTTTTAATTAATTAATTAATTTATTTATTTATTATTGATAATTTCGAGAGTTGCGTAACCATAATTATTAACTTATTTTAAAGTTAAAAATAATAACAATAAAAATAAATAAATTAAATAATAATAATAATAATAATAATAATAAATCTTCCAGGACATTATCCATTCATTTTACAAACATTTTTTGGGAACTCTAAAACGCATCTCAAAAATGTCAAATATAGGTAAAACCCCCCAAAAATAAATCAAAGCGAAAAATTCCTTCATTTTAATGCAGTACATTATGCCCTGTTTTACATACTTTTATAGAGTGCATCTAATATTTGTTTTGCTGTATTATTATTTTTTGTTTCTGATGTATTTCAGTTAGCAAAAAGGTGTTTAATAGTTTTAGTTGACGACAACAACAATGTAAAATATTTTGTACATGTCAGACAGCACAAAAGAGAGAAAATTTGCATTGTTTGTTCATTCAGTTTTTTTTTTAATAAACTAATTGTTAATTTAAACATTAATTAGGATTTTATCACATGTACAACTGATGAAAAATAGCAAAGAATGACTTTACGTCACAATACTCTTCTCGAACGTAAGTGTATTAGTTAAAAACTCTTCCTTCTCATTGTGCATTTAGAGCAAACTTGTAGTGGTCTCATTATGAACTCCTGGCAGAGAGAGAAAATAAAGGAGTGAAAACTCCTCATGGGGACACTGGGACTGAAGAAATGGGGTTCTGCACATTCTTTCCATGTTGAATTTAGTAATATTTGAGGGGGGAAAAAAGAAAGCCACAGTGTTCTGGTAGAGTTTCATTCCAGCCAGTAGAGGCTTTAAGAGGAGCGAGAGAGCTGGACACCAATCCGTGAAATCTTACACCAGCCTGACATCTAGTGGAGGATATGTGTAGTGCACCTCAGCCAGAAGGTCCTTTGTCATTGTCACAGTCTTATTGTTCTTTTTGTGCTGGCTAAAGCAAGCATCACTATTACTGATGCTCATAGTTAGGGTTATGGATTTGGACAAAGCATTAAAGTTAACGTGTAAAATTTGCCACACCGTTTGATCTACAGATATGAATGATGCCTGAAATGATTTGGCTTTGTTGAAGTGAGATGTGCCATTACGTTTCTAAGCAGTCAGACTCAGTACACCATAGAAACCACCCACAAGACCTAGTGTGTTTAAATCCACTCAAAACAACTTAGCAATTACAATTTTACAATAATAATAATAATTAAAAAAAAAAAAAAACTCTACTTTGCACTCATTTAGGAATAAATTATTAAATGAATATATAGAATAAATAAGATACCTTTAGGCATATGTCTTTAAATTCTTATTTTTAATAGCCTTATAATAATATCATGTAATAAAAGTATTATATTAATATACAAAATGTTTATAAGCTAGTCATAAAATTACTAAATGAGTAGATACAAATACCTTTTGGCATGTGTCTTTTATTATTATTTTATATTGTTCTTTAACACAAGAAAATATAGAGATTTTTATACACAAAAATAGTCAAAAATAAAAATATATAAATATATAAATTTTTCACTATCCAAATATTTTTCTGGTATTCTTATTATATATATATATAATTATAATTTTCCCCAAGACTTCGTGCAGTGTACCACGTTTAACAGCAGGTGGTGACAAAACATCATTTAAACAATATACTATTCTGCCTCTTTTGATACTGCAAAAGATGGAGGTCACCATTAGGTTCCAGTGCAGTTTGTCCATGTGACCTTGCCCTTTGTATAAGTGTAAATTTAGGGTCACCCGCCCTCTTCCAAACATGGAGCCTACAAGACGACATTTAAGATGCCTTGTTGTTTTACCTTGGAGTCAATACTTCACTTTCATATTTACTAACAAATGATCAAAATACTACCTATTCTGTTCTGATCCAATCTCAGCTGACGTGTTTTCTCTTTCTTTCTTTCTTTTTTTCTTTCATTTCAATTCTTATTTATCAAGTAATCCTTTAGTCTTAATAGGAAAACAAGGAGGCAGAGGTTTACTTGTACTATATCAGAAGGAAAATGTTTGGCGAGCTGTGTGTTTGCATTTGTGTTCTTTGTCACACAGGGTCTCTCAGTTCATAATCAAGTGCGTCTGTGTGCGAGCACAGAACCTCTTTTGTCCTCATCGCTATCCCAGCATGCCTTTGTGAGCACAAAGGCAGCCCAGTTCTGGCGTCAGTGATCTTGTGCGTGTGCAAGGGGACAGGGCCTGCTGTGTGCTCAAGCAAGACGCTCTCTGCTGAAAGGACCTGTTTAGGGACCTGAGACTATTTGTTTAGTAGTGTCTTGCCAAGCCTGTTTGCAGTGTACTTCTATAAATGATATTTAATATTTAAAATTGGTTTGAAATGGGCAATAGTAATGGATCCTAGAGAAAAGTATTGTAAGGTCAGATGTAACTTTTAATTGCTTTAATCACTTAACCGGTCAATAAACTTACCGGTCAATCAGAATATATAGTGCTTTTTTTGGTATTTTTATTTATTTTTTTATTATTACCATCATTTATTTTTTATAATATATTATTATTTGCTGTAGTAAAATTACATTTAAAAGTTGCTTCCGGTCTCCTGTATTGTTATAGAGAAATTTCATTTTTGTTCTGTAATTGCGTTTCAGCAGTGCCATTTTCTGTAGCACTCTTTTCAGCGTGATATAAATGTCTTCTTGTCCTTTGCTGAGAATTCTGGGAGAGCGTGTGCTTTTACAGATGAATAGACTTTGATCTTTTCTCTTTCTTTCTCTTCTTACCTGCAGGACCTGGAGATCGTTTATTCCTACTTGCATGGAATGGAGGCGCTGTCCAATCTTCGGGAACACCAGCTGAGGTAAAACTGAAGGAAGGATTTGATAAATGGATGGAAAATAATGCACAAATGTTTTTGAGGTCAAGCAGGTGGTGGATGGTGGGTTATGCGTGAAAGACAGTTTTGCAGTGTTTGGGTTGATTCATTATTTTATTTTATTACAAAACGTATAAAAGTAAAGATATTTGTTGTTTTATAATTTGAACAATTATTTTTACTTTTTAATATCAATTTTGGAGTGCTATTTTAGTAAAAAAAAAAAAAAAAATTCTAAATTCCAGTGTAAATTTATTACTAATTTTGTATGATTTTTGATTTTATTTTATCAAGTCAAATTGTTTACACATATATATTTGTGAACAATTATTTTAACTTTTTTATAACATTTTCGGACTGCTATTTTTAGTTATGTTATCCACTAGTGTCAATATTTTATTAGTTCTATTTTTTGTTGTTTGTTTTGTTTTGTTTTGCAAGTTAAAGGGATATTTCACCTAAAAATGAAAAGACATTAATTGCTCACCCTCATGTCATTCCAAACCCAAAGACTTAGGGTCTTTCTGACCCTGCATAGACAGCAGTGCAACTACCACGTACAAGGCCCAGAAAGGTAGTAAGGACAGCGTTAAAATAGTCCATGTGTCAGAAAGTTGTTGGATTTCATCAACAATATCTTAATTTGTGTTCTGAAGATGAACAAAGGTCTTTAGGGGTGTGTGATATATATTGTCTGCGATATAAGTCTAAACTAATGCACATTTAAAGTGTGTTCTTGCACTGCATGATTCAGGTTCAGTCTATTAAAATACATTTACAATGATCACAAAGTCAAGACATGGGGCCAGAAATTGTATATATTTATACCACTTCATATAGTTAATCAGTGTCACATGAAAAGTGCCGTTTTCTCCCAAAATTACCATGGTTACAAATGTGATATTGATTTTTTTTTTTTTACTTACATTTTAGACACCATATTTCCTCTTTTTGCTCTATCTCGACAACAAAAATAATTCCAAACAGCCACAGCACTGTTTTGTGTCTCTGAGCAACTTGAAGGTGTTTCGTTCCTGAATGAATCGACTGTTTAAATGATTCTGTTCAATTGCAATGACTCACTTATTAACAGTGACTTGCTGCCTCCTACTGGCAGGTAGGCTACTGGCATACAAAGTATGTTTTAATTTTTTTTAAATAAATAATTTCAAATACAAATATTCAATGTTTATGCTTAATATATCAAACCATTATTTATGCATTTGTAACTGCAGGTTAAAGCATTCATGTCCTGCATTAAACAGTGTAAATTAGGGATGTGTGCTACGACTAATTTGACAGTTGTTTAAACTGAAGTTTTGTATCCGACTAGTCGACTAGTCTAAAAGCTAGAAACCCCCAAAAAATGGCAAAAGAAAAAAAACTGTGCGTGTATAACAGCCTACACTTGAAATACTTAATCTTTGCATCACACTGTCAAATCCCTCAATGAAATCTGCTAAAAATAGTTCACGATTATGCCGTATGCTTGCCTCACGTTATCATTTAATTTTAGGCGGTCGTTAAACAGAAAATAAGGAAGAGCATACACTCAACATAAACCAGTGCATAGCTTATTTATTCAGATCAGCTGGAGCAATGCAGAAATGGAAAATAGACTGACAGAATTCTTCATTTTCATATAACGTTAGCCAACATATTAAAACACAAGTCAAAAACAATAGGGAAGTTTATCAAGGAATAGCATGTTGGCTATATTGTCTAAAAACAAAACAATGCTCGTTTTACTTACTTTACCATGCGCATTTGTTCAGTTAATTTAACATGTTAACGTGGTCTGGCGACTAGAGGCGATTCTCTTTGGAAAAAAAATGCGCTCAGCAGGAACTGAAGTTACAGGCACGCAGAGAGATAACTACAAGCAAGCAGACAGTTTCGAAAAGAGCCTGGAAATCCCGCTCCACCACCGAAGTGGGTCTTAGAGGAATAGACGGCGCGGATGGGATCGCGGACCGCAGCGGCGGGTTGTAGTGTATGACATGATTGACATTTGCTGGCTTTGGCTAGCCTCCAAGCTAACGCATACGTGCCTGTATTGAATATGATTACGCATCGCTCCAGTAGTTATTGTAAGCCAATTTGACATTACACAGTTTACACACAACTTTTCCATTTCCTAATTCAAAATAATCCCACACCTTGCTGGTTCTTCGCTGGTCATTTCGAGCTCGCCGCAACTGACATGAAGAGAACGCATGCGAGGTCTGAGGAAAAAATTTAGTTTCTGCCCAGATACGCTTTTAAAAATATTTAGATATTTATTATTTTTCAAAAGTTTCATTTTAGCTTGTTGTTAAAATGTTTTAAATGTAATGTTAAAATTATGGTAATTTTTTTTTCTCTTGTGTAATCGACTATTGATTTCAGTGTCGACTAGCAGGAGCTGTACCGTTTAGTCAACTAGTCGACTAGACCCACACATCCCTAGTGTAAATACATCTAAATGTCACTTCAGATGCAGCTTCTTTTTCCTCTGCATTGCAAAGATGAATTTTGTTGATACTGATTTCATTTTGCTTGGTAAGATAATGCATGCTTTGTAAAGGTAAAATGCCTATAATAAGGTAAACATTTTTTAACTTATTAGAAAAGATTAATTTCTATCAGTGTGACAATATGAAGAATATCAAAAACTTTAGGAGTCAGCTGTCCACAGCAATCCTTAAGATTTTAGAACAATAATACACAGAGCAAAATATCGTCGAATTATCTTTATGGATAAAATCCCAGAAAATATAGAGAGATTATTTTTTTTCTCAATATCACGCATCCCTAGGTCTCACGGGTTTGGAACGACATGAGGGTGAGTAATGAATGAACAAATTAACTATTGTGATATTCACATTATTAATGGGGTTAATGATTCTAGTTTTGGCTTAAGGTATTTGCATTTTTGTCTGAACTCTTAATTTGACCTTAAAAGGTTTTGGACGTGAATATTGGGGGAAAAATACTTTGCTGCTTGACCACAGTGTTCTAGAACATTCCAAAGCCTACCTGACCCCTCCAACACCCCTTCAGTGGTCCGTACACATCTTCAGGAATGTGTCAGATGGACTTGGTTGATTTTCTACCCCCCCAACCGAGCTGAACTTTAAGGAATGTCTTTTGAAGAATGTTTTTGTCCTTTGGAATGTTTTGTTCTGTGGCAATACATCCGAGTTTGCTTAAACAGCACTTCTGGCATAAACCAACACTGAAATATGTCATGCACAAACAGAGTTTGGTTTTGTCCTTGATGTTCTTAACAACAGGCAGCCTGTATTGTTTTTCTTTTCGAACACAATGCCAACCAGACCTGAATACCCACAAGACTTTTGGTCTTGAAATCCATTTTGGTTTCACAACACGATATTTCATAATCGCTGACAAAAATATGAGGTTCATTGCTTCTTTTGGAAACATTAAGTTTGGATATGTCACTGATTTATGGTTCTCTCTCTCTTGTCCTCTTTTTTCAGGATAATGTGTGAAACCGTCCGCTACGAAAGACATGAAGCCAACGAAGTGCTCTATTAGTGAGTAACAACCATGCTTTCCATCCAATTTCCTTTTGTTTAAAGCCATTATGCTTCTGTAAGCCTTTATAGGATGTGCAATGCATAACCACAAATAATCTTCAAAGATCGTGCCACTCCAGAAGCGATGATAAATATAGCCCGCTTTTGAGAAGACTTATCAAATTACAAAGGTGAGATGTGAACTCGTTGAAGCAAAAGTGTTATATTCAGCGCTGCATGAGCCTTCTGTTGTGTTATAATGAGTATCCTAGTAGCTGAAAATGGCATTATGAGGAATACAGGGTTTCTGGATGATACACACACAGCTATTGATCTACAACATCTAAGACACACTGACCCACTTTAGATTCGCCCTTCATCTGGCATGTGTGTTTTTAAAAAGTCCTTACTTGTATCCTCTCGATGCTGTTTGAAGTTTATGTTGGCTTTGTCTGATGCCCAACACACACACACACACACATACATACAGTGGGGCAAAAAAGTATTTAGTCAGCCACCAATTGTGCAAGTTCTCCCACTTAAAAAGATGAGAGAGGCCTGTAATTTTCATCATAGGTATACCTCAACTATGAGAGACAAAATGAGGGGGAAAAAATCCAGAAAATCACATTGTAGGATTTTTAAAGAATTAATTGGTAAATTCCTCGGTAAAATAAGTATTTGGTCACCTACAAACAAGCAAGATTTCTGGCTCTCACAGACCTGTAACTTCTTTAAGAGGCTCCTCTGTCCTCCACTGGTTACCTGTATTAATGGCATCTGTTTGAACTCGTTATCAGTATAAAAGACACCTGTCCACAACCTCAAACAGTCCAACTCCAAACTCCACCATGGCCAAGACCAAAGAGCTGTCAAAGGACACCAGAAACAAAATTGTAGACCTGCACCAGGCTGGGAAGACTGAATCTGCGATAGGTAAGCAGCTTGGTGTGAAGAAATCAACTGTGGGAGCAATTATTCAAAATGGAAGACATACAAGACCACTGATAATCTCCTCGATCTGAGGCTCCACGAAGATCTCACCCGTGGGGTCAAAATGATCACAAGAACTGTGAGCAAAAATCCCAGAACCACACGGGGACCTAGTGAATGACCTGCAGAGAGCTGGGACCAAAGTAACAAAGGCCTCAAATCCTGCAGTGCCAGACGTGTCCCCCTGCTTAAGCCAGTACATGTCCGGCCCGTCTGAAGTTTGCTAGAGAGCATTTGGATGATCCAGAAGAGGATTGGGAGAATGTCATATGGTCAGATAAAACCAAAATAGAACTTTTTGGTAAAAACTCAACTTATCGTGTTTGGAGGAGAAAGAACACAGAGTTGCATCCAAAGAACACCATACCTGCTGTGAAGCATGGGGGTGGAAACATCATGCTTTGGGGCTGTTTTTCTGCAAAGGGACCAGGACGACTGATCCGTGTAAACGAAAGAATGAATGGGGCCATGTATCGTGAGATTTTGAGTGAAAACCTCCTTCCATCAGCAAGGGCATTGAAGATAAAACATGGCTGGGTCTTTCAGCATGACAATGATCCCAAACACACCGCCTGGCAACGAAGGAGTGGCTTCGTAAGAAGCATTTCAAGGTCCTGGAGTGGCCTAGCAAGTCTCCAGATCTCAACCCCATCGAAAATCTTTGGAGGGAGTTGAAAGTCCGTGTTGCCCAGCGACAGCCCCAAAACATTACTGCTCTAGAGGAGATCTGCATGGAGGAATGGGCCAAAATACCAGCAACAGTGTGTGAAAACCTTGTGAAGACTTACAGAAAACGTTTGACCTCTGTCATTGCCAACAAAGGGTATATAACAAAGTATTGAGATTAAATTTTGTTATTGACCAAATACTCATTTTCCACCATAATTTGCAAATAAATTCTTTAAAAATCCTACAATGTGATTTTCTGGATTTTTTTTTCCTCATTTTGTCTCTCATAGTTGAGGTATACCTATGATGAAAATTACAGGCCTCTCCCATCTTTTTAAGTGGGAGAACTTGCACAATTGGTGGCTGACTAAATACTTTTTTGCCCCACTATGTATATGTGTGTGTGTATATATATGTGTGTGTGTGTATATGTGTATATATATATATATATATATATATAATATATTAGGGGTGGCACCGTGCACCGATGTCACGGTTCGGTACGTACCTCGGTTCGGGGGTCACGGTTCGATACAATTTCGGTACAACAGGGGAAAAAATAAATAAAAATCTACTATGCTCAGTTTCTTTTCATTTATTTTGAACAGACAGTAGTGCAATAGTGTTCCATAGAAATGGCCATATCAAATTAAGGTAGGTTAAGTTTTTTTTTGTTTGTTTTTTTCTTCAAAACTCTTAAGTGTAAAGTGTTTAAATGTATTTTTTACATTTATTTAATTTAATTTAAATAATAAAATTATATATGCCAATAATTCTGACCACTACTGTACGTATGTATGTATGCATGTATGTGTATATGTATATACAGGTGCATCTCAATAAATTAGAATGTCGTGGAAAAGTTTATTTATTTCAGTAATTCAACTCAAATTGTGAAACTCGTGTATTAAATAAATTCAATGCACATAGACTGAAGTAGTTTAAGTCTTTGGCTCTTTTAATTGTAATGATTTTGGCTCACATTTAACAAAAACCCACCAATTCACTATCTCAACAAATTAGAATATGGTGACATGCCAGTCAGCTAATCAACTCAAAACACCTGCAAAGGTTTCCTGAGCCTTCAAAATGGTCTCTCAGTTTGGTTCACTAGGCTACACAATCATGGGGAAGACTGCTGATCTGACAGTTGTCCAGAAGACAATCATTGACACCCTTCACAAGGAGGGTAAGCCACAAACATTCATTGCCAAAGAAGCTGTTCACAGAGTGCTGTATCCAAGCATGTTAACAGAAAGTTGTGTGGAAGAAAAAGATGCACAACCAACCGAGAGAACCGCAACATTATGAGGATTGTCAAGCAAAATCGATTCAAGAATTTGGGTGAACTTCACAAGGAATGGACTGAGGCTGGGGTCAAGGCATCAAGAGCCACCACACACAGACATGTCAAGGAATTTGGCTACAGTTGTCGTATTCCTCTTGTTAAGCCACTCCTGAACCACAGACAACGTCAGAGGCGTCTTACCTGGGCTAAGGAGAAGAAGAACTGGACTGTTGCCCAGTGGTCCAAAATCCTCTTTTCAGATGAGAGCAAGTTTTGTATTTCATTCAGAAACCAAGGTCCTAGAGTCTGGAGGAAGGGTGGAGAAGCTCATAGCCCAAGTTGCTTGAAGTCCAGTGTTAAGTTTCCACAGTCTGTGATGATTTGGGGTACAATGTCATCTGCTGGTGTTGGTCCATTGTGTTTTTTGAAAACCAAAGTCACTGCACCCGTTTACCAAGAAGTTTTGGAGCACTTCATGCTTCCTTCTGCTGACCAGCTTTTTAAAGATGCTGATTTAATTTTCCAGCAGGATTTGGCACCTGCCCACACTGCCAAAAGCACCAAAAGTTGGTTAAATGACCATGGTGTTGGTGTGCTTGACTGGCCAGCAAACTCACCAGACCTGAACCCCATAGAGAATCTATGGGGTATTGTCAAGACGAAAATGAGAAACAAGAGACCAAAAAATGCAGATGAGCTGAAGGCCACTGTCAAAGAAACCTGGGCTTCCATACCACCTCAGCAGTGCCACAAACTGATCACCTCCATGCAGAGGTGGACAGTAAGGAAGTAAATTTACTTGAGTAGTGTACTTAAGTACACTTTTTGAGTATCTGTACTTTACTTGAGTATTATTTTTTCTGGAAACTTGCGACTTTAACTTCACTACATTTGAAAGACAAATATCGTACTTTTTACTCCACTACATTTATTTCAAGGTCCCCAAGTAGAAAGTCGTTATATGTAGCAGTTTTTACAGTGAGTGCATTTTCAGATTCACTGAACCCTTTTTTTCTGCGAAAATCCAGCTAGCGATCTGCCAGGACCTTCCTGTGTTGCCAAGTGTTACAGTATTTCTAAGCCTGCAGTTTTCCGCCTAGCTTTGAATGGACATTTGGCTTATTTTTTTTATGCAAATCTGGCAACCTCGGGATCTTCCCCACTAAACTAAACGTCCGCGCTACTGCATAGCTAAAAGCGCTCTAAAAAGGCATGTGTTAACTCATTAAAGCCCTTTGGAAAATTAACCATGTTTTTACTATAGTAACCATAACTATGGTATTTGCAGTAAAATCACAGTATCCACAAATTTACTATTATCTCACTATAGTAACCATAGGCTATTTGTAGTAAAACTTCAGTAACCACAAATTTACCATAGTTTCATTATATTATATATGTCAAAACACTGCCCATACATATACATTCATTCAAACAATACCCAACCCTAGCCACATGTTGTGAAGTTCACTGATTTCTGAGCATTTTATGAACACTGATCAGTTGATGGCAAAATTCAAAAAGACGGTTCTTTGGCACAACCTGCAAACCCATGGCCATACTGACAGAGTATGATCCAGTTTCCAGAGACTAAAGGTTTGTTTTCTTTTCAATGTTTGCTTTGTTTACCTAAAATGAACCATATCATAGACTTCAGTATCTCTTTAAAAAATAACTTTGTAACTTTTAAACAAGTATTAAAATGAGTTCAATGTATTTGTAGGAGTGTTAAATAAAAAAATAAAGATGATTATCTTCATTCAGTTGTTCCATTTCTATAGGTTTGGTAACATAAAAACTCTTAATTCCAAAGATAATACAAGCTAATCAGTGTATTCAGTAGGTTGCATTAGTGGCATAAGGTATTGTAAGTATACAACAATGCGACAATAAAACAATGCATTTACTTTTGATACTTAAGTACTTTTAAAAACATGTACTTCCATACTTTTACTTAAGTAAAAATCTGTCTTTACAACTATCACTTGTAGTGGAGTAGTATTTGACCAGTGGTATCTACTTTCACTCAAATAAGGAAGTTGTGTACTTTGTCCGCCTCTGCCTCCATGCCACGCCGAATTGAGGTAGTAATTAAAGCAAAAGGAGCCCCTACCAAGTATTGAGTACATATACAGTATGTACATATATGTACATATATGAACATACTTTCCAGAAGGCCAACAATTCATTAAAAATGTTTTTTTTTTATTGGTCTCATGAAGTATTTTAATTTGTTGAGATAGTGAATTGGTGGGTTTTTGTTTGATTTTGTGAGCCAAAATCATCACAATTAAAAGAACCAAAGACTTAAACTACTTCAGTCTGTGTGCATTGAATTTATTTAATACACGAGTTTCACAATTTGAGTTGAATTACTGAAATAAATGAACTTTTCCACGACATTTTAATTTATTGAGATGCACCTGTACATACATGCATGCATACATACATACATACAGTAGTGGTCAGAATTATTGGCACCCTTGGTAAATATGATCAAGGAAGGCTGTGAAAATTTATCTGCATTAATCCTTTTGACCTTTTATTTAAAAAATTCACGAAATTAACCTAACCTAATTAATCTAACCTTTTTAATAAGATAATAATAATTTAAAATGGGGGCAAATATCATTATGAAATGTTTTCTCGAATACACGTTGGACACAATTATTGGCACCCCTAGAAATTCTTATAAGTAAAATATCTCTGAAGTATATTCCCATTCATATTCACAATTTTGAGCATGAACATGAAATTATCCAGCCATGGCTTCCTGTTTCACAGAAATATAAATAGGAGGGAAAACAAAGCCCAAATTCTCTTAATCATCCATCACAATGAGAAAAACCAAAGAATATATTTATGATGTGCAGCAAAAGATAATTGAGCTTCACAAATTAGTGAAGTGGCTTTAAGAAAAGAGCTAGAGCAGTGAAAATCCCCATTTCCACCATCAGGGCAATAATTAAGAATTTCCTATCAACATAAAATATTACGAAACTGCCTGGAAGAGGATGTGTGTCTATATCGTCCTAATGCACGGTGAGAAGGAGAGTTTGAGTGGCTAAGGACTCTCCAAGGACGACAGCTGGAGAATTGCAGAAAATAGTTGAGTCTCGGGGTCAGAAAACCTTAAAAAAGAAATTGTCAAACAGCACCTACATCACCACATGTTGTTTGGGAGGGTTTCAAGAAAAATTCTCCTAGCTCATCCAAAAACAAACTCCAGCATATTCAGTTATCAGACACGACTGGAACTTCAAATGGGCCTGGCTTCTATGGTCAGATAAAAAATGAGCTTTTTAGTAGGGATGCATCGATCCGATACGCAGGATCGGTATCGGCTCCGATACTGGCATTTTCTGCGGATCGGGTATCGGTCAGACGAGACCGATCCAAATCCGATATTGTGTGTATACTATTCTATGTTATTGTTAAGTCCCACGAAAGCACAAAAACATTATAAAGCACCATAAAGTCAAAGTCCAAATGTTCTGAAGCCGTTCCATAGTTTAATGTGAGGTACAGATGAATATTTAAGTCGTTAAACTCAAGTTCATGTAAACTCTTATCTCCGCTGCGTCTCTGTCATCCTCCGTTCAGCATTCAAATAGCGTGTCACGTTCGGTTACGACAGTCAAGACGACTAAACTCTCTCCAAGAGCACACAATAACTAAAATTTAAAACTGTTAAAAGAAAAGGTTCAATAAACTACCGCAAGATTTAATAAGCTACGCATCAATATCTCTTTCCTTTGTGCTTTGAACTTCTCTATCCGGAGCTGCGCGCTGTGACTCCGTGCTGCTTCAAGCAGCATTCTGCGCACGGGATGCACATATGCGCTTTGTGTCGCTCTCTATTGGAGCTTTATGTATAATAATGCTTTTGCGCAATGAAAGATTATTTATAGCGTTTCTTGTTCTGTCCTATCAAGGCTGTTAATAATCTAATGTATAGCACAGTAATGGAGGAGGCAGCAGGACTCCTCTATCATATGTTGCTGCCTGTGCTATACATTTAAAAGAAATGTTTTTTTTTTTTTAATTTGTGTTTATATTTATAAATAAATACATTTACTTGTTTTCATTAATGTGTTTTACAACAATACAAAGAGCAATGTGTAACATTTTACCAGGTTTAGTCCTTCACATATTCACTTTTATTTGTTCCCCACTAAATAATATTATTTCACTAAATGTTTCGATAAAATTGTGCACTCATGATTTTTCTAGAATAACTTTTGCTGCTAAATTATCCACTAACCTAGTTTATAATAGCCTAGTATTTTTGTCATAGATTATGAATGGGCCTGTTTACACCTGGCCATTTCATGCCTTTTAGCTGATGGGATATCTAGGCTATCTAATTTGTTAAAACATATTTACACTTGACCACATAAATGTGTCATCGCAAAATGGATATAAATCCGATCTTCAATTCCCGCGCTATATATAAATTTAACGAAGTTCACGTCAACAAAATCAAAAGCGCTGCATTTTATTAATTATCAGCTCATTTCGAGATCAAAGACCACAATAGGAGAGCGCGCGGCATCTGCACTGGAAAGTTTGCCTTACTACTTTTAATGAAGATGATTGTGTGTTGACCGTCTGCATCTTACTTCTAAGTTTCTAAATCTAACTTTCAGTTTCATTTGCGGCAGTTTGCGTGTCGGCTTTCTGATACTCGCTGTGATGCTTGTAGTCATATCTGACTATAATGTCATTAAATTTACATATGTGGTTTCAACAACCAGATGCATTTATACATGTCCAGTTTCATCTGAAATGCGGCCCAGACCACCTCCTGAAGTGGTTTGAGCGATCGGATTTATTTTACAAAATGCATGTTGCAAAATGCAAAATGCAAGTGAAAAGGTGTAAACAACCCCTATATTTTTTTCATATTATTTTTCATTAAAATGAAGTTGTCTAGTAGATTGTGTTTAACACACAAAAGAGTGACACAGAAGTATAGAAATTCTACATTGATTGAATTTAAAAAAAAAAAACCTGCGCTGGGATCGGATCGGATCGGAATTGGCTGATTCTCAGAATTTTCTGGATCGGATTTGAAAAAATGGTATCGTTGCATCCCTACTTTTTAGCAGCAAACACTCAAGATGGGTTTGGTGAACACAGGGATAAAAAGTACCCCATGTGTACAATGTAATATACTGCTGTATTTTTGATGTGGGTCTATATTTCTGCTGGAGGTCCTGGACATCTTGTTTAGACGCATGGCATCATGGATTCTATCAAATACCAACAGATAAAAAAATCAATAAGTGACTGACTCTGTTAGAAATCTTATGATGGGCCATGTTTGGATCTTCCAACCGTACAATAATCCAAACACAAACCTCAAAAACAACACAAAAATGGGTCACTGAGCACAAAACCAAGCTTCTGCTATCGCTGTTCCAGTCCTCTGACCTGAACCCTGTAGAAAATGAGTGGGTGAACTGAAGAGAAGAAGCACTAACATGGAGCTGTGAATCTAAAGGGTCTGGAGAGATTCTGGATGAAGGAATGGTCTCTGATCTCTTGTCAGGTGTTCTCTAACCTCATCAGGCATTATAGGAGAAAATTTAGAGCTGTTAAACTGGCAAATGGAGGTTTCAAAAAGTATTGATTAAAAGGGTGCCGTTAATTGTGGCCAATGTGTATTAGAGAAAAACATTTATTTCATAATGATATTTCCCCCCATTTTAAATTCTTATTATCCAATAAAAGGTTAGATTTTTGTGATTTTTTTTTTTCTTCTTTTTTTTAAATAAAAGATCAAAAGATTAACAATGCAGATTAATTTTCACAGCCTTCTTTGATCATATTTACCAAGGGTGCCAATTATTCTGACCACTACTGTATATGTATGTATGTGATAAAAATGTTTTATTTTTAATAAAATAAAT
This sequence comes from Onychostoma macrolepis, assembly GCF_012432095.1. Taxonomy (NCBI): domain Eukaryota; kingdom Metazoa; phylum Chordata; class Actinopteri; order Cypriniformes; family Cyprinidae; genus Onychostoma; species Onychostoma macrolepis. The sequence goes on along the minus strand of NC_081168.1, from coordinate 16,740,279 downwards.
GTTTATATTAAAATAAGTTAATAAAATAAACTATATTCTGCATTCTGAAGATGTTGTTTTTCAAAAGCGAATAGGGACATCCAGTGCTGGTAATAGTTTGGAATATAATTCATAAATTTTTCTTAAGCCATATAACTATATGCGTGAGAAAAACACAGATACTTAAGTCATTATTCCCTGAATCTTTGCTGTTGCTTATTAATTCTCAAAATGAATATGGTGAAATTAGATGCATTTAACCAATTTGGCACAAATGCCAACAAATATCATTGGTTCCTGCATGTTTCGCAACCATTGACGTCAAACCTGAACTCAGTACAGTCGGAATATAGTACAATCCCAGTTTAAATTGACAATTTGAAGAGACTAAGCTAAAAAAAAATGGCTCAGAAATCCCTGAATTTCTGTTGTAGTGAAAACAACTTGCAGGCTGTAAGAATGAGTAAAGTGCTCAACTAAAATAATAATAAGAAAAAAACTACTTTTTTTGGTGCACTAACAAAAAAAGTAGACCCTAGGAAAAATGTAAAAAGAAAGAAAGAAAAAAAAAAGATTCAGAAAAATATTGCAACAGCTTTCAACTAAAACACCTCTGTGTGACTTAATTATTGCTCTTGTGGGTTTGTGTCTTGGATTAGACAACAATTTGACAAAAATGCAGATTACCTGTTCATTTTAACGGCTCTATCTGATTGGCTGTAGCAAGTTGCACACAACTGATCAGTGTTTGTTTGAAAACAGCAGGAGTCAGACCTCGTACAACATCCTGCTGTTCATTGGCTGCAGGGTGGAGATGACAAAAACTTTCTTTTGGAATGCAAGTTTGTCTGCCTTGTCTAATATTTTTGGTTCATCTAATAGTTGTGGATTTGTATAACTGTGTGAGTCAGTCCTCTGTTTTAGGTGGTTGTTTTCATCCATACACTCTCAAACTCCCAGCAGCAGACTATTTAAGTACTAACACTCCACTGAGTCTGCTACACCAGCCTTGACGCTGTTCCTCAGCGACTCACTCCACTGTTTTTTTTATTAGACAGCTTGCTGCTTTAAAGCTCGGCACTAATAATAATCTTCAGACTTGTGTGTGCCGCTGCTGATTTCCCTCAGGAACAAACCACTCCCACCGCAACAGCTCTCTGAACCGCTTGTGCCAAATACACAAACATCGCGCTTTACGAAGTGCTATAAAGATACGCTTTTTATGCTTTATTTTTAAGCATGTTGGAAGGACAATAATATCACCCTGGGGTTTCTAAAAATATTAGTGATGTTTTAATGTTGTTACTGAGGCACATTGATTTCTGCTTTCTGTAAATAATATTTAAGCAGTGTTTAAATTTGTTGAACAAGTGGAAGACCTCAGGGGACTTTGCTCAGGGACTTTTTTCATGTTCATGCTAATTATGATCTTAAACAAGAATTAGACATTCACATCATAAATGAAGAGGTTGGCTAATTATTCTATTTTAGTGGATGATTGATATAGATTTTTCTGTGATTTATTTCAGAGTGGTCAGTGTCTTACAATACTTTTTTTTCACTATGTATCAGATGTGTAAAACTCCATAAATGTCTTTAATGTCAGCATTAGGGTTCGATCTCACAATAGTTATCACAATACCTATGCTGTTATACGTCACAATATCATGATTGGATGGTGAATGAAATTTTACCTTTTGTACAAAGGAGTTGACAAAGGAGTTATAAGTGTTACAGGTTTGTGCCTTTAGAAGTATTTATAAATTTTTTTTACATAGCTTAGTTTGCTTTCAATTTCTCACAATACTACAAAGTTTGTTTATTTCCAGGTTTAAATGAATGAAAATCAAATCAGATTTATTTAAAAATAATTTTTTTAAACATGTATGAATTAGTGGTGTCAAAATTAGCGTGTTAACGCAAGCGATTAATTTTTTCAGTTAAAAATATTTAATGCAATTAATGCAGGGGCGGAGCTAGGTGAAAGTTACAAAGAACCACATTTATTTGAAATAGAAATTGTTTAAAATCATAAATGTCTTAACTTTCACTTTTAATCAATTTAATGGGACATTGCTAAATAAGTGTTTATTTCACAATAAAAAGAAATGTCTCTTGAGCAGCAAATCAGCATATTCCATTTTAAAATATGCTCATATAGAAAAGTTACTTTAAATTGTAGTAATATTTCACAATATTACTGGTTTTACTGTATTTAGCAAATAAATGCAGCCTTGGTGAGCATAAAAGACTTCATCCAAAGACTTGAAAAAATGTGTAATTATTCCAAATAATTAATACCCCAAACAACCCCAAAAAAAAATAAAAAGCAAAAAAAAAAAACACATTGTAATGACAGAAAACATGTCAAATCTATTGAAAATGATCAGTAGTTTAAAAAAATAATAATGATGATGATAAATAATTTGCCATTTACTAATATTTCTTATTGTAGAACTGCACCATCTCAGTGAGATTTATAGTAAGATGACTTCGGGTTCATCTGTGTTGTCACACTCTGTTAAGGCTGCTGTCATCCTGCCATCTCTGCACTGAACAGCCTCAATAGAAATAAAACCCTATAAAAGCCTTTTATGTGTGTAAGAATAGCTGTTGACTTTGAGTACTCAGGCAACATTCACATAAAAGTGTGTCTGTATGTGAGTGTGTGCATGCAGGAGTGCTGCTCTGTAGTGGCATGGGTGATCCATCATTCTCTACCCTGGTCTGATGCGCACACACACACACACACACACACACACACACACGTACGTTTGTTTTAGTGGTTTACGGGGACTCTCCATAGGCGTAATGGTTTTTATACTGTACAAACTGTATGTGCTATTGCCCTACACCAACCCTACACCTAAACCTACCCCTTACAGGAGACTACAGGCATTTTTAGATTAAAAAAAAAAAAAAACACCATTTAGTGTGTTTTTTAAGCCTTTTGATTTACGGGGACATAGACAGTGTCCTCATAAACCACCTTCAAATTGTAATACCTCTGTCATACCCATGTCATTATACAAATTTTGTACCCGTAAACCACAAAAACCAGTACACACACACACACACACACAGAAACAACTCAGCAGAAAGGTTCTGTCCTGCAGTCATGGCCACCAGCTGGTATAGAGAAGGTTTCCCTCTCCCCATCACTCTCTCTGTATTCCTGCTGGGACTCCCATCAGAGATGCCTAGAGATGCCGCTGGGCACAAACACACAGCCCAGACCAGAAATGCAGGCACATCAACATGGATAATTTGGTAATTTTTGCAATGATAAAACTTTCATAATACTACTCATAAAATATTACTGGACTTACTGTAAAGATATCAGTAACTTTGCAATTAGACTAACTCACTTAATTGTTTTATATTATTTTAGTTTTAGAATTTAATATTTTATGGTTGTCAAAGTTAACAGTTATAATTTAAATATTTAAGGTGATTTTAGTTTTCTTTATATTCTTTATATTTAATGAAGTTGGTTGTAAACGTTTATAATTTAAAATATACCCTGAAATACTTTTTTTGAGTTTCATGTTTTTATTTTCATTTCATTTAACGGACATGTTTTTATTTACATTTCCCTTTTCATTTTTTGTTCACGCCCACTGATGCCCTCACAAACTTTGCCATGGTTTTTGGAAAATGGCATTAAAATGTAATAATAGCTGCTGCTACAGTAAATAAAATACTGTATAATGTTATCAGAAGCTTTCCAAGTTTTACTATAGCAACAATAACTGGAAAATCTATGGCATTGTACAGTATTTACCATGGTATGCATTTGTAAAGGGATGAACACTTTTTAATATAAGGCAAATATTAAAATTTCCTAAAATTTGTCTGATAATTTTAACCTTAAACCAAGAGTTTCCTTTTTCGGTTGACCGAAGATTAGCAGATAAATAACCCCCAAGGATGAATGCATGAAGTCCATATTCCTCCAAACCTCGCCTGACTTCCTGCTCTCGTTTCTGCTCCCCAGTCATTCCTGAGGGGCTGGAGGCTGTTGCTGTGTGCTTGATGAGCATTTGATGAGCGTTAGAAGAGTGTTTCAGTGACCCAGTTCAGTCAGCGCTGCTCCGTTGATGGTGCAGAACATCCTCACGCTCTCCGTCTCTCACCCTCCATCATTCCCGCTCTTTCCTTCTCTCTCTGCATTCTGCTGATTAATAATTGAGTGTTTCGTTTTTGTCTGCGCACACTCGGGGAAAAACGATTAAAAGAGGGAGCAGAGGCGGCAATGATGAAGGGAGCGATGCAGAAAGAGAACGAAAAAAGCAAGCAGTGCTCGTGCTGCGTTCGAAAGCAGTCAGGAGCTGCCTCATTAGTCCTATAGAGACGATGTAGCGAGTGTGTGTGTGTGTGTGTGTGTGTGTGTGAGAGTGTGAGTAGGATTTTTGTTTAAAGGCAAACATCCAGTAGTTTGGAGAAGTGTTTTTTTAACTTAGATGATGAGGAAATCAATTTTTTTTTTGAAAATCTATTTCACAAATTTGCACTTTTAAATAATGTTAGTTAATTAAATAAGGGAAATTGTATGTGGCTATTCAACAAATAAATATGTGAATGTGAAATTTTGATTTGAGTTCAAATTATGGTTGTATCTGTATGTTATTGTAAATCTTTTGCTAAGAAAATAAATTACCCATTACAATATACAAAACGAATGTTGGAGCAACAAGACGAATACTGAAACGGTATTACAGAAATATTAATGCTGAAGTCCTTGGATGTTATTTTTACTGCAATCAATAACGGACACACAAGATGCCAGTAGTTGCGTTTGTATGAAATGTGAGCGCAACTCTGTGGTGTGATACGAGAGACGCCGGTTTCAGTTACTGAATGAGCGTTCTGATATACAGAGTTGCCATGCATGACGGAGAAGATTAGGAAACAGAGTGGCCTTGGTTCCGGAAGTATTTTTCCCATAGGAATTTTCAAAAATTCTTTATTAAAAATTATAAGTCATGAACCAAACCAACCAGCTATGAGGTGATGCATGACATTACAAAATTTGATTTAAATAAAGTATTCGAAAATTGGAAATCTGAAAATTTGAGAATTTAAAAAACTAAAATATCATGAAGCATTGCGAAAAAATAGGTGTTGGTGATTGTGTGTATCAAAAAAAAAAAAAACCTTTTTGTGTTTATTGCAAAATATGTACGTGAAAAACCTGTAGATACAGTTTAACAAAACGTGGCGAGATTGAGTCCATTGTGTCATTTGTTGTGCTTCATGGGAGTTTCCATTTTTTGCAGAATCATGGGTGATGTAGTTTTAAACACAATAATGACCCAGGGAGGATTTTCTTTTCCTGAAAATGTGAGTTAATGTTATCACACTGGACTAAAACTGAATTACTGACTCAAATAGCGTATAACAACTTCCCAAACATTTTCTGATGCTTTTTGAACTTTTTCCACCTCGTGGCCTGCAAAAATTGATTATACGTTTCTTGCTATTATTACCAAATGTTACATACATTTTTTTTTTTGTGGAACTGATAGATCTGAGCTTATGCACCTCAGTTGATTTAATTGAGTCCAAGATTTGGTGATTAAAATATCGTAACAAAACATTTACAAGCAATGTGTAAAGGGTGGTAATTTTTGACCGAGAACACCAAATTTGGTGAAGGATTTTTAGCAAGCATACAGTATATTGATGAACAACCTTGTTCTGTTTTTAAATGTTTATAAGTATCATTAAAAATAGATTCCCCTGCATGGAAAATAAATATTTTTTTTCTGTCTGGAACCTGTCTGTTGCACTCTATATGATTGACCAATCAGAATCAAGTATTCCAGTGAATCGTGTGATAAGATGAAGATATACAAGAAATCTCAGTGCTGACAAAACATATTAAATCGAATGAAAAACAAGTACTATTAAAATGTGCAATAATGAAGTGTGCAGTGTCGCGTGATAGCTGGGTTATTTGTGTCTATCAGCTCATAAACCCCAGCACTGCTTTGGGCCTGTTATCTCACTGGAGTGTGTATTGGCTGTTCTGACTCGGTGATCAAGATGTCCGCTGCTCATTGGATTGCTCCTCTTTTCACATTTCCACATTTTAACACTTACTGGAGAGGCAGACATGGAGTGGGGCGCGCCGGGAGCTAGAAGGGTGTCTCTGGCGTCGACCCAGCATGCCTCGGAAGATGTCTAACGTTCCTGACTGCTCTGTGACCTGAAAAAAAGGAGTGTTAAGGGGGATTGTGTGTCAGTGTGTTATTTCCTACACACACACATAAATCAAGCAGTCACATTTCAACTGGCATCACTTACAAGAGGAAGAGAGATGGTGTGTGTGTTTCGCACTTGGCCGTTTGATCGCTCTGTCCACTGTTTTCCTCTGGGAATCTCTTTATGTCGTCTTTTGTCTGTGCAAAGGAGTGTGTCACAGAACAAAAATGATGACAGAGTGTTTACATTAAGCATTGATCTTATGTGTGTCTGTGTCAGCTACTTCTACTCTAACCATACAGCAGACCACATGTTTTGTTTCCTGTTGGAATCTGTGTGACACTTTTCTCTTTCTGTCTCACACAGTCCGGATGACATTGGCACGTGTTGGTACATTCTACTTTCTGGATCGGTCTTCATCAAAGAGTCCATGTTCCTGCCACGCTCCAGGTACGTCACCTACCCAAATGCCATTAAATATCACACATTCACACTTAGAAATTAGAAAACACACCCTAAATACCCTTTCAGTTAACCTGTTATGTGTATTAGGCTTGTACCTTTCTTCTTTCTCTAAAAGTTCTCACAACTGATTTGGAACATGAACATGATTTGGAAATGTAAAGCCTATAAAAAATATGTAACATTGAACCTTAAGAAGAGTAAATATCCATCTCCGTGCATGTCCTCATCCTAGTTTGCCACTTAAATGGCCCAAGTGTAGATACGCACATCAAAAAATGTGACTGGGACCAATTTAGTTAAATTTGTATTTTTATTTATTTATTTTTTTTGTGATCAATTTTTTTATTTTTCCAAATCAACAAAACAACATCCACTCAAACAAACAACAGGGAGGGGGGAACAACAGACACGCCATCAACAATTTCAATTTCAATTTGTAGTAAAAGGAACAAAACAGAATTCACATGAGATTGACAACAATTGGACATTCCCAAAACATGTGGAGAAAAGTACCTGCTGATACAGTGTTACAGATATGACCGTTATAGGCTGATTACAGTTTCATTTTAAACCTCTTGTAAGGAGTTATATATGCTCTATGGATGACTTTGAAATGGATAAAACGATGAGCCAAGGTTTTAGAAGTTGAGATTAGATTAGACCACACCCTCACCCAGTCGACCGATAAATCAAAATCTGTTAATTCATGATTCCAGATAGATCTAATAGAAATGTGATCATTAAGTTTACTATATATTAAAGAAACAGATGGCCGACCAGAGGGTGGTGCGATCCAATCCCACATAGGATGAGAGGAAATAGGGGATGCCTAGGTAACTCCACAGGCCTTGAGAGCAGAACGTAACTGAAAAAAAGACAAAATAGGATGATGCTGGTAAACAAAACTTATTTCTTAGTTCTTGAAGTGAGTAGAGTCCCTGGTTATCATATAACTCACCGCATGTGTTTCTGCCCAATGTAAACCAAGAGAGCTGGACAAATGGCCGATTTCAACATAAATACATTTAAAGTTGTGCCATAAGGGAGTGTTGTTACAAAATTTGAAAGGTCCTCCCATCAGACGTTCCACCCTTTTTTAGAAAAAAAAAAGTGAAGTCCTTAGATGTAGCATTCTGGATTCTCCAAAGATTGATTACATTAAGTTCAGTGGTAAATTTATTCAATAACTTAAGAGGATGGGTTAGCTGTAGTATCAGGGTGAGATTTATCCAGTGCAGGATTTAAAACAGCATTAAAATCACCACCCATCACTAAAGGACAATCAATCCGCTCAAGTAATATATTGGAAATATTTGTGAAAAATGCACTGTCTGCCTCATTCGGGCAGTAAATGGAGACCAGTGCTAACCTGTCATTATGTATTTTACAGCGTATAAAAACAAATCTAACTTCATCATCATTCCTGGTATGTTCAATAGTTAAATGTAACTTCCTATCGAATAAGATAAGCACCCCCTTAGTTTTATTACGAGCACAAGAAAAGGCTGCCAGTTTGTAATACTTGTTTTGAAAACGTGCCACATCGCATTGTTTTAACTGAGACTCTTGTATCAGGGCACAGGAAATTGATTTACGGTGCAAATATTCTTATATTGGTGTATGCTTAATAGGAGAATTTAGGCCATTCACATTCAATAATAAGATATTCAGAACATGCATTGTGTGCCCGCAATGCCAAGATTCTGTCTAAGAGAAGAGAAACAAAACCAGTGCCATACTGCCAGTGACATGTAAACATTAGTATGTATCCAAGATACCAATCCACCTAGATGCATAGTCCTTTTTTGTAAAAGTAAAGCAAAATAAATAAATGTATTGATGTCTGTTGAAGCATAGAAAAAGGCATAGAAAAACAAAAAAAAAAAAAAAGCAACAACAAACAACTGTGTATAAAAACCAAAGCAGACCGCACATTACCGAGAGTGTAGGTCTGCATAAATAACAGAAACAAATGTTGATGCGTGACCAGTCCACTTCAATGCAAGACATGTCCCCAAAAGGCCCACTGAGCCAAAAGCGTAGTGATTGAACCTGCTCTCCATCACCCCGAAGTATAATAATAATAATAATAAAGAAAAATAAAGAAAATAATTCATTATTTACTAATCAGCGGTTATTATTTTTCATGCTCCTATCTTCAATGTCCGTCATTTTTTCGGTGAGTTGCTCCAGCTGATTTCTTAAGTTTGTGACTGGCCTCCTATCCTCACGTGCAGCTGCTTGAACGGAATCGACCCGTTCACGTGTCTGTTTCGCCGCGATGGCTAGCTTTTCAACTTCTGCTTTTAGCTCTTTTACAGAATCGTTGGTCGTTTGTATATCCAAATGTAGATCACGGAGTGCTGGGGTCAGTACAGAGTCTATCGCTCTTCTCTTACAGTCGAAGCCGCTACTGAATCGAGAGTACTTTGTTGCTCTTTAAGTGCTAGCTTGATACCGTTAGCGATAGCACCGTCGAGGACCTCTCTGGAGATGGTGGAATCTTTTAATTTTTTCTTTATTGGTGATTGTTCACTCTCTCTTTTCCGGCTGTTCTTGACTGCTGGGGTACTCATAGTGAGCTAAATAAAGAGTGGTTCAAAATTTACTGACAGGAAATACACAATTTCTGACGAAGTGAGCAGAGCGAAGGACTATGCGTGCATTGCCGCCGAAGGGTAACGTCATCTCCCAGTTAAATTTGTATTTAATGAAAGTACCTTCAAACAGCCACTGTATTTTTCTTTTTTATTATTATTTTTTATATGTAATTAAGGAGCAATTTTTGCAATATATGTGGACTTTCAAATGCATTTTTTTTTTTTTTTTTTTTTTTACTTTTATGAGTGCCACATTTTTTATTTTACAGAAATGCTGTCATAATTTCTCACATACTTTAAATATAATCAATTCATTAAAATAAAATATTTAAATAAAATGTCATTATAATTAGATTCATGAGAGTTATCGAATTGTGAATTATATCAGGTGTTAAAAATAATAAAAATGACTTTGTACAAAATATTTAAGAAGTTACAAATAATAGAATAATAATACGGAAGTTATAAGAAAATTTTTTTTTTAATTCAGTTTGGCATTTTGTGTGCGTGTCTAGTTTTTGGCTTTAGTTCAGCCAAAATGAAATTTTTTCACCCTTTTGTCATTTCAAACCGGTATGATTTAGTTTCGTCTGTGGAACAGAAAAAGAGAAATTTTGAATGTCTTTCATTTTTCCCCTGAGGCATAGGATGGGTATTGTCTTTTTTTAAAAAGCACCATAAGCATATCATGTAAATATTTTTGTCCTGCTTCAGAAGATTTGACTGACACACAAACTGCATGGACTAATTTATATGTCTTTGGTGCATTTGAGTCAAAACGTTTCCTTTTACTGTTGTAGTAAGGAAAGTCAAATCACCTTTATTTATATAGTACAATACAATACAGATCGTTTCTAATCTGCTTTACAGTAGTGAACTGGAAAATAACAGAGTTAATGAGGCCAACTTCATCAACTTTGAGACAAATCCTAATTCTGCTGTAAATCAGCTCTAAAAAGACAGTTGTGTTGTTATTCAACTCGAAACAATTGAATGTTGAATTGAACAATTGAATTCAATAACAGTATAAATTTTGAAATCAATCAAATCAATTATGAATCAATTAATCTCATGGGAAGTCATGAAGGTTTAAAACAAAATAATGGTGAGTAAATGATGACAGAAGTTAAATTTTTTGAGTGATCCATCCCTTTAATTTCTGACCCTGGCATGTAATCAGTTACCTAATGCAAACATCATAACTTTAGCAAGGCCTGTATGCAAATGAAGACTAGTCATTATCGAGGATCAATATTTTGCATGGCACACTATAATCTACCTGTAGGATAGAACTTGGTGTGACAGAAATGAAGTGTACGTACAGAAAGAAACATATTGACTTGGCGTAACTGAAAAACATAGCAAGCTGTACAAAAACACTTGAAAGAGATGCACTAGAATTGGCTTGCAGTTGGGAATATGTCATTTTATCACCATGGCAATGAAAAAAGCAGGTCTCTCCCTCCCTTGCTTTCTCGTTTGGCTTCATGGAGAGAGCTGTGATGTGTTGCTCCTGGAATAGACTGTGACTCAGGCGTCCAGTGAATGAAAACCAACAGGACAGCGGTGCACTTCATAAACAATGTCTTGATAGCGCTCGCAAATGGCCAGCCCCCAAGAGGCATCACAGCTACCCTGTGTACTGATTCTTGTCTGAGACAGACCAGATCTCCAGTAACATCTTATTGGCTTCCTTTAGCACATGAAGTGTGTTATTTGCTTCCAGTTTCTTTCCAAACAAAAACACTCTCTTTTTTATTAAGATTTTGTGTAACATTTCTGTTTATTCACACCTGAAACTCTCACTCATAACAAATGCAGAATGCAAGTGTTTAATTGCGAAGCTATTACCATCATTAAAAGCATAATGGTGTACAAAGTGCGGGCAGAAGTCAGAGTTGAGTTTGAGGTGGCAGTACCACCTGGTACTCATGCCAGTACTTATGCAACAAGACCAAGCCCTTTAAAATGGTTTTGCAGGCTTAACTACCAACAATCGTTTCTATTGTTATAAACTCTGTTAAATCTGATCCTTCAGTAAATCCATTGCTTTCTTAACTATTCCTGACCTCAAGACTTGGGAAAACATTGATAATCACAGTTCCTAGAGATTTTTACCCATGCTTTACCATGGTACAAATATGGCTAACTATCTGTTCTAACAGGGAACGTTCTCAGAACTTTGGCTAATGTTCTGACAAGATTCTCTCAAAGTTATGAACATTCTTCTAGTAATGTTAATAGAAGGTTTGTTTGAAGTCGTCTGGTTTAAAATGTTGAATGTTTTTTTTTAAACTTGTTTCAGAAGGACATTCAAAAGTGATCCTGTGATGTTTGCAAAATTATAAAATTGAACATTCCATTTACGTTCCAGAAATGTTTTTGAAACTTCTAAAAATGTGACATTGTAAATTTTCAGAGAACATTCATAAATAACATTTTTATACCTTAATAAGAATGTTAGGAAAATGTTCTTAGAACATATTTTTGTTAGCTGAGATGATACTTTGATATGGTGCATGGTATTAAATTTTTATGTGCCAAATGATTTAAAAAAAAAAAAAGATTTGTACCAAAGTGTTCACGCTACATGTCCTTCAAATTGTTTTCTTTGCACTTTGGCTTAACAAAACAAACCAGAAACTTTTAAATTTAGTTAAATTTATTAACATGCTCACATTTTCAATGCTTATTTATTTATTTATTTTTTATTCACCTACAGATAAAAAGTTTTGATAAGATGCAAGCTTTTAAATTCTTTCAGTTTCAGTAAGATGTTTTTTTTTTTTAATTATCTTTTTCCACTTAACCACATGCAAACTCCCAGGTGGTTTTCCCATGGAAGTGCTTTGAAAGCCTTACTGTTCCTCCCTGAAGTGATATGAATGCACTTCGTGAGAATATAATCTGCAACATCTGATATGTGACTCAGTCCCAGACGATACAAGTTACTCCCTACATGCATCAACATGCCTCATTTGTTGTTTAGCCACAATTTCTTAACTTTGCATTTCAATCTCCAGCTAACTGTTATTCATAGTTTGTGGCATGTTTGTGAATTTTAACTTTTTGTAATTATTTATTAACTATAATTATAATTAATTATGATTGTTTTTAATTTTTTGGATTATGAATAATACTTTTTGAATCAAAGTATCTTTTTTTTTTTTTTTACTATTCCCCAGGTTGCCCTTTAGAGTTTTTCTGGGTGTTTCTCGCTCTGATCACTACAGGTCTTGAGTTAAGTTGGGAGGTCATGTTGTTTTGTGGGTAGAGGTCAACCCCTCCCTCTCGGCTCCACAGGAAGTAAGAGGCAGGCAGGAATGTTGGCTTCAGTCGATCACCACTGACTCTCAAGAACGCACATTCCTCAACGCATACTCTCGTAAGATGAAGGCGGTAGACGGAGCTGTCAGAACAGAGTGCAGCGTACGTGAAGTTGGATTATCATGTGGCGTTCAGGAAATCGTGTTTGTTTAGTGTAGTAGCAGTGTGTGGGAATGAATATTAAGAAAGGACATTAAAAACACATTTGAGGTAGAAGTATCTACAGAGAACTGAATGCATGATTTTCAAGAAGCCGGGATTGTTTATGGATTTCATTGGACATATTTTGTAACAGCTCTCTCATCTTCAGGTACAGGTATTTTTATTTATTTGTTATTTATTTGCTTTATTTTTTTGTGTACTATTTTATATTAAGTGCACAATTAGATCACTTTAAGAAATGACTTGAAATATTTTTATATATTTTAAATATTTATGAAATATTTTTCACTTTCCAACAAATAACTATTTAAAGGACTTTTTTCATTTTTATATATTTGATCTAAAAAAAAAGAAAAAATCGAGCCTCAAGCATCTCGATCCCTGCATTATATCTAGTAACAGTTCAGGGTTGATTTGGTGCCCCTGAAATGCTGTTTACTCTGCTTTATGTTGCCATGTGTCTGCAAGTGTGGATCTGAGAGGCAGCAGAGCAGTTTAGCACTCACTGAGGCGTTACAGTAGAATCCTGTTATTGCATTACCATTCTACTGTACTTCAGCATGTCCTTAAGCCTTCCAATGTATCCCTTCTCCCCTCTGACTTTCCCACCGACAGCACTTACATAACAGCTCTTTAATCTTTGCTCTGCTTAATATGGAGAGATGAAAAAGAGGCTTATTTATTTTGGAGACCCCTATGTTCTTTGCTGTGTGTGAGTGCTTGCCACGTTCATCACAGAATCACATTCCAGACACCCGGAATGTTGTGTAATATGGAATGTAGGGGCCGACTGGGTGGGCATCACGTCTCACCGGGAGTTCAATTCCCAAAGGATGCTATGTGGTGTCTGACGTTAATATACTTTATATGAATATCTGGGTTTTTTAAATTTTTTTATTTTTTTTCCTGGCTTCTACAGAGAATAATGACTTCTTTTTAGACTTCAGGATTTTATAAGCCTGAGTTTTATTTATTTATTTTTTTCTCTTTTCATTTAGTTGTGCTCAAGGCGGCTGCTTTATTTATTTATTTATTTTCTAAGCACATCTCAAAAAAAAAAAAAACTATAATCTATAAGTGTGGTGAATATGTATTCCATTTTTCTGTTCCTATTGCATTTTGCAGTTTAAATTAGACTTGGAATCCCTGATTTTCAGTGTGGTTTCAGACTATGCCCACCGACCGTATCATCAACTACGGTATATCATGAATGATGAATGAAAACACTAAGTCTTGAGGTTTTGTATTTGAATAGAAGCTTGTAAGGGAAGTCATACAGCATTACAACAACGAGTGCTCATTGTGTGTGGTCTTATAACGAGGAACAATGTATGTAGAGGGAATCCCACCTGTTAGTCTAACTATATTAGCTAGTTACTATATCTGCCAGCTGCGCTTCTAACCCATACAGTGTGCAAGTAGCTATACAACAGTAAGTGTCGTTTTACTAATGTAAACATTTAAAGGAGCATGCAAATTGTCATTTTAAGGTACTATGTTTTATGTAGAGTATTTTCTTAGTAAAGTCAGTCACAGTTTTCTGAAGTGTGTAGCAGTTTTTCCCCAGCTAAACCGCTGTAAGCATGTGTGTGTCAACTTTGGACCAAAGTGTCAACTGGCAGCTCATTCAGCTGCAAAAAGTGTCTTACAAGCAGCATTAATGGTAAATCAACAGACGTTGAAAGGTGAAGTGTTCAAACAGCACCAAACAGAATTGGAAAAAAAAAATGTAAAGTGCCCCACCTGTCTAGTCCCATCCTAAACTCACTGTGTTTTTATGCTGGACTCAGTTGAGATGCTTAAACAAACAAATTACATTTCTGTTTGATGTGCACATTTTACTTGATTTTCTTTTTGGCCTTTTCCCTAATTATTTTAGTTAAGTTTAGTTTTGCCTTTTTCCTATTTAATTTCTTTTTGCGTTTAGTGTAGTAAAGACAGAAAATGATTGTGTGACGAAGAGGGAATGGGGTCAAGAAATGCCATTCTCTGACTTTGCATTTTAATTCCACATTGCAAGTGATTTAGTGAAGTCCAAATATGTGACCCTGGACCACAAAACCAGTCATAATTTTTTTAATTAAGATGTATACATCATCTGAAAGCTGTTCCATAAGCTTTCCTTTGATGTATGGTTTGTTAGGATAGGACCATATTTGGCTGAGATGCATCTTTTTGAAAATCTGGAATCTAAATATTGAGAAAATCACCTTTAAAGTTGTCCAAATTAAGTTTTTGACAATGCATATTACTAATCAAAAATTAAGTTTTGAGATATTTATGGTAGGAAATTTACAAAATATTTTCATGGAACATGATGTTTACTTAATGTCCTAATGATTTTTGGCATAAAATAAAAATAATATAATATAAATAATATAATAAAAAAATAATTTTGACCCATACGATGTATTGTTGGCTGTTGCTACAAATATACATGTGCTACTTATGACTGGTTTTGTGGTCCAAGGTCACATGTGTATCTATATAAAAATGTTAAGGCATGTCCACCTTGAGTGAGTATTTGTCTTCATCTTGTGTGGAACTCCACCTCACATTTCCATTTCTATTTTCAATAGAGTTTTTTGTGTTGCCACTCAAACGCTCCATCATTTTGCACTGTACTTCTTTCATTAGGCCGTGATGTCATTTGGTGGACTTTTCCAGTCTGGTAGTAGTTTCTTTCCCAGTGGAGCCTTACTGCCTAGACCAGGAACACTGCCACAAGTGTGTGGATATGTGCTCCTCCGGCTCAGTTTCTGAGCACGCTTTCATTCCCACAGAATCTCAGGATTCCATAATTGGTCAAGCAGTTTATAATCTTTCTCTCTCCTGTTCTTCTCCTCTAGTTTTGGGAAAAGGTCTGCAGGGAGTTTACGCCGTGGATGCGAGTGCATCGTTTTGGAGCCATCCGAGATGATTGTGGTGAGTAATCATGGACCCGATAATCATCTTAACTTCATACTCTTACTAATCATACTATGTAATTGCTGTTTTGTGCTGTAGTTTCATTCCTCTTCCCCAATGGTTCCCACAGTGTGCTAATCTTTACCCCCAGGGGTACACACAAGGTCAGATTTGACATTACATGGGCAGATAACAATTTCTGAAACTAAAAACTAAAGGGACTAAAAACCATTTTCCGAAGAAAATGTGATGGTTCGATAGTGGTTCCAACAACTGACAGTTACTTTGCACATAAGCTGACTAGTTTATCTAGATGGTCTTATTTTTTGACGGTCTATTTCTTTGAGATAGAAACACTCTTAAAATGTTGTGCAATTGACTGCAAAGATCTGTCTTATGTACTGTAAATGCCTTAATGCACTGGAAATCAGCCTGACTATGGGCTTTGTGAATATTTTAACATACTACTAAAATTCAGTGTCTTTTTGCCATTGTGAACTATAAATATTATTTAAATATTTAATGAATATAGCAATCAATATTTGTGGTATTTTTTGAGACTGATGGGGGAAATGAAGTTGCTGTCTGGACACAAGCTACAAGCTTTTACTATATGGACATTTTAGTAACAGCTATATTGAATTTGTTTATATTTATATTAGGAGAGCAATTTAGTTGTGTGCTTTCTAGTTTTGTTTAGCATCAGGTGAGCCAGACTAAAGTTGCATTTTGGAACCACTGCTATAATGATAAATGGCATATAAATGTTTCTGTACTCCTCCACATCTGTCTCTTTCTCGGTTTGAATTTGGCATCTTGTTTACATTTTACCACAAGCAAATTTCATTGTGGATTTGTTCCTATTAAATTACTCAGCCCACTGCGGGTAATGTTCAACATGGCCTAAAAAACCTAAAACGATTATATTTAGGAACCCAAACACTTCTGTGCATCCTAATATATTCCATATTCAGTTCATGATGTATGTTCATGAGTAAAGAAAGACCCTCCCTATCTACATTTGCAGCCTCGGATTTGGTTAAGCTCTCGGGGTGGCATGGAAATATGCCTACATGTGACTCAATGGGCTCCTATATGTTTTTGCATGTTGAGAACATTACTGTTCAAATGTTGATGAAAAAAGAATACTTTTATTGAGCAAGAACACATTTATATGTTCAAAAGTGACAGTAAAGACATTTAAAATGTTGCAAAATAATTCCATTTCAAAAAATGTGTACTATTAATCAAAGATATAAATCAAAGTTGCACAAAAATAATAAGCAGCATAACTCTTTTCAGCATTCATAATAATAAGAAATGTTTCTTGAGAATTTTGGAATGATTTTTTTTTTTTTTTTAAATCTAGCTTTGCCATCACAGGAATTAATTCTGTTCTGCATTTTAAAATATTTTTAAAAATATTACAATATATTTTACAATATAAATAAATAAATAAATTATGTTGAGCAACAGTATTAATGTTTTAACTATTTTGTAACAAATTCTTTACAGTATAGTTAAAATGCCCTCAGTCTAGGGCCCTATGACTTCTGAGATGCGAAAAACGTGGATGGAATCGTGAAATCCAGTCAAAAAAATTCAATTTACTGTATAATGCTGAATGTCATGGAATTTGCCAAATTTTTGATGGATGAATCAAATGTAGGTCAGTACACTTGAATCACAATGCGATATGGACTAGTGTGTGAATATTAAGCTGAATATTAAGAATATAAAAGACTATTTAAATATGAATCCTGCATGTTAATGCGTGTCTCCGTGTGAATGAATGATGCAGATGCGCGGTTTCGTTTACTACAAACATACTGAAGTGCTTGTGACGCTTGCGGTGTTTTCAGCCTCTGCCGCTTCAATATGAGTACATTAACACATGAATATAATCTCTTGAACTGTCTGTGAGCATTTTACCATTTATTTTGAGAAAAACTATCGTCATATCATATAAACAGAGAAACATAAAGTTTAGTTTAACTTGAATAAACTGTGACAGAAATATATGACCTAATGTAATGATAGTACTACCACTACTAATACAATTATTATTAAAACATTATTTTTAAAGGAATATTAACCAAAAAAAAATTTAAAAATGACCAGAATGTTTTTTTTTTTTAATGAAATCAGCTCTTTAGAGATGCCTTTGATTATCAAAATATAATGAAACCATTAAAATGGAAAGCAGAAAATTAATGGAAAACACAGAATTTGGTATAAAAAAAACCTAAATAAAACTAAATTTGAGGGAGGGAAAAAAAACATATTTCATAGGTACTTAAAAAATTAATTTTTTTGTTAAACTTTTAATAAATTGCTGTTAAATTGTATACATTTTATTTAAATTAATTAGGTTTTTGATTAATAACATTTTATTTAACCATTAAAACAGAGTCTAGAAAAATTAAAATGGAAAAATAAAAAAAATCCAGAAAAAGTGTATTTGGGAAAAACTGATTACATAGGGCCCTATAAGTTGTTTAAAAGCGTCTGCCAAATGCATAATCGTAATCTCCTGTTTGGGCGATGGCCACTGTCCTCGACAGTTGATGGTGCCCTTGTTGGGTAACTCATCTGTTATTACTGGCCGATGCTGCCCTGTAATTACGGGCCGAGGCAGGATATAGATACTGCACTCTCACTCGCTCAAACCGACCAATATATTCCCACTGCTTCGCTCTCGCCGGCAGTTGCCATAGCAGCGGTTGGTACGGTAGCGAGAGATTTGATGTGTAATCCCAAAGGCAGAGTGGGTGTGAAATGTGAGGCTGCAGCAAAATAAGGCAGAGGGATAATCATGTCACTTTCTATGGTGTAATGTCACAGTGACCGGCTCTTTTTATATGCAACTTATACCCATCATGTGTATGATGATGCCACCCTCGTTCACAGTCATTCAAAGACCTGCCATGGACAGTTTACACATTTTAATTTCATTTTTAGGTGCCACAGTGACAGAATACGAGGCAAAGATAAAGAATAAACGTTGATCCGGAATACGCATGGTTTGGTTTTTGCACATGTCTGCAATTTGAACTCTTAATTTCAAGGTTAAAACGGCATAACATGCACAACTCGGCTCCGAAAGCCCCTTGCAAGTTGCTCCAAGCTGAAACTACATCTCCCCTTTTCTACCTTTCCTTTCTGTCTTCTGTGCGCCTCTCTTTGACGTAGGTGTTTGAGGCTCAGCCCACACACACGCACACTCACACTCACACACACACACAGACAGGCTCGCACACCCACTTCTATTTTTACACAGCACCAGTAAGAGGGGTGGGAGGGGGGTGGGGGTGAGGAGAGAGAGAGAGAGAGAGTCTCACTCAAATCGCTCCTCCGTTTGCAGGTGGACTATATGGATGAGAATGAGGAGTATTTCCAGCGGCAGGCATCGCACCGACAGTCCCGCCGAAGGTTTCGCAAGATCAACCAGAAGGGCGAGCGACAGACCATCATCGACACCGTAGACCCCTATCCCGCCGGCAAGCCGCCCGTTGCACGGGGATACCATACGGTTAGTCGCATGCTTTAACACTACCTGTACAGTTTCTCTTTTGCCCCTCCCCCTGTATGACTGTCGGCGTTCCTGGTCCTCACCTGTCTGGCTTTGCTTTCCAGTTTGTTTACAAGCTGGTAAATGTGTCATTGCAAGTGCTTGTTTTTTTGTTTGCAGTGTTATTTATGCATAGGATGGATGGTATGATAAAATCTGATATTACAATATCAGTGATTTTAGATCATGGTATCATAGTATAGTTATTTGTACAGGATTTTCAGTTAAGAATGGTTAATGTATTAAATGATCATTAAGTTATGCTTATTTTTTGGATAATTCAATGAATTCAACAAGCAAGGATGCATTAATTTGATCAAAAGTGACAGTAAAGACATTTATAATTTTACAAAAGATTTATTTATTTACAAATAAATGCTGTTCTTTTGAACTCTGTTTATCAAAGAATCCTAAAAAAAAAAAAAAATCACTATATTTGGTGTTTTCAGCATTGATAATAAGAAATGTTTCTTGAACACCAAATCAGCATTTTAGAATAATTTCTGAAGGATTATTTGACACTGATAATTCAGCTTTGCAATAGATATTTGTAATAATAATCATACAGTTATGATTTATTTTTATTTTTGGGTAATCCAATGAATTACATTTGATATATTAAAGCTCTATTGGTATAAAATTGTCTTTATTTGGATGCAAACCAAAAATAAGATTTTTTTTTTTTTTTTTAAACAAATGTTACCTCTGCACAAATACCTTCACATTATATAACACATTACTCAAAACTATTAAACATACTAGTCAGAGTCTTAATTTTGACTGAATGAGTGAAGTTTAAAGCTGTAAAATAGCCAATATATACATGTTCATTTCTTTTTGTCACTCTTATGTGCAAATAATGATGCTAATATATCTATGGTGTATAAATGGTGCAGGAAAATCTGTACCACTTGATGCATTTCTAACGTTGCATGGTATATACTGTCATACCGTCCAGCACCATCTATGCATAATGTTGGCTAGTAATATATTCAATGTATTTGACTGCTGCAGCGAAATATAACAGGCTAACATTTCTTCATTATAACCAGTGCAGTGCATCAGGTTCTTGTGAACCAAAATGTTCCTCTCACAAAACTTACGCTACAGGAACATTATGTAAAGCTTTAGATTACTGGAAGACTACTGGAAGTCTGTTGGCACTCTTTTTGGTAACATTAACCACTTCTCTTTCCTCATATTACAAATGTGAAAGGAACAAGATTTCTGTCTCTTCCTATGAACTTTGTTCTGCTACTATATTTGCATTTGTTCTTCTATTACTGTAAGAATATGTTCATTTAGCTAGTGCAGCCCATCCTCATGGGGTTGTGTTCATTTATTTGTTTTATATTCTGCCTGAAAGGAATATTCTGGGTTAAAAACAACTTGAGCACCACTGACAACATCTTAAGACTATCAGGTTGTAAAAATTACCGTGATAGAAAAAAAGTTTAGGAAGCTGGCAAGTGTGCAGCACTTCAGATAATTTTGCAGTTATTTCACCTACTGTTTTTTGCTGACTATATGGTAGGGAAGCATGCATTTCGGAAGTAGCCAATGACTGTTTTCAGACTGTTGCTTACTTACATTTCTCTCTATATTAGGCAGGTTAGAAGAAATTATTGTAGCGTTGAAATGCTGCTTAAAACTAAAGCGCAGTACATTACCTTATAAAAAGCTAAAAAGCTAGCAAGTTTAGGTTTAAAATGGGTGCTGACTCATTATAAAATGTAAAAATAGGCAGTGAATGCTCTCTTCAGCTCATAACTGCCTCTTTTACACTAATGAACAAAAAAAATATCAAGTTGGCATCAAATAACCCTCATGCTTATCCCTTACTTTTGCACTGTTTTTCAGTCTCTTAAATGTTATTTTTACCTAGCAGCAATGCAGTTTGTTTGTGCCTGTATGTGCAAGATGCTTTACTTGTTTCCATTATAGCTGCTCATTTTCCTTGTTGTGCTGTGGTGGCTGTTATATGGTCTCTCTGTAGGTGTTAGCTGGTGTTCTGCCTATGTGTTTGCAATCAGTATGTCGTGTTGGCTGAAGATGTGCTGGTGTTTTATGCACTCAGTCCCCACTGTGCTCTGGCCAGGTTGAAGTGAGAATCCACTGCACTGCTACCATCTGTATGTGTGATATACAACATCATCCAGCCCCAGCTGAGTAAAGAGAGCAAGCAGAGAGAAAGAAAGATTCAATATTATTTATCTTGAATAATATATTTATCTTTATCTAAAATAATCATTTTATTTTATTTTGATGACATATTACTAACACATTCACATTTCATTTTATTTTATATTATATATTTAGATTCACTATTTATTTTATTTTAGTAATTTATTACAAAGACAAAACAGAATTTGTTTTCAGGTCAGTTTTGATATGTCTTTCCCTTTGCACCATGAGAGGGGGGAAAAAAGGTTGTATTTTATTCTACTAAATCTCCAGCAGTTTTGATAGCAAGACTCGGCTTTCATAATGTTTTGGGCATTAATCTTGTGAAATTTTGACACAGATGTTTCATGGAGGTTCAAAGCTGGACCCTCACGTAGACACATTCCAGGTTTTTCTCCCCTAAATCTACTGCAGTTCATTCCCAGCATTCCTCCCATTC
Organism: Onychostoma macrolepis; assembly: GCF_012432095.1. Lineage (NCBI taxonomy): Eukaryota > Metazoa > Chordata > Actinopteri > Cypriniformes > Cyprinidae > Onychostoma > Onychostoma macrolepis. The sequence goes on along the minus strand of NC_081168.1, from coordinate 16,718,438 downwards.
CCCCGGGAGAGAAGCCAGTGTTCCCTCAGCTTGTTTGGAAATTCTTGTTTTGTTTAGTACAACAAAATACGTCAAGCATCATTGAGCTAAATTGTTTTTCCCTTGAGATACATTAGAAGGGGACGCCAAAATTATTCCCACCATTGTATCTTCTCAGCTGCACAGTTTTCCCAAACAGCTCCCTTTTTGTTGTTATGGTCTGTGGGAAGCGATTTGGACCATGTTTTTGTTCTCAGATCAGTGGTAGCAGGCTAAGAAAGTTCACAGTAGCGTCTTCAAGAGGGACCACAGTGCATTAGATGTTAAGCTGACGGGCATTCCAGCTAATCCGTGAGTTTTTGAGAGTGCTTCCACGGTGGGATTTCCATACTCAGACATAGCCGAAGGTGAAAATTCACTTCACAAACATTACATCATGTACCAGCCTTGAGTATCTCACATAACCTTATAGAGACTTGCTGACTGGCATTAATTTGATTCAATTTCTGGCACCAGAGTGAAATAATTGTACTCTGCACTGCCTGCCTCACACAATTGAACTCAACTGAGTCTCTAAGCATTTCTGCCCTACACGTGATTCGTATTTGTCGTACTGTATTTGGAGGCATCTTGTAGATGCACAGCGATTCAAAACAGCTCAGAGACAAATGATGAGGTAGAGTTCATTCATCTCAGTGATGTTAGTGGACGCACAACACTCCTTCTGCAATCATTTAAACAACATTTTTGGATATTACACTGGCTGTCTCACACCCAAACAGAAAGTTCCTAATGTTTAGGATGTTTTTCACTGTTATATAGTAGAGATGCACCGATTGACTGGCCAGTGATCAGAATCGGCCGATTTGTCGCATGACCAGCCCGGTTCGGTGACCAGCCGATCGGTCTCAAGTCTAGCCGATTCCGAGCCGATCCTTTTATTGCCAGCGGCGCATGCCTTCAGTGTCAACGGCGACTGATAATGTATTTCTGTCGTGCCAGATGAGGCTTGCACAGCCTGAGTGAGTGTGTGAGAGAGACAGCACACACAAAGTAACTCATAGAAATTTATAGATGCATACTGCGGTAGAAAAAAAGAAAAGATATTTACAAAATATGATTTAGATAAGTAACATTATACGGCCATGATGTTTCCCCGAATATCAATATCAACATGATTGCAATATGGCACTGATTTTATATAATAGTTTTTTGTGTTTTTTTGATTTTATAAAATTGTTTGCTCAATTTCGCTGACGAAAATAGTTCCGATCAAAGCCACAGCAGAACTGTTGTGTGTCTCCAAGAAACACAGCGGTGTTTCGTTACTGAATGAATCCACGTTTATGAACGAATCGAGTGAGTCAATGATTCAGTGGCCCATTCATAAGGACAGTCACTTGTCTCGTTTATGAATGAATGAATAAATGACTCACTCATTAAAACAGACACTTGCCACCAACTACTGGTGGTTTAGTCATATTTAAAAGTATCATTGCATTTTTTTCAACATTTATTTGTTTAAAAAAAAATGTCAAACATTAATCTTATAAAATTATTTATGCGATTGAAATTTTGCAGTGATAGAGTTTGTTAATACTAATTTCATTTGAATAGTAACAACGCTACAGTTTCTTATTATGATAACTGAATTAATTGAAACAAAGTAAGAATTTGATGTGAAAGATGACACATTTAATAAGGTTAGGGGAAAAAAAATGACCATTTATAAACAGTGGGAAATGATATTGATTTTGTTACATACAGCAACTGTGCTGAAGTGAGAGAAAAGTTGTAACTTAGTCCATTTTGGGAGAATTGTAATGTTTAATGATTTATTTTATTATGTAAATAATTTTTGCATTGAAATTTGCATAGATATTTGTTTGTATATGCTGTCAATTATAGTTCTTAGAAAGAAAATCGGAATCTGCAAAAATCGGTATCGGCAGATCACACTTACAGAAAATCTGAATCGGCCAAGAAAATTGCAATCGGTGCATCTCTATTATATTGTCCAGACATGGTTTTAGATTTTTTTTTTTTATTGCTGCACAAAAAGACTTATTTTATTTTAATTTTTTAATTTAATTTAATTTAATTTAATTTAATTTAATTTAATTTAATTTAATTTAATTTAATTTAATTTAATTTAATTTAATTTAATTTAATTTAATTTTTTTGTTTTGTTTTGTTTTAGTGTAGTGATGATAGAAAATTATTGCATGGAAAAGAGGGAATTGGATTGGGTAATTTTATTTTCATCACCTTGGAATTAAAGGTTCCATATTAAAGATTTTTTTTTTTTTTTTTAATTCAGTTATTCACATATTCTTATTCTGTGACAACTTATTTACATTATGTGATATTCTTCTTTCTTTTTTTAAGCTGTGTACATTTTGCGAGTTTTTATCCAAAACAAACAAAAACAATAACAAAAAGGTTCTATCTACAAAGTATATGGAATGCAAAAACTTTGAAGATCAAAACTGCTCAGAATTCAAATAGAATATATTAAAATTATAATTCCAAGGTAGTGTTTTAATTCATACATTTTTGCTCAAATTTCAGTACTATTTGTGGCATTTTTGTGGTGTTTTGCCGTGAAAACCCATCAGTAATAAAGCCATTATGTACTTTTTGCTGAAAATCCCAAGTTATCAAAACCAGAGATAGTTTGTTGAATTTACACTCATATCACATATAATTGTGCTGTAAACACCCCATAAAGTCAAAGTTGTAGTTTTAGTTCCTAGCTTTGAGATCATGTCTAGTAATAATTTAGAATTTACAGTCTTTTTCTCTTTCCATCTACTGTAGCAAGTATTTAATGATTGTTCAAAACTGATGTAACTGATTTACTTTCTTTTTTTTAAAGGATAAAGCCGTTCAGTATGCTGTGCCCAAATTTCCTCTTTCAATAAGAAAGAAAACTGCTCTCGTCAAGCCATTTCATGGAGTCTTTAAATGAAATTTGTTTGTCTGTCAATAGTGACTTTAAGACCAGTAAACAGTGACAGCCTTGTTGTTGGCTTACACTGGGTACCATTTTGTCTCCATAAATCTGTCTTTTTCCCTTCCTCTCCGGTACTGTGGGGCTTTAATTATCATGAGACCCTCATTCAGTCAATGAATACCAGTTTTTTTTGCATCTCCTAGTTTGCTGATCACTGCATTTCAGTTGTTCAATAACTAAATGACCTCCAATCCTTTGTATTTGGTTGCATAATTAACCGCTTTTCCGTTCACCTGAAGTGCCCGAGTTCCCTTTTTATTTTAGGTTTGTGGCTTTTTATTTCAGCATCCGCCTCATGTTTCTCGGCTGTGTGTGTGTGTGTGTGTGTGCACTACCCTCTGTTGTTTTTTGATAGCGTCTGAGCTTTTATAAAGGATGTGTCCCTCTCTTCTTCCCGTAGTATGACTTGCAAAGTGCTTAACAGGGTTTCTCTGAGCCTGCTCTGCTCTTCAATAACCCAGGCTGATAATAACTCTCCTCTTCTCTGCTTCTCTCCTCATACTGGCTCCTCCGCAGGAATGCGTTAAGGCTCAGGTATCGTACTTATTCACTGTTTCTGTTCCTCTGTGTATGTCACTTCCTGCTTAGCTGTGATTATATGCTGTATATGTGTGTAGGTTATATATGTGCGTGTGATAAGAGTTTATGACCCTGTGGCTATAGAACTATGGCTTATTTGCGTGGATATGTCTTGTGTGTGTGTGTGTGTGTGTGTGTGTGTATTTATGTTGCCAAATGAATGTTTGGTCCTACAGTGATTTAAAGTGGGTGATGCTAGACTGCAAGTCTTCAGGTTACACGCTGAGATTATTGCCTTATAACTAGTCAAACAAACTAGATTTGTAAAAGAATATTTCAGTGGCTCTTGCTGGTGGAGAATTTGCTGCTAGGGTTCCCGAGGCATTGCTATGCTATGCTATTAATGGTTTTTAGTGTCTTGCTATGCAGTTGCTAGGGTGTTCAGGGTGGCTGCTAGGCGGTTGCTTGGTGGACCAGGACAAATGAGTCTCTATCATATTCCAGTACCTAAATATGGCTTGGGTCCACCTCTTTCAAAGTGAAGGTGTTCTGTTTAGTTTTTTTTTGTTTAAGGTTTTTTGTTTTGTTTTTTGTTTTGTTTCAGAACCAAAATTATAAATTTGACATCAACTGATGACCCAGAACAGTACCTAAATTTGATGTTTATTATGAAAAAAAAAAAAATCTTTACAAAATTCTTTACAAAAAAATTAAATATAAATTTTGTTTTGTTTTCCTGGCTGGTGAAAATCATAATTTTTATCATTTAAGCATGTAATACTATACTTTTTTCCCAACAGGCTGCATAATTTGAGTGTCATTCATGTAGCATAAGTGGTGCAGGATGAGTTATGTACTGTTTAAGGGTAACTGTTCCACTAACAACTGATTATATTTGCTGGTTCTCAACTAGTTTTGCTTCAGAACCCAGATTATACATTGGAAATCAAGCGGCGACCCAGAACAGTAATTCAGTTTGATATTTTTGGGGAAAATCTTTCAAATCAAATATTGCAATTAAATTATTTTAAATATGAAATACAAAAATTAAATATAATTTTTTTTTTAAATGTATATGAATTAGTGCTGTCAATCGATTAAATTTTTTATCGCGTTAATCACGATTAATCACAAGTTTAAAATACTTGCCTGTAAATGTGTTGAAATAAAGAAATGCATGACAAACTAGTTTAAGGAAACAGAACCTTTCACACTTCCGCCAGGTATGAGACATAATCCTTATTGTTCTTTTATCATATCTTTTGTTTGTATTCAGTCATTATCAGCCTTTATACTGGCAATAAAACGTTTACCAAGCCACATCGCTTCAATCCCAGTATACATTTACCCAACTATTATCAAAAGTATTTCTAAATAAATACAACAAAACATTTTCTTGCGACCTTACGTGAAGTATTATGACAAAATGCATTATGAAGAAGAATTGGACCTGTTCTGCAGCTGCATTAGAGCTAATATTAGCATCATGCTTCATAAGACAATTTATGAGATTAATAGTGCACTTTTACTCAGAACTCACTTCAAACCACCATCAAGTGTTTGTAATAACTTCCTTTTACGATCACATGTAGAATTTGGTCGTTTACTGTTGTTAAAATATACTATTTATAGCCTTTTATATCGCTGCACAAATTAGCATTTCAAATGTATACATTCATCTCAAGAAAATCACATACAAATATCATATCGTAATCGTGTGTTTATTATCTTATATAATCTATAGTGGCTGTTGTCATGTTTATTTCTGCTGTGTAAAAGCCTTAACATGTATGCTCTGCTGAAACTCACGTTGTTTGTGATGTTACAACCGCTTCTCCGTTCTTAAGTTCCCGGGTATACATTTCAAGTATAATACACATTAGTAAAAGGATCTATTTTAATTTTTATTTGTCTATATACACCTTGGGCGGCCGTGGTACATTATAAAAGTAGCCCAAAAAAACGCAACCCACGGCTCTGTAATTTTTCCCGCGACTGTATTTTCAAAGTAGCCCATTTGTGCTGTTACCTTGGCAACACTGGTGCTGTACCCTCATCACACAATGATAGATAACCTTCCGTGCTGCGATGACGGGAAGAAGTTGGGGTCAAACCTTATCAAACGATTAATTTGCGTTAAGAAAATATTAACACATAATTTTTTTTTGATTAATCGCATGCGTTAACACGTTAACGTTGACACCTCTAATATCAATATATTTATTACTAATAGACCCAATAATTTTCAAAATAATAACATGACAAAGCATGATATAGATAATAGGTTTCGTAAAAGCATAAGCAACAACAGGAGTGTGATGTACCATCCATACTGTTTGAACAAACATTCCGCCAACTAATGTATTAATTTTAGCCGTATTTCTATTTTACAATTTTACTTAATTAGTTTAATTTTCACCGAAATACCAAAAAGTTCATTTAATAGCATGACTTGTGCCATCAGTAACCAAAGATTTATTTGAACCATTTGATTCAAAGCATTTTCTCTTATTTACTTTGCTATGCACAATTAAATGTTCAGTTGAATTTTGCCTTGTTTGTTTCATTTATTTTCCCGATGACGCTGTCTGAACAGAATTACACTAGTTGAGAACAACAATAGCAATTTAGGATTTCATAGCTAGGCGTAATAGTGCTGCACTACCAAGGCGCAGCCCTTTTTAAACAAACAAGGGTGCATGTAAGATTTTTGTGTGTTAATATGTTTATATGTGTCTGTTTTAGCATGTTATTTAACGCCCTAGGCCTGATGAGGATTGCTGATGGGTAGACTTAGCTGCCGCTGAGCTGATGCTTGTTTTGTGGTAATTAGATTCAGTGAGGAGTGAAGCAAAGCGATTGAGAGATGGAAAGTGTGATCGTGTGTGTTAGAGAGTGGAAAAGAGTGAGAGAGGGAGTCTTGTCAGGTGTTCTTGTGAAGAGTCGGCTCTATTTTTAGAGCTGTCCTCAGTGATGGCTGCTGCTGCAGTATACGGCGGCACTGAGACACAAAAGGCCTGCACTTAAAAAGATTTATACCACTATAAACACACACACAAACATGCAAAGCTATCATATGGCTTCAGAAGACTATTACAGAACATACTGTAAAGGGTTGTATCTGTTATGGCCCTCAGGGTTTTATACTGTCACAAATGTATCGTGGTGAAGAAATATAACTAAACATGCCTTGTTTTCTTCGTATTTACAGCATGGCACTGTAGAATGAAAATTATTTGTATTTCTGCCCTGCTAAACTGACCATTAGCATAAATGACAGTTGACAGTTATGACACCAGCTCTGTCATAGCTGTTATGACAGTTACGATAGAGCTGATGGTTTAAACCACACGGACGTTTCAAATGATGACAGCAGGGCGTCGGGTCCAGATGGACGGCTATCAGCCAGGAGCAGTGTACCTTGCAGAAACCTTGCAGCCCTCCTTGTCCTTTGATCTTGCTGTCTTTTCATCCCTCTTTCCTCTCATATTCAGTCTTCAGCAGTTTTGTTGTAGATTACCATGCGTACATGGTAATAGAGGTTGACAGTTAAACCAGTGTGCTGTAAAGTCCCATCCAGTGACCTTTTAGGTTTATTCTTTAACTTTTACACCTGGAACTTTCTTTCTCCAAAGCAAATGGCTTCAGCTTTGCTCTGTTATGGCTAGAGTAGTGAATCGAGAACTGATTCATATTCAGATTCATTTATGGGTCAAACAAATGATGAACCAGTCCTCACTGGCTCAAACCAGACTCACTCAATCAGTTATAGTGGTTATTCACCTAATAACTGAGCTGCACATCAAACTTGTAACTTTTACTTTCTTACATGTAGAGTACTTTCTCTACCTGACTAAGAGGTTCATTCATGGAATCGAGTCTGAACCAGAATCGTTCATTATTTTTGATTCCCATTCCACAATTTCTATAGAGTCACATTTTTTTAACGTTGACATGTTTACAGAAAGTAACTCATTATTTAGATTGGATCCTTCCTCTCAGTGTTTTATTTAAAACGGACTGATTACATATGCAGAAAATCTGAAAGTGAGGAAAAAGTGAAATTGACGTGGCCAAGTATGGTGACCCATACTTGGAATTTGTGCTCTGCATTTAACCCATCCAAAGTGCACACACAGCAGTGAACACACACACCATGAACATGTGTCGTGGTATTGAAGGTGGAGAGAACGCTGTACATTCACTCCCCCCACCTACAATTCCTGCCGGACCGGAGACTCAAACTCGCAACCTTTGGATTACGAGTCCGACTCTCTAACCATTAGGCCATGACTTCCCCACAAGGCTAACATATGAATAATACATATGTGATCCACAGTTTTGATATGTGCATGTTGTAGTAATCACACACCAGAATGCAGGTGCTCTACTTCTGGAAGAGGGGAAAAACACACTTCCTTCTTTGGGTGCTGTTACATTGACCCTCCGCGACCTTCACAATTACCAGAACGCCGCATCTCACTTCACCATTGTTTTTTGACCACTTACTCTTCCTCCTGCATTATTTCTTTAAGAAAGTCACTTCAGCTCTCTCGCTCTAGTAGGAAATCCTCTTCCTGCATCTGTGTTTTGATAGGAAGAATCCAGGATTGAAAGTGCACTAGTGAAACATGGACACTTTGAACCCTGACAGACGATATGAGAATCAAGCAGCACTCATAAGCTAGTCAAGACACTTTCTCTTCCTCCACAGGATTGAACACCTATGTTGTCTATAGCATTGATCTTTAATTAGTCCCATGTTAAACATATTCCTCCAAGATATATCAGCTCTGCTTAGAGGGAAAACACACTTTTTCAGTAAGATACACAGCTGTAATTGGGATGGAACGACTTATGCAATATAAATGAAGTTATGCATTTATATTGATCATTGGTGTCTTTTGCTGTTTGGAACTACTTTGTCCTGCCCAACGTCACCCTTTAACCCATTGTTAATGCATGGCCTGTCTTGGTTTATTGCTTTAATAACATATAGGTCATTTGAAGTTGCTCTCCTTCTTGTAGTATAAAGGCAGTGGTCCTTATTGTTATGCATGTGGTGTTCTCTGTCTACAGTCTTAACCAGCTCTAACACTGCATGTTAATTACTGTGCAAGTCATTTAGAAGATTACTCCATGAACTAAGCACCACTATAGACATTTTAATGTAATGAAACAGGTTAATTGAGTTGTTAGTTGGACTGGGTCTTTATGTGACAGTATGAATAATTATATATCATGAAAACAATATTTATATCAGAATATAATTATCTGCCCGTGACCCTACAGAGGATAAGTGATTTGGAGAATAAATGGATATATGATTATAATTATTTTGTTTTTGTAATGGTTTATATTTTTGTGATTTGTATTTGATAATATCGTAAATTGAAATCATTTACAAATATGTTATCTAATTAGATTTTTTGGGGGGACAATTTAATGGCCACAGATCAAAAACAGATTCTAATCATGTTGTGCATGAGTTCAATCAAAAGAATAACAAGTTCTTCCTTGTCTTGACTTGTTTGGGACACATTTTGCTTTGTATTTTTGCTTTTCTTCTGGTTTCTTCACCATGTAAATAATGTAAATATGTCCTGCACACTTTAGCCAAATAAATAAAATGTATATCATGTGATTATGTGCATCTCCATAACGGGCTGATGCGATACTCATCTCAATGCATAGCCAACAATACGATACGTTAAAGATACATATGAAGCAGGTACCGATGCGATACAACCCTGTTATGATGCAGTGCGATCCAATTTTTATTTGATTCAACACAATGTGTTTCAATGGGAAAAAATATGATGCTATGCAGTTCAATATGGTACACATAATTCACTTTTATTTCTTTGTTTCAGACAGAGAGCAAATCGTAAATTAACTCAAGTGCCTTCTCAACGTATCTGATGCACACTTTGTTTTTTTTAAATTGATGCATCGCGATGTTAACTTTTATGCCGATGTTCCTATTGGTGAATCTTACCATACCTAACTGTATATTCCACAGTATGAACTAGTGTTGTCAAAAGACCCGGTACTTCGGTACCAAGTCGGTACTAAAAAAATGAAAACGTCACGGTACTAGGTTTTTTTAAGTACCGGTGGTACCGAGTACCCGGTCAGCCCGGTTCTTGACGCCAGACGTCTATGATTTCCGCGATGCAGAAAACGCGGACGGAATCTCGGAATCCAGTTAAAAAAACAGAATTTACAGTTTAGCACAAAATGTCACGGAATCTGTCAAAGTTTGGATGAATTGATCAAAAGTAGGTCATTACACTTAAATCAAATCGCGACACGGACTAGTATCTGTAAATATTGTCGCAAAAGTCGGTTCAAATATGAATCCTACTCTCTGTGAGTGAATGAAAGGCAGAGACGCTGCTTTTTATTTTTTTAAAATACATACACTGAAGTGCGGCGTGACGCCGCGGTGATTTCAGCATCTGCCGTCTCAGTGAGGACATAAATACATAAACAACATCTATAGAACTGCTCTAAGAGTCACTTCACGAGCATTTGACCGTTTCATTGAGTAAAACCAGCGTCATATCATATAGCTACACACAGAAATTTAAAGGTATTCACGGCAACCCGTCAAAATAAACGTTTATCTTAAAGACATTGTGCCAGAAATATATTACTATTATTTAGTAGAATGTATGTGATACTATTACTACTGTTGAAATTTTTGTTATAAATATTTATTTTTAAAGAAATCACACAATATTTCTTCCATATTTTAATTTTAATAGTAAATCTCCTTTATTTACCCAAAAAATAAAATGTTTAAATTTAATTAATTAAAAAACAAATCAAATTTGGGTAAAACTTGTTTACTGTTTTTCATACTTTTATTACTTGTGGAAAAACTTGAAACACAATTTTCATACATTTTATTTTTGTTTGACTTTATTATTAAAAATAGTGTGTTTTTTTTAATTAGCATGTGGTACCGAAATTGGTACCGAGAACCGTGGATTTTCACTGGTATCGGTACCGAATACTGAAATTTTGGTACCGTGACAACACTAGTATGAACAATGCATTTTACCTGGCATAGACCACCCAGCCTTATTTATTAGCATATGTTATACTTATACATATTAGATATATTAGATGTCACAACAAAAATGAGTGTTTGCTTGTCAGAGTAGCAATGAGCTTTCTTCATTGTCACACTGTAGCTGTGGTCTATCCTTCTGGAGAACGAGTGCAGTCTAACTCTACTGTACTCAAATTTTGAAAAGGTTTGGCATGAAAGGAATGATCCGGAAGAGCTTCAGTCAATGTTAATCCTATCTGTCTGTCTCTCTCTCTCTCTCTCTCTCTCTCTCTCCTTCTCTGTGTCTTTCTTCCTCTATCTCTCACTTCCTCTCATTTCCTCTGCATCCCGACTCCCTTGTGTATAGGCTGGAGAGGGATCTTTGACAGTTGTGCTGTTTTCAGCAGCAGAGGGATAACAGTAGCTTTTCAAAAGGAACTAATATCTCAATTTGTATTCTGAAAAGCCTCTCAGAACTTTGTAAGAAGCATGGCATATTTTGCCTACATCATCAGTTCACAAAACCGCTGGGTTTTCCTTTTTTTTTTTTTTTTTTTTTGGTGATTGATTCATTGATCAAAACTTTCATCAATAAAGTTAATACACTTTGCACTGTTTCTTATTATTGCATGTCTTGGTGTATTGCACTTTGATCGGCCTTATGCTAAACAAAGTACTGTCGATTAGAAACTGTAACAGCTGTCATTTGATGGAACTTGGATGACATAACTAGTGATAGTCAATTAATCCACCGGTAATCATTTTAAAATAATCAGCAACAGCTCCATTGTGTTATCTCCAAAGTCTATTGACTGCTTTAATGATGTGTTTTTTCTATTATTTTTATTATTATGATTATTATATTTTGAACCAGTTTTTATCGTTTTTTTTTTCTTATTTCTCAAAAAGCATACATTTTAGTATAACTGAGATTTTATTGTTATTATTGTAGAATTTGTTGTTTATTGTCATTTTTATTTATATTTTCAGTTAGAATATTTTTCGTTTTCATTTTAACTATAGTTTGTCATTTTTATTAGTTTGTCTTTTTTATGTCTATTAATAGTGTTTATTAATTTTTATTTCGGTTTTAGTGTTATTTTAGTACATGAAGTTAAATTAAAATGAGCTGAAATTAAAAGAAAAATGTTGAAAAAAATATATATATATTGTACAAAATGTTTTTCCCCTAGTAATTTCAGCATCTTTGGTCACCACTTTGATTTCTAGGTATCTAGATATGAGTTAGCCTTTTTTAAATCTATATCAGTTGATCACTAAACAGCCAGATTATTATGTACCTTAATCTAAAACATGTTTGCTCACTTCATCTTCATGGACATGGACGCTCTTTGTTGTTTCACATGAAGCGGAGGCTGCTTGACCCACTCTCAACCTTTCCATAATGTGCATCTATTGTTCCTGAAATGTGCTCTGGTTGATGCTGAGCCGTCCCTTGATGTGACCCTGTTACCACAGTGACGTAATGACGCTCTGTTTTCCTGTGATGATTGGTGGTTGCTCTAATGACAGGACGTGGCAGCACCTGAGCTTGTTTTTGTCAGGCATTACATCATCGGGGATGATGTCATCAGGGGGTTGTTTTGGTCCCTGTGCATAGCTGGAAGCTGTCCAAAATTTCAATCTGTTTCTTCACGCCCACATCGCCTCTGTAAGCACAAACGTGCAAGCTGGCTGTTTCTATTTGATACGGTAGCGAAATGCTTATGTCTAAGTTTAACACTAAAAGCCTTTATCACTTCATTGCATATAATTAGCATTTAATTATATTAAATTGGTATAAAGCTTTTGATGCAGCCATTAACAGCACACATTTGAATGAACATATATTTTCTTGAGAAATTATTCATTTTAATGTTTTTTTTTTTCAACTATTAGGTTTATTATTTTTTTTACTATATATATTATTTTTACCATAAAGGTTGTTACTATACTTACTGTGCTATACTGTTATTTATACATTTTTATTTATGCCATATTGACATATTTGCCTTTGTCATTAGCATTATGTATAGATATTTGCATAAGTCATCTGATTGGATGTCTGTTGGCCTATTGACCTGCTTGATGCATTGTTCATATTTTTCTTTGTTATTCAAATTCTTATTATCATATAGTGTCAGTCCAGGGCACAGCTAGATATTACAGCTCACCTCTCTGTGAAACAACGAGTGCTTTATACCGGATGGACAGATGACTGATTGATTGAATGATAACATTTACTGTATGTCTTTATTTTGACAGACAGAAAGAATGATGGACCTTTAGGGAAGAGTGTGTGTGTGTGTGTGTGTGTGTGTGTGAGAGAGGGGTGAGCTCACTTCTGTCATCACAAAGCTAAAGGGTCGTGTGTGGGTGGGGCTGTCATTCGCCCAGAGGGGGTAACTGGAGCGTTTGTGTGTGTGTGTATGTGTGTTTGGTGGGGGTGGGGAGTGAATTGGCAGCGTTGTCATAGTAACACAGAGGATGTCAGAGAGCCATGTGCTCTGTGCTTCTGTCGTCTGCTCTCATCTTCCATCTCTCCGTCTCTCCGTCTCTTTTTCTTCCTCTCCAGCCTTCGCTCACACTCTCCCGCCCAAACCGACCAGGAAATGGCTCTCCTCCGCGGTTGCCATGCCAACTGCCTGCAGCCCTGGTGGTGAGCGGAGGGGAGCGTGATAATGACATTACTCTCACTGGGCTAACTGTGCTCATCCTTCATTTCTCTTGTCTTTCCATCCCTCTCTATCCATCCCTCTCTGCCTCCCCCCCCACCACCACCATTCAACTCTCTCTCATCCTCTCTTATTTCCATATCTGCACCTCACCCGTTGCATGCTCTTTCATTCTCATTTTCTCATTAGCACTCTCTTGTTCTCTTGCAGTGTCTGTGCGAGTGTGTGTGTGTGTGTGTGTATGGGTAATTCACATTGAATACCAAGTTGACCGTCCTGCTTAAAGGGATAGTTCACCCAAAAATGAAAATTTGGTTATCATTTACTCACCCTCACTCACCCATTCCAAACCTGTACGAGTTTCTTTCTTAATGTGGAAAATAAAAGATATTTTGAAGAATGCTGGTAATCCAACAGTTGACGGTCCCCATTCACTAATATAGTATTTCTTTCCCTACATGGAAGTCAATGGGGACCAACAACTATTTGGTTTTTTAAAATATCTTCTTTTATGTTCAACAAAAGAAAGAAACACATAAAGGTTTGGAACGACATGAGGGTGGGTAAATGATGACAAAAAAATCATTTTGGGGTGAACTATCCCTTTAAGCAGGACGGTCAACTTAGCATTTAATGTGAATTAACCATTTGCATACATTTTTGGGTGAACTATTCCTTTAATATTCCATCTAAAACATTAATTGTGTGTGTGTGTGTACAGTATGTGTGTATGTATATACAGTATGTGTATATATGTGTGTGTGTGTGTGTGTGTATATATATATATATATATATATATATACATACACACACACACACACACACACATACTGTGTATATATTTGCCATTTGGTAGATGCATTTATTAAATTTATATTACATAAAGTATATATTTATGAATATATAAATACAATATTGTAACTAATAATTACAATAAAATATTAAAAATATAATGGTTTAATAAACATTATTATCAGCTATACAGAAAAATACCATTATGAGATTAAGCTCATAATTGAGAAACTACACAGAATGTACTCATAGCTTATGAACATTAAAAAGCCCATTAAATATTTACATTTCCCAGTGAAAATGGAAGATTTGGTCAGACATATCAAAAAGAGTAATTTTTTATTTAAATAACCAGTAAGCTTTAGCTGCATTCTTATTGTAGAGAGCTTACAATTGGACAAAAAATTTGTAGTGCAAGATGATGTCATCAGAATTTTTAATTTATTCAACTAAGAGAAAAAACACACAAAATTTTACATTGGTAAGTCTGCTCAAAGTTAATTTAGTTAGCTTACTGGAGTGAAATAATGTAAAAATGGCCTAATAGACATGAACTAATATCCACAACTTCGTTTTTGATTTCATAGGCTGTTTAAAATGCAAAAAGAGGATTTAAATGAAATAAGCAATTACAGAACCCAACTTTCTTTTATACATACGTATAAACGTTAACCCTGAAGATGATTAACCATGTTATGCGTCAACTACCCATATGTGTGTTGTATGTGTGTAGTATAGCAGGCACCAGCGGCGCTCTTTCAACATCAGTGAGGGAGGGAGGAGGTTCCTATTCAAAGCCCCCTCTCTTCCTCCCCCTCCACACACACTCTCTCTTACACACTCACACACCCCCTGCTTTGGACACAAATGAACCGAGAGTGTTTAACAAAGACAGCTTGGATGCGTGAGGTTGGTTCTCTGGTCACAGCCTCGGCTAATGGTGCATAAATCCATTCGCGTGGAGACGAGAGAGACAGAGGATGGAGAGGCAGTGAAAGTGCTGTCAGCCATTTTTGCCTCTTTTTCCCTCATTTTTTGCAACTCCGTCGATCGGCATTGGTCGTCACTGGTGGGAGAGTCTTACCTAATTACCTGAAACGGAGGATTCGGTTTTTGCTCATCCCTGCTTGGATTTCTCATCCTTTTGCACTGTGTTTCGCCTTTCTTTCCTTTTTTTGTGGACCCAGTGGACAGACAGATGCCGTGTGCACCTGACAAGGAAAAACATTAATTTAAAAAGAATTTGAAGTGGGAACCGCGTTGTTCGAATCCAGAGCATCATCTCCGGCGAACATACTCTCTCCCCCTCCTTCCCCGGGAAAGATTCTCCTCTTCTCCCCTGCAGGAGGGGGGAGAAAAACGGGAGACAGGGGAAGACTCACTGGAGGGGGGAGAGAGGGAAAGATTAGTGGGAACCAGCAGGATGCTTAAATTTCGCTCTGGCTCTGTACCTCCATTATGAAGCCATTAGTTAGTGGTGGCGGCCATGGAGTCTCCAGCCAGGCTGATAAAAGCCCCGTAAGTATCGACCCTCCTCAAAATACTAGCAGCATTCGCTCATCAGATTAGCCTGATGCGCCGAACATGATCAGGATGGACGGGAACAGCGCTGGATGCATTGGATGTCTAATATTGCAGAGAGCTAAATGAGATTTCAGTGATTGTAAATGGCATATCAAATTGCGTTTTTGCAATTTAAAGGGTTAATTACATATATGCAGATCTGTTGTAATTGACATTTCATGCAAGTCTGGTGTAGTGCTGTGTTTTATCGCTCGACTCTGTGG
Source organism: Onychostoma macrolepis (assembly GCF_012432095.1). Taxonomy (NCBI): domain Eukaryota; kingdom Metazoa; phylum Chordata; class Actinopteri; order Cypriniformes; family Cyprinidae; genus Onychostoma; species Onychostoma macrolepis. Next base: position 16,702,610 of record NC_081168.1, on the reverse strand, counting down.
AATCTTGTATTACGAGAGGCTGTCGAGTGACTCGACCTCATTCATCCGCTGCTAGTGTAATGTGTGTCAGTGTGTGAAGGCGGCCATGTGCACACCGCCCCCCGTCACCCCGCACACGCTCAGACGTGTGTGTACTGGATGATGAAATGGCCAAGATCACGTTTGGCTTGTCACAGCTCTGGGGAATCAGTAAAAATGAGATTTAAATGGCTTTATAATGACTGTGTGCGAGCGTTTGCGTGTGGGAGGAGTTATGACGTTGCTGAACAATGCTGTCAGCTCAATATATGTTGCGTTTCATAAAGCCACCTGTGACCGAATGCATCTTTGAACGCCTTAATGCTTGTTCGTGTGTGTGTGTGTGTGTGTGTGCAAGTGAGTGATCACGTTCAGTGATGTTTGCACACGGGCAGCATCGGAAAGCGATCAGCGCCGGACTGCTGAGTGGAATGATGAGCACTTTTAGCTGTAAATGAATTGATCTTCTGTCAGCCATAATGTGCTAGTGTTCGTTTGGCCTTGTACAAGCCCTGAAAGCATGTGCTGGTCTTCGAACGCCTTCATAGATCCTGACATAAGAGTGTTGCTATGCAACAATACAACAATTCACTGTGCAAGCTGCAGTGATACTGTGAACAGGTGTTTCTCGTCAGAGTGTGAAGGCTTGAGCACAGCTAGAAAAATGAAATTGACCAATCAGATGTCGGAACCAAATTATGTTTTTATAATATTATTTTCCCTTTAAGGCATGCTAGTTCACTCGTTGGCCATCTTGGTAACTCCATTGGGCAGCTATTGTCTATCTAGATTTATTTTATTTATTTTATTTATTTATTTATTTTTTTACTATAAGGCAGGATTTCCACCATATTGAGCATTTTGATTTCTCCCATTTATTTTTCTACATCTCCTCCCTCATACATTCTTTGATTCATTTCAGTGCTAGAATTAATATTATTTTTCATGCATCCTTCATATTATGTTTTATATTTATGTTTTGTTTCATGAAGTTGTGTAGATATGTTTGCTGTTTACTCTAGTAACTTCAAATGAAGTCAAAAAACATTTTTTGTTCCTTATTACGTATTAATATTCAAAATATAAATAAAATGTAAAAGTTAATAAAATAGCAAAACTGTAATATTGTAAAACAGTAAAAAAAAATAATAATAATTCTATTTGAATATATATTAAAATAGAAGTTATTTTTGTGATGGCAAAGCTGAATTTTCAGCAGCCATTACTCCAGTATTTAATGTCAAATGATAATACAGAAATCATTCTAACATGTTGATTTGGTGCTCGAGAAACATTTCTTATCATCAATTTTGTAAACTGCGTAATATTTTGTCGAAACCATGACATTTTTAGTATTATTTGAAGCATTTGTATTTAATTTTAATTAATTTATGCATTTGTGTTGCTAGTATCATACTCTACCTGTTGAGCTTCAGCAATTATACAAAATCATATAGTTTGTGCTGCAACTGCAGTACAAAAGTTTTTCAAATGTAATTTCACCATCTTTTCTCTTTTTGTAAAAAACCATCTTCAGTTTTTAATATTTTAATGCCAAAAAAAAAAAATATATATATATATATATATATATATATATATATATATATTAATTTGCAATCGCTCCAATGAGAATGTGTGTACAGAGCTCTTTTTGAAGACCAGTTGGACATATGCTGGTCATTTAGCATAAATTAGTTGCATCTTTAAGGAGACCAGTACTTGAAGAGATTAATTGCGGACACTATTTCATTGAATATCAGGAAGTTGTGGTTTTCCTTTGCTGTATTCCCTACATTAGCGTAGTAAATATATTGGCATGTGTTTGTGAGAATATCGGTCCTGTTTAATCTGACGCCCAGCTGAAGCTCTTTAATCTTTTGATCCTCTCAGCTCAGGAAAGCGAGAGGCCCCAGAGCGATGCTGAGGCTTATGGGATAGGTTTGCAGCTTTGAGTCCTCCAGCGTCAGCCCTTTTTTATAATGTCACACCTTTCGCTTTGACAGACATGAGCTCATCACACGCATATAAGCTACAGGTTCACATATCCAAACCTCAAATGCTAAACAGCAGGTAGGGTTTTGTTAGAAACAAGTATGCATGCAATTGTGCATAAAAATAAGCTAAAGCAATTTCTGGTAGCACTCTTTTCTGGCTATGTAGGTCATTAAGACTGCAGTATCTTTTTTGGACTTGCTTTTGACCCACAGACATTTTAAAGAGCAAGGATCCAGTTAAATCTGTGACCCTATAGCATTTATTAACCTTGCATTCGTACAGATAAGTGTGAAAGGTTAGTGTTGCCTTAGGCCCATTCATTTATTTACAAACTCCCCCAGAGGCATCGCAAGAGTGATATTTGGGACCCCTGTGAGTGTAGCGTGCTGTCTGTGACCTGTGCGCAGTTTGACTAAAAGCCTCTTGGGTTAATTGACTGAAGCCTGCCCTAAATTGTGTGTTATGAGAGTTAAGTCTTTATTATGTGCAACAGTGACATGTAAAGGGCACTTAAAGGACAGGAGCGGACCCCTGGGTGGGCACGGGAGGCAGGCAGGATATTGCTATTGACACATGTATATCGACTGCTGTCGCTACCAACATTTTGTCTAAAGGATGTCTTTGCATACCAAAGATGTATGTAGAGTCAAAACGGGCTGGGATGTTGCTAATAAATTAAACATTTTTGGTCAGTTTTTAAATTTGAGTTTTCATTCATTTGGCCCTGAGGAGCTTATGCTACCATTAATATCTTGCTGGAATCTAGATATGTTTTATCACCATGCATGTTGAACCATCCCTCCAAACTAATGCATGCCAATTTTGTTTGTTTTGATTTCTTATACATACTGAGATCACAGCTAAAAGTGCATGCATATGTTCTTTAATAATTGGTCAGTAATTATATATATATATATATATATATATATATATATATATATATATATATATATATATATATATATATATATATATATATATATATATATATATATATATATATATATATATATATATATATATATATATATATATATATATATATATATATATATATATATATATATATATATATACAGGTTCATCTCAATAAATTAGAATGTCGTGAAAAAAATTTTTTTTTCATGTAAGTTATTTCAAAAAGTGAAACTTTCATATATTTTAGATTCATTGCATGTAAAGTAAAACATTTCAAAAGTTTTTTTATTTTTTTATTTTTTATTTTGATGATTAGAGCTTACAGCTCATGAAAGTCAAAAATCAGTATTTCAAAATATTAGAATATTTACATTTCATTTTCAATAAATGACCATCCCTACAGTATAAATTTTGGGTATCTCTTGTTCTTTGAAACCGCAATAATGGAGAAGACTGCTGACTTGGCAATGATCCAGAAGACGAACATTGACGCCCTCCACAAAGAGGGTAAGTCACAGAAGGTCATTACTGAAAGGTGTGGCTGTTTACAGAGTGCTGTATCAAAGCATATTAAATGCAAAGTTGACTGGAAGGAATAATTTGGGTAGGAAAAGGTGCACAAGCAACAGGGATGACTGCAAGCTTGAGAATACTGTCAAGCAAAGCTGATTCAAACACTTGTGAGAGCTTCACAAGGAGAGAACTGAAGCTGGAGTCAGTGCATCAAGAGTCACCACGCTCAGACGTCTTCAGGAAAAGGGCTACCAAGCCACTTCTGAAGCAGAGACAATGTCAGAAGCATCTTACCTGGGCTAAAGAGAAAAAGAACTGGACTGTTGCTCAGTGGACCAAAGTCCTCTTTTCAGATGAAAGTAAATTTTGCATTTCATTTGGAAATCAAGGTCCCAGAGTCTGAAGGAAGAGTGGAGAGGCACAGAATCCATGTTGCTTGAAGTCCAGTGTGAAGTTTCCACAGTCAGTGATGATTTGGGCTGCCATGTCATCTGCTGGTGTTGGTCCACTGTGTTTTCTGAAGTCCACAGTCAATGCAGCCATCTACCAGGACATTTTAGAGCACTTCATGCTTCCTTCTGCTGATAAGCTTTATGGAGATGCTGATTTCATTTTTCCAGCAGGACTTGGCACCTGCCCACACTGCCAAAGGTACCAAAAGTGTGCTTGACTGGCCAGCAAACTCACCTGACTTGAACGTCATAGAGAATTTATGGGGTATTGTCAAGAGGAAGATGAGAGACACCAGACCCAACAATGCAGATGAGCTGAAGGCCACTGACAAAGAAACCTGGGCTTCCATACCACCTCAGCAGTGCCACAAACTGATCACCTCCATGCCACGCCGAATTGAGGCTGTAATTAAAGCAAAATGAGCCCCTACCGAGTATTGAGTACATATACAGTAAATGAACATACTTTCCAGAAGGCCAACAATTCACTAAAAATGTTTTTTTTATTTTATTTTTTATTGGTCTTATGAAGTATTCTAATTTGTTGAGATAGTGAATTGGTGGGTTTTTGTTAAATGTGAGCCAAAATCATCACAATTAAAAGAACCAAAGACTTAAACTACTTCAGTCTGTGTGCACTGAATTTATTTAATACACGAGTTTCACAATTTGAGTTGAATTACTGAAATAAATGAACTTTTCCACGACATTCTAATTTATTGAGATGCGCATATATATATATATATATATATATATATATATATATATATATATATATATATATATATATATATATATATATATATATATATATATATATATATATATATATTGCATTGAAACTAAAAGTACTGATAACCTACAGTTCAGTTAACAAGTTCAATGTTGAGTAATGAGTTTGTGCAGTGATCAAAACCACCACGTTCTGAGTTTGTGAAGCTTTTTGAATGATTCGTTAGATTAACTGGTTCATAAGAGTCATTTGATACGAGGATAACTGAATGGAAAGATGTGTTGTCGTTTTTTTATTTTTTTTGCAGTACACAGCATTGTTACATTCAGTTCATCCTGCAAACTCACATTTACAAATATATGGGTAAAATATAATTTTCAGTATACTGCTTTAACCAGTATATCTCCCACCCCCACCTTAGAGAATAAGCTTCATTAGTCTTCAATGCTCCATTTCTTGTTCAATGAACCACCTCATAAAATGAACTGTGTATGTTAGCAGGTTGTTCTTTGGAAGGAGATAATATTTGTGCGTTGCCCGTGGCGATGAGATTTATGAAAGTAAAGCATTTTATAAGAAGATCATACAAAGTTTTGGGAAGATAAATTAAATGTCATGGACAATTTGTGCAATATTTAGGACTTGGAACACTTTGTAATCTTTTATTCTCTTCTTAAGTCATAAGCCGACCCACAGGGACAAATCTGGAGATGCCTGCAGAATTGGAACAGCTGTTGTTGTTGCACAAAGTTCCTCTGCTAACTGTTTTGGCAAATTTAATAATACTCTTAGCACAGTTTAACATTTTACCATGTTTAAATCCATTCTGTGATTTTTCCATTTCAGAAAATGAGGTGAAATGAGCGACTGTTCGCTTCAAACAAAAATATGTTTGTCTTTTCTTAAACGCTGTACATGTATTTCTGTAGAAAGCTCTTGTCATTGTAATGAAGATGCTGTTAAAACACTGTGCAGTTGAAACTCCTGTGGGAAGCATCACGTGCAAATCACCCTCATTTACAAACAAAAAGACACCTTGAAAAATGGCATTGCTCAGTGTAAGCTGGTAACTGCGCCATTGTTCCCTGCTCGTTTCTATGACAGCAAGGAGGAAAGCCCATGTACACTCCTGAGAAGTGAATTTACTGGCGTGCTGGAGGTTTTGATGGCTCCTTTCTGCAGTGGAAGCGAGAGGAGAGCTGATGTGTGTATCATAGCTGACAGCTCTGTGGCCATCCAGGACTGTTCAGGGAATAGCCTTGAGGAACACGAGCAAGGGATGTGGAGGGAGGATTGAGGCGCTTTGCTGCTATCACTGCGCCTTTATTTTAAGTGCTGAATGTACCCGCTGACCTGATAGTGTACACTGAACCACATCAGTCTGAGTGTGTACTGGTGCTTCAAGAACCCTTAAGTACGCTTTTCTTTTTTCTAACTTCTCTTTTGTCTTTCATTTGTTCTGTCCTTCGTTGTTTTTTTGTTGTTTTTTCTTCTGTCTGTTTGCTAGTTCTTGCGTTCTCTTTTGTTTGTATGTTCTTTTGTACGCTTGCATGTTTATTTTTGTCTTTCATTCATTTGATCTCTCTTGTTTTTGTTCTTTTATTTTTCTTTGGTCTTTCATTCTGTCACATTCTGTTTTTCTGTTGTCTTTCGTTAATGGTGTTTTGTTTTTCGTTTTTTTTAAACTCTCGTTTGTTTGTTCCATTTTCTCATTTTGTTTTGCTTCATTCTCTTTTTTTTTTGTTCATTATGTGCTTTTTTTTAAGTTTCCTTTTGCCTTGCTTTCCTCCTGTCTGTTTGTTATTCATTCTGTCTGCCTTGCAGTCCTGTATTTACTGTAATTATTTTTTTTTCTTTTCATTCGTTCTGTCTTTCAGTTATTTGTTCATTTGTATTGTATATTGCTTCATTTCATTTTGTCCTTTTCCTTTATTTTGTTAATTGTAAATATTTTCATTTTTGCTTAATTTGTCTCCTCCTCTCTCTCTCTCTATTTGTCTTTTATTTCTTATTCATTTGTCCAATGTTTTGTTCTTTTCTTTGCTATGTTGTGCATTTTTGTATTTCTTTCATTCTGTCTTGTGCTTTTTACTAGTTTGTTCGTTCGTTCGTTCATTCATTCTTTTCTTTCTTTCTTTGTTTTTTTCTTTCGTTCTTTTTTTCTTTTTCGCTCACTCAGTCTCTCATTTTTTTTCTCTTCCTTCCTCTTATGTTGTCTCTCTGCTTTTAGGTGTAAATAGCCGTAATTAATATGGATGAACTGCCATGGCAATGGATTAAAATAATGAATTTGCGTATGTGAGGAGGAATATTCATCAACATTAGTGTGTTAACACCTTTAGCCTCACAACGCACAAAACAGCAGGCATCTACCTCCATTCCCCCTGTTACCGCACCAGTATTGGTGCAGATGGTGTCTTGCAAATATATCTGCATCTATTCCATCTATAAGGTTGTTTTTTCTGTGTTCAAGCTCTCCGTCTCCCAGGAGAATTGGCTGCATTTCCAGCATGTATATGATTATGGGAGTGGAAATTAGGTCAGATGCCTTTTGTATGAAAGCTATACTCAGCCACAGCTGGCTGAAGACATCCAATAGCCCCCCAAAAAAAGCAATTTCACTCGTGAACACACATGCACACACGCAGGCACAATCAGGAGCCGATTGAAAGAGCTTTATCGGAATGTGGCCGTGTGTGCACGCGTGTGGGCTGTGTGCACTCTAATATTAGCTGAAATTGGTTCTTAGCTCCTTATCTCAGTGCTGTTGTCAGAGCCTTTCCTCTTGCACAAGCCCCCACACACGCATGCTTTGCTCTTGCAGCCGCACCCCTTCAAATATGTACAGAGCATCGCCACAAAAGAGCTGCTTGCTCACACTGAACCAGAGGAAATAAACATGCCACATGCATATCTTGTAGTCTTCGACTATGCAGTGTCTTTCTTTCATTAATTATGAGGTATTTGTTTTCCTAATGATTGTTTTTGTGTAGATATGACCCAGCCTTGTTCGTGCTGTCAGCCAAGATAGTTCTACAGTGCCAAGGCTGTCTTGCATTAGAAATATAATTAGAAATTTCAGTTTCTCTACAGCTTCAGTCCAAATTTAGCTTTGGGGAATCAACGTATAAGCAGACTTAATGGCAGGCTTGCAGAAAATATACAGGACTGTGGAAAATATGAGCTTTTAGATGTTCGTTTGTTCTTTTGAGGTCATAGAATGGCTTTGTGTGAGAAACCGCTTGTCAACAACCATTAGCATTAGAAAATGAGCTGTGCTATTCTGTTGAAGGAAAATAGGGAAACCCCGTATTAAATGTGACTGAACTGACTGATATTGTGTTGCATTTGATGAAACTGTGGATCGGGAAAATTGCCCCCGTTTAAGATATTGTCCGGTCATGTTTTAGCTCTAATAAAACATTGAATGTCTCTGAGGCCTGGAGAGGAGTCATATCAGAAACATCAGACTGCAGGTGTGATGAATAAATGATAGCGTAGTGGACTGCAGCTTTCCACAAAACTGACATTACTTTGAACCTTAGCTGAAAAGACTGCAATCTGTGACATTTGGAAGTCCAATGAAGTTCAAATCAGCGCGTTTTGCTTTTAGTCTATATCTGTTCGCTTTGAGGCCATATATATATATATATATATATATATATACAGTCAGGTCCATAAATATTGGGACATCGACACAATTCTAAAATTTTTGGCTCTATACACCACCACAATGGATTTCAAATGAAACGAACAAGATGTGCTTTAACTGCAGACTGTCAGCTTTAATTTGAGGGTATTTACATCCAAATCAGGTGAACGGTGTAGGAATTACAACAGTTTGCATATGTGCCTCCCACTTGTTAAGGGACCAAAAGTAATGGGACAATTGGCTTCTCAGCTGTTCCATGGCCAGGTGTGTGTTATTCCCTCATTATCCCAATTACAATGAGCAGATAAAAGGTCCAGAGTTCATTTCAAGTGTGCTATTTGCATTTGGAATCTGTTGCTGTCAACTGTCAAGATGAGATCCAAAAGAGCTGTCACTATCAGTGAAGCAAGCCATCATTAGGCTGAAAAAACAAAACAAACCCATCAGAGAGATAGCAAAAACATTAGGCGTGGCCAAAACAACTGTTTGGAACATTCTTAAAAAGAAGGAACACACCGGTGAGCTCAGCAACACCAAAAGACCCAGAAGACCACGGAAAACAACTGTGGTGGATGACCGAAGAATTCTTTCCCTGGTGAAGAAAACACCCTTCACAACAGTTGGCCAGATCAAGAACACTCTCCAGGAGGTAGGTGTATGTGTGTCAAAGTCAACAATCAAGAGAAGACTTCACTAGAGTGAATACAGAGGGTTCACCACAAGATGTAAACCATTGGTGAGCCTCAAAAACAGGAAGGCCAGATTAGAGTTTGCCAAACGACATCTAAAAAAGCCTTCCCAGTTCTGGAACAACATCCTATGGACAGATGAGACCAAGATCAACTTGTACCAGAGTGATGGGAAGAGAAGAGTATGGAGAAGGAAAGGAACTGCTCATGATCCTAAGCATACCACCTCATCAGTGAAGCATGGTGGTAGTGTCATGGCGTGGGCATGTATGGCTGCCAGTGGAACTGGTTCTCTTGTATTTATTGATGATGTGACTGCTGACAAAAGCAGCAGGATGAATTCTGAAGTGTTTCGGGCAATATTATCTGCTCATATTCAGCCTAATGCTTCAGAACTCATTGGACGGCGCTTCACAGTGCAGATGGACAATGACCCAAATCATACTGCAAAAGCAACCAAAGAGTTTTTGAAGGGAAAGAAGTGGACTGTTATGCAATGGCCAAGTCAATCACCTGACCTGAATCTGATTGAGCATGCATTTCACTTGCTGAAGACAAAACTGAAGGGAAAATGCCCCAAGAACAAGCAGGAACTGAAGACGGTTGCAGTAGAGGCCTGGCAGAGCATCACCAGGATGAAACCCAGCGTCTGGTGATGTCTATGCTCCAGACTTCAGGCTGTAATTGACTGCAAAGGATTTGCAACCAAGTATTAAAAAGTGAAAGTTTGATTTATGATTATTATTCTGTCCCATTACTTTTGGTCCCTTAACAAGTGGGAGGCACATATGCAAACTGTTGTAATTCCTACACCGTTCACCTGATTTGGATGAAAATACCCTCAAATTAAAGCTGACAGACTGCAGTTAAAGCACATCTTGTTCGTTTAATTTGAGATCCATTGTGGTGGTGTATAGAGCCAAAAATGTTAGAATTGTGTCGATGTCCCAATATTTATGGACCTGACTCTCTCTCTCTCTCTCTCTCTCTCTCTCTCTCTCTCTCTCTCTCTCTCTCTCTCTCTATATATATATATATATATATAAATTAAAAAGTTGGGTCAATTACTGATTAACTGTCATGGTTATTAGCTTTGCAGGTTGCATATGGATCATTATGGTCGAATGTACATCCTGATGCTCGGTTTGTTTGTCTCCATATGCAGCTGCCGGCAGACTTCAGCAGATTGCACCTGGCAGACGGGATTCACCCCCAGGTGACACACGTTTCCTCCAGCCACTCAGGATGTAGCATCACCAGTGATTCTGGGAGCAGCAGCCTGTCGGACATTTACCAGGTAACAAACACCTTGTCTTTGGGTAATGTAGGAGTAGCAGCTTTGTGACAATGCCATCACAATGTGAGACACATACTTTATGATCTAAACTGAGAGTCAACAGTTTTTACTGTTTTCTGCTGCAATGACTAATGCAGCTAGAAATAATAAAGTAATAGTTTACTCAAAAAACAACTTAATTTCTTGGCTCTCATGTTGTTTTGTGTAACCCAATTGGAGGTTCAAAGTATTCAACAATCTCATTGCTCAGTTTGTCGTAACCATGTAAGTTAAGCGGTATATAAGTATATGTATAATATATACTGTGTCTGTGTGTGTATGTATGTATGTAAGTAAACCCTCTATGGCAGCGGTTCTTAATTCGAGTCCCCGCTCTGCATATTTTGCATGTCTCTCTTAGTTAACACATCTGATTCAGATAACCAGCTCGTTAGAAATGAGCTCCATGCATGAACTGTGTTCCGACTGACATAATCCCTACACAGTGTCCATTGCTTCCTACTCCCTGAAGAGGGGAAATCCGTTGAAGTTTACTTCACTTCGGAACATTCATTCACATATTTGCGCTACGCCACCACCTGCAGCTTGCCTGCAGCGTCTTCACACACAGACGAAACTTACTAGAGTGTGACATAAATGCATCTGTAAATAAATACAATTTAAATTCACATCTCGTACACTTTAATGACCTTTAAATGAAACACGTACACTCGCTTCAATCTGGAATCATGGTGGAATATCCTGTGATGTCCACTTCACAGGGCACTTAGTTCGAATAGAACAGACGCCTGAAGCGATAAGAGATACACACAAAATGTGCAGAGTGAGGACTGGAATTGAGAACTGCTGCTCTATGGTACACTGTTGCCATATGGCAACATTTTCCTAAATTCTCCCCAAAAATCGTTTTATTTTTTTCTCTCAAAAATCTGTTTTGATTTGTATAATTGAAGCTATTTCATGTAGTAAAAACTTATTTGAAAAAAAATATTTCATGGTTAGAACATAATGCATACCATAGAGGGTTAAAGGGATAGTTCACCCAAAAATGAAAATTCTGTCATCATTTACTCCCCCCTCAAGTAGTTCCAAACATGTATGAATGTATTTGTTCTGCTGAACACAAAGGAAGATATTCTGAAGAATGTGGGAAACAGAGCAGTTCTGGGGCACCATTGACTTCCATAGTATTTTTTTTTCCTACTATGGAAGTCAATGGTGCCCCAAAATAGCCTGGTTACATACTTTCTTCAAAATATCTTCCTTTGCGTCCGGCAGAACAAAGACATTCATACAGGTTTGGAACTACTTGAGGGTGAGTAAATGATGACAGAATTTTCATTTTTGGGTGAACTATCCCTTTAAGTATGTAATATATATAATACCGATAAAAAGATTGAAGTCACAAATGCTTTTGAAAAAGTCTCTTATTTTTTACCAAGGCTGCATTTATTGGATCTAAAATACAGTAAAAACAGTAATAATTTGACAAATGTTCCTATATATGTAATTTATTCCTGTGATGGCAAAGCTGAATTTTTTTGCATCATTACTCCAGTGTCACATGATCCTTCAGAAATCATTCTAATTTGCAAATTTGATGCTTAAGAACATTGCTTATTACTATCAATGGTAAAAACAGTTGTGCTTTTTAAGATTATTTGATGAATAGAAAGTTCAATAGCATTTATTTGAAATAAAATAAATACTATAAATGTAACTTTTGATTGATGTGTCCTTGTTGAATAAAACTAATAGTTTATTTCAAACAAATATACATGTATATGGAACAACGCTGAACCATTCCTTTAATGTGCATGCAAATTTCATTCCTCTTTATTCGTTTATTTCATTTACGTTTTATTCATTTGGCAGATGCTTTTATCCAAAACATCTTACTCAAGTGCATTTAAGGTACATATTTTATCAGTATGCATGCTCCCTGGTAATCAAACCCAACACTTCTGTCACTAAACGTTTGTCACTATAACTAAACCTGAGCCAATGACCTGTGAAACTGAGCCAATGAGATTAAAACAGAAGAACCCCATTTCCCTATTATATCAGTGCCAGTCTATAAAATGTGTATGTTTGCCTCCATTAATCTTATTAATAGTGTTTGGCTTGGTATTTGCGTGGCTGTTTAATTGATTTCCTTGTGTGATGTGTTTGCGGATTAAAGATGTTTTGTGGCAGGCTGTGTGCAAAGGAGTATGGGACATAATTCAGTTTATGCAGTGTCCGTGATCCTGGCCTTATGGCCATCTGTTAAAGGCTCATTAACAGCTGGACAGTGTCCTCATGAAAAGAGGTTGTGATCTTCCTGCTCTACACCTCGCTTTACTACAATTCTCCTCACCTTTCTCTGCGATCCACGGCTCGTAAAACAAGAGCAGGCTGAGTGGAATGTTGTCTATATAAAATGAATGGTTTAAAATCAAAATTCTGGTTGCATGTGTTTGAAGCTATTGAAGCTGCACAATAATTTTATTCATGTGTCTGCCTACAGTTAAGCTAATTAACTGCTGTATATAATTATATTAGTTAATTTAAGAATGGTTCATTCTAATTATTGTTTTCAATACAGTTTAACATTAGTGTCTTTTATCATATCGTATTTTTTCAAAATCTTATCCAAAGTTTTGAACGATAGTGTATGTAAATTAATCTTAAAGTTTTGATGCAAAAATACTTTTTGACTTTTTTTTTTTAATTATTATTATTATCCAGTCAAAGACTGTCTGAAGTTTGTTACTCTTCTAATTTAACATTTCCCTGCATTAAATTGATGAATTACTCACAAAAATACACAACAGAAACATTTAGTAGCAATAGTGGTCTCACTTTTGGACCCCACTGTATGTGGGTATCTTACAGTACTTTTTGTAAAGAGTAATGGCCCATATCCTCAATGTGGCTGTCAAAGCGGTCTCTCTTTTTTTTTTTTTTTTTTATAACATTTGAATAAATAATGATACAGGTTCTTCAGGGAGGCTTGAAAGCATTGATCCAAGAATAGCCCTGCTAAAAAATTAATGTTCCCTTCACGCTCATCTTAGCCGCCCAAACAGTGCTATAGATCGCACCAGACATGGCAGTTTGAAAGATAAATCAGTTCCTTCATCGGCTACAATGTATTAACAGCCCCTGTGTTTGTCTACACTGATTAGCTGTTAAATGGTTTTCATAAGGGAAGCCAGCCCGACTCTGCCTGCATCATTGGTGGTGTTTGATTCTTGTTACAGCAGTCAAACTTTTGAACGCTGGTTTATCAAGATGTGACTTGAGTGTGATGCATTTGGTTTGCTCCAACCTATCTGCCAGAGACTTAATGATCTGGAGTGAGTCATCAACTTAACAGTGTCTGGATGAAAATGTGATGTAATGTAAATCCCAAAAGGTTCAGGTAATGGGTGACTGCTTAGTGTATTGATTTTTAGATCTTGAAACCACATTAATCAACAGTCATTGATACCTTTCCTCAACAAGATTGCTGTTGTTTAAGTGCATAGATTTCAGTCGTCATGCACCAGTGACTTACTGCTTTGGGAATGCATATTTAATTAATATTTGAGAGTAGGGAATACTGGGGTTTCCTGCGATTTGATGGATGCGGTATTTGAGATTGTCTGTCATTGTAGTTTGGAAATACTGGTCATAGATCTGTGTTCATGTTTTAACTCCAATCTGATCTCCGGGACAGATGTGTGCCACAGGGTTATCAGGCATCTGCGAGCTCATGCAGGTTTTTAGGAGGATTTTTGGCCTTAAAGGAACAGTTGACCAAAATAGAAATTCTGTCGTCGTTCCAAATCTGTATGACTTTCTTACATTAAACACAAAAGGAAATAGGTATGCTGGTCGCTCTTTTTTGTGCAATTGAATTGAGCTGCCATGCTTCAAAAAGGGCTGCAAAAGAACCATGAAAATGATTCATATGACTTTTGTGCAACTCTCACCATAAAACTTTTTTTTTTGAGGAACAGTTTAAAATTTAAGCTATTTTCTTGAATTTAAGTTGGTAATCACTTTTAGTGAGCTGTTAATAGCTGTGACCGGAACAGTGAGTCATTGAGTACTCAACATGAGTACTAGATCTTGTTGAATTATTTCTTCAGTAATCATAACCAATTATAAAAAAAAAAAAAAAAAAAAAAGCAAGAATTTGACTCGCTTCCCTTATTAAAAGATTTCAAGATTTTTAGTGAATAACAACTTTAACCATATAAACCAAATGATAAAAAAAAAAACATGGTTTAAGGATGAAACATATCTTTTTGGTATTATGATATTTGAATGCAGCTTTTTAATTAAAAAATCCAAAAAGCTTTAATCCCCATTCACTGTAATTGCAGTGAATAGACTCTCCACCATTTCTCCTTTTTTATTCTGGGTAATAAAGAAAGTCATACAGGTTTGGAATTACATGAGGGTGAGTAAATCAGAATTGTTATTTTTAGGAGATCTATTCCCACAAGTAGTTTAGACCTCTTTAAGAGGGATGCTTATGTGATGGATAGCCCACTTGTTTTATATAAGTGCATTTTGCCACCTGCCACATGACCATCCTCCCCCACTCCCCTGTCCCCACCCTAAAAAAGAGTCCAGCCTCACATTGCTCCGCCCAGTTCGCCCTCTGAGTGGCTGCTTTCAGCACCGTCTGAATATTTGATGAGTAATACAGGTCATTTAAGTCAAAATGACATGCGTTTGTGTGAGCCCAGATCGAGGGGCTTAAAAAATTAAAAGTAGCTGGAAGCCTGAGCTCTAAAGATGCGGCTGGGACACGGCTTCTGCAAGCATTTGGTCAAGGCATCATTGTGGGCAGTTTCAGGGAGGAATAGAGCATCGCTGGGGCTCCTCAGCCAGGTGAGAGCGACTCAGGGTTGGTTGCGATAGGAGATTGTGGTGTACACAATGGGATGGGTGTTTCTTTTGTTGCATACCTAGTCAGGTTGGGCCATGTCGCAGTGCTGAGTCGGAGTTGGGTTGTATTTTCAAACATCTACCTCTGCACTTAAATACCCAGTATATATATATGTGTGTGTGTGTGCGTATGTGTATATATGTATGTATGTATGTGTGTATATACATATATATATTGTTACCTGTGCTTGTGTTGGTTGGTTAGTTTTCTTGCTTGCTTTGAACTGTTGTTATACAGTAGCACATGCAGTCATGTTCGTCATCTGCTTCCATTTTGTTTCTAATTTGGAATTAATGGAAAAACATCTTGGTTTTCTTTAGTCTTGAGTCTTTTTTGATTCTTGCTTCTGAAATATGTTAGATTTTACGTCTGTGATCAGCTCCAGGGTTCAGGATATTAATTTAGAAGAAACACCACAGTGATGTACAAATATAAAGCAAAAAATGTCCAAAATGCCTTTCTATGATTGACTGAACAAAGGTTTCTGACCCACAGGCCACCGAGAGTGAGCCCGGCGACATGGACCTCAGTGGCCTGCCCGAGACGGCCGTTGACTCCGAGGAGGATGATGATGAGGAAGATATCGAACGTGCCTCAGATCCCCTCATGAGTCGAGACATTGTCCGAGACTGCCTGGAGAAAGACCCCATGGACCGAACAGATGATGACATAGGTGAGCGATTCACTTAAACCATCACGCTAGAACATGATTCAAACACCAGAGTTTGCTTGAGGAAGAAAGAGGAGATTCTCGAAAGCGATGAAATAATTTACCAGGAAAGCAAGGTAACAAAAGGTCGGGGAGACTACAAAAGGAAAGCATGAGGGGGAGACATGTTGATTTTTTCTAGGTCACCCTCTCAGCCGAGCCTCTCGGAGCGCATTAAAATTTGATTGGCTGAGCCGCATCCACAGCTACGCTTCAGTGGTGCCGTGCCAAGCACAGGTCATCGAGTACGCAGACAGGCCATGGGCAGGGAACAAAATCCAAAATATCTTGTCTTCACTTTCCTCGATCTCAACTCAACCACTCCGGGCTTTGGGCAGCCCTGTCACACTAGCTAAAGCCAAAGACTTGATTTGATTGGCCTGTCGAGCATGGAAAGAAAAACTATTAACTTGCTATAGAAAAACTATTATCTTGCTGGCCAGTTCCAATAATTCATATTGATTGTAAAATAATGATTGCATTGCGATAAATGGACACAAGAGGTTAAATGTACCATGTTCTTTGCAATGAAATGTTCAGCACACTTGCAGGCATGCTAAGCTGTCATAAATATGTAAATGGATTCTGTATGAGCACTTTTGCCCCTCTGGCCTTTATTATTATTGAAACACACTTTTCATACTCTCACTAGTTTATTTAAGTTGCCTGCTGCCATTGTCCAACAGTGTATAGCAATATAGCAGAGTAGGAATTGTCATTTTTCTGTCAGTATTTCTGCCATTTCTGCCACATCCCAAAGGATATTTTGTATTTAATAACATCCTGTGGTGAAAATGGCTTTCTAAGGTTAATGCTGCAGCATTCTAAATACACAATTATATCTTTATTTTGTTTAATATTTCTCAGGTTTTCTTTTCACATTGCATGTCTTGAACTTGATCTCAGTGACAACAACTGAGGGACAGTTGTAATTTGGCTAAAAAGTGACAAAGTGAGCAATTAAAGAAAAAAAAAAATCGCTTGCTAAATACTAAAGTGGTTTATTTGACTAACTATTTTAAGTGGTTAATGTACTAATTTAACTTGGTTTATCATGGTTTGTAAAATGCAGTAATATTTTAATTTTACATTTCAATGTTGAAAATTGAGCATCTGGTAGAGTAAAATAAAATCTACGCATCAAATACATAAATTTGGAAGGCAGCAGAAACGAATGATAAATGGTTCTGTGACTGTTTTATTTTGACTTCCATTAAAAAAAAAAAAAAAAAAAAAGACTAAATCTGTTCATTTTAATAAACCCCCCTGGGAAGTGTATGGCTGTGATGGTGGCAGATTTTTACCACCGCGGTGGTAATGGAGCAACTACCGCCGGTGGCGTGGTGTTGTGTATATTTATATATAGAGGTGCTGGTCATATAATTAGAATATCATCAAAAAGTTGATTTATTTCACTAATTCCATTCAAAAAGTGAAACTTGTATATTATATTCATTCATTACACACAGACTGATATATTTCAAATGTTTATTTCTTTTAATTTTGATGATTAGAGCTTACAGCTCATGAAAGTCAAAAATCAGTATCTCAAAATATTAGAATATTACTTAAGACCAATACAAAGAAAGGATTTTTAGAAATCTTGGCCAACTGAAAAGTATGAAAATGAAAAAGTATGAGCATGTACAGCACTCAATACTTAGTTGGGGCTCCTTTTGCCTGAATTACTGCAGCAATGCGGCGTGGCATGGAGTCGATCAGTCTGTGGCACTGCTCAGGTGTTATGAGAGCCCAGGTTGCTGTGATAGTGGCCTTCAGCTCATCTGCATTGTTGGGTCTGGTGTCTCTCATCTTCCTCTTGACAATACCCCATAGATTTTCTATGGGGTTAAGGTCAGGCGAGTTTGCTGGCCAATTAAGAACAGGGATACCATGGTCCTTAAACCAGATACTGGTTGCTTTGGCACTGTGTGCAGGTGCCAAGTCCTGTTGGAAAATGAAATCTGCATCTCCATAAAGTTGGTCAGCAACGGGAAGCATGAAGTGCTCTAAAACTTCCTGGTATACGGTTGCGTTGACCTTGGACCTCAGAAAACACAGTGGACCAACACCAGCAGATGACATGGCACCCCAAACCATCACTGACTGTGGAAACTTTACACTGGACCTCAAGCAACGTGGATTGTGTGCCTCTCCTCTCTTCCTCCAGACTCTGGGACCCTGATTTCCAAAGGAAAATTTCATCAGGGAACATAACTTTGGACCACTCAGCAGCAGTCCAGTCCTTTTTGTCTTTAGCCCAGGCGAGACGCTTCTGACGCTGTCTGTTATTCAAGAGTGGCTTGACACAAGGAATGCGACAGCTGAAACCCATGTCTTGCATACGTCTGTGCGTAGTAGTTCTTGAAGCACTGACTCCAGCTGCCGTCCACTCTTTGTGAATCTCCCCCACATTTTTGAATGGGTTTTGTTTCACAATCCTCTCCAGGGTGCGGTTATCCCTATTGCTTGTACACTTTTTTCTACCACATATTTTCCTTCCCTTCGCCTCTCTATTAATGTGCTTGGACACAGAGCTCTGTGAACAGCCAGCCTCTTTTGCAATGACCTTTTGTGTCTTGCCCTCCTTGTGCAACGTGTCAATGGTCGTCTTTTGGACAACTGTCAAGTCAGCAGTCTTCCCCATGATTGTGTAGCCTACAGAACTAGACTGAGAGACCATTTAAAGGCCTTTGCAGGTGTTTTGAGTTAATTAGCTGATTAGAGTGTGGCACCAGGTGTCTTCAATATTGAACCTTTTCACAATATTCTAATTTTCTGAGATACTGAATTTGGGATTTTCCTTAGTTGTCAGTTATAATCATCAAAATTAAAAGAAATAAACATTTGAAATATATCAGTCTGTGTGTAATGAATGAATATAATATACAAGTTTCACTTTTTGAATGGAATTAGTGAAATAAATCAACTTTTTGATGATATTCTAATTATATGACCAGCACCTGTATAATTCTGAATCGCAAAAATAAATAAATGAGGCTCAATCATCTATTAACAAACGTGCGTGTTTACTTTAGCACTTCCGTCAGTGAACACTCAGCCTGCAAAACACTAAAATAAATATCAAAGAAATAATACAGTTAAATAGGAAAGTAGCCTTAAATAAGAAACTTAAATGCACCCTGTCTACCTCACACGAGCAGCGCGGCGAGAACCCATTATAATCAGTGATGCTGTCTACACTAGATGTGGCGCGATACAACACGACAAATCCCTCACAGTAAACTGCCTCGTCCTATTTATGATGTACTGACACAAAGTTCAAATGTCCTGTAGACAGACTCAACCTGTTGTGCTGTGACACGGCGTCCGGTTTAGACACGGTTCACTGTTCCCCCACCAAGCGTTACCTCCTCGCCTGCACGCGCTCTGTGGAATAGGAATCGTGGCGTATGTTGCCACATTACTTGTTAGCATCTTCCATTTACCGCTGTCTCGTTCGTATTTGACCAGTTTGGAGAAAGCCTCACCAATACAAACCTGACCAGATCACATGAACTTGAAAACGCTTGTACAAACGCGGATGGGTGACATGAATGGAAATGATTCCAGATCGGCGATGTAGTATTTGGTTTCCCAAAAAGATCCATCGCTCATCACAAAATAAATTTGCTAAATGCAAAATAAACTATTTTCCTGCGCTCAAACCTGCCAATCTAAAGGAAATGACGTGCATGGCGTAATTAGTGAATTAGCATAGATTTATAGTCTAAATAAAACAATCTGCAACTGTATATTATTACACTTGTATAGAAAACTTTGTATTATGCTTGTTATAGAGTGTGTGACATCACGTACACTACTGCCGGTGGCAATAGACAACCGCGGTGACAACCGACCATCGCGGTGATGCAGTTGTCACAGCAACCGTCACAGCCCTAGGGAAGTGTCCATAATTTTAGAAATTATATTCTGTTTAGTTCTTGGTTACTGTGCAAATGGATTTTGTCATGTATAATATGTCCTGTATATTGCATAGCGGGATTAGCTGGTTCTCAGAAATAGCTTCGTATTAATAATGCATTTGATGCTTGGTTGCTGTTATTTTTATAGCCTTGGAAAGAATGTTTTTCCATTCTCCATGTGGGAAAAACAAACTGCATCTGATAGAGGGAACAAATATCAATGAGAGACTTTCAAAGACTATCTCTAAAAAGTATCTCACTTAGTCTTAAATGTGACTTACACTTCTTGTTTCTCACCCTGTTTCTTCAGAGCAACTGTTGGAGTTCATGCACCAGCTACCGGCCTTTGCCAACATGACTATGTCTGTCAGGAGGGAGCTTTGTGCTGTCATGGTGTTCGCTGTGGTGGAACGGGCCGGCACAGTCGTCCTTAATGATGGCGAAGAGGTCGGTCAGACTTACCAAGACATGAGACAGTAGCATTAGCCTTTATATGAAGCGTTAGTTTAACCTTTAACCTATATGTGTGACCCAGTACATACGCTGCACTTTTTCTGCATCAATAGCTGTTAGTCTAGCTTTTTATACTAATCCCATTTTAGTTCTTTCTTTAACCCTAATCCTCTCTCTTTTTAGATGTTATGTCATTCACATTTAACCTTTCACCAGCTTTCACTTCAGTCTCATGCTAATCTTGATTCTGTGGCTTTGCTTACACATACTGCCATCTCTCACCTCCCTTTCGTCACAGCCAATCAGCCATTCAGCTTCTGCACTGTTAAACCTGAATGGATGCCAGCATTCAGCATCTTGAGATTGCAAGATGCCCGCGGTACAGCGGGAATCACTTATCTCCTTATCTCAGTATTGACATGCCAAAAAGGACCATTTTCCCCCCTAATGCATCCATACAATTGAAAGCAGGACAGAGCTCGAGGCTTGTACAGTTCAATGTGATGACATGTTCTCCACTGTTATCAATGCTCAAAAAAAAGAGAAAAAGCAGCATCAAGTAATTAGGTTGCCTGTGCACAAGTTTTGTATTTTACCACAAAGGTTTATAATACAAACTGACAGTGATTTAAATTGTAATACAACATTAAAAATAAACCGTATGTCCTCCTTTGTCTTACTGTTAACTTGTCATTGTACCTTTATTGTAGCTGGACTCGTGGTCTGTGATTCTGAATGGCTCAGTGGAGGTGACGCACCCAGATGGCCGGACGGAAATCCTGTGCATGGGCAACAGCTTCGGTGTGTCCCCCACCATGGAGAAAGAGTACATGAAAGGGGTGATGAAGACCAAGGTGGATGACTGCCAGGTGAGTCAGCCTTCCAGAATCTGCCAAAAAAAGAATTTCACATTGTATCTGATAGCATAGTTTCATTGTGTAGAGACAATTAAGCCTATTTTTGTATTCTGAGATCATCAGATCTGTGAAGAATATAATTTGGCAAAACCATCTTATGATGTGTCATGTATGTGTAATAAAAACAAAAATGTAATGTTATAAAATGTGTAATGTAATAAAAAAAAAACTATATCCCTCCAAAAAATTTATTAACAAAATGAACATTTGCATCATAACATTTTCTGTAAAAAATAATCTCCAGATAGTTAAATGTATTGATGCAATAAACTTTATGCAGATTTTACTTATATTTTTGATAGCAATACAAATATTTTTTGCATTAAATGAATTTACTTGTAATTGTAATACAAATAATATCTCAATGCAAATTATGTAAAGCTTTATTTTAGGTTTATATAGATTTTTGATCAAATAAAAAAATTAAGAAGAATGTCTCTTATCCCTGCCCAACCTATTTTAGCTGTTTGCAATAGACGCTTTTCCACTGTCGGGTCAGTGCTTTAAACGGGCCGGGCGGGGCTAATAGCCTTGGACCTGTAGCTCCGAGCCCAAAATCACTCGGCGTTTCCACCCTTTGAGCCAGAAGCTCCGCAGCGCTTCACTAAAACCCACCCTTACACGCCTCTCTGGAACAACGTCACGCAACCCCGTCATTTCACCAACAAAGAGAAGTTATCAGAAAACTAATCAGAAATAAATCACTGGAACTAGCGAGATCACAAAACCAACATGATCAGAGTGGCCGTTTGTTTGCATTTTTTGTTGTTTACTTAAAGATTTAAATCCATAAGCATCAATGTTTTACCAGTTTTACAATAATAAGTGATACATTGATCATAATGAATTAATTTGTCAGGACTGAAAATTAATCACAGAAATAAAGTGGTATTTACCGTTATTACACAAAAGAAAGAAGGAACATACTTCAGTCGCGCCAGTTTCAGTTTTTTGTTGTCACAGTATACATCACATTTAGAAAGAATCCCCCCCCCCCCATTATCCTATATAATTTATGACATAACGTGGAGTTAAATATGAACATCAGACAGTCAGGCATAAAATATGTTACTAAATAAATAAACGACTGTGATAGCCTATATTTGTCTGATTTCTTTCAAGCAGTCGTACCATGTTTACTAAATTTAGCAATAATGAAATCTTGTCTCTGTTTCAATGCACTGCTGTAATTATTATGGGGAAATAATTTTAAAATACTGCTGCATCTTAAAAGTGATTTACTTTCGCCTCTCGGTTTGTGTCTGCTTGCTCACTTTTGCTCTCGTTTTCTCTCTGTCAGTTTGTTTGCATAGCACAGCAAGATTACTGCTGTATCCTTAACCAAGTGGAGAAAAACATGCAGAAGGTGGAAGAGGAGGGTGAGATTGTGATGGTGAAGGAACACCGTGAGCTTGACCGCACAGGCACCAGAAAAGGACACATTGTCATCAAGGTGAGAACCCAACTCAGAATGAGTGTGACAATTTTGTATTTTTCACACCCAGAGGTAAAGAAATGTTCAGAAACGGAAAAAAAGCTACCTGGTCTCATGACGAAAACGTACCTCTGGGAACCTTTTTGCAAGATGTGAAATACATACCAATAAGTACATATCACTGAATTGGGGGTGGGGGACTAATCCTCTTTAGCGCTACCCAGTGGACG
Source organism: Onychostoma macrolepis (assembly GCF_012432095.1). Lineage (NCBI taxonomy): Eukaryota > Metazoa > Chordata > Actinopteri > Cypriniformes > Cyprinidae > Onychostoma > Onychostoma macrolepis. The sequence continues at coordinate 16,679,746 of NC_081168.1, read as the reverse complement.
TTTCACATCGAATATTTCACGAAACGTACTTGGCTGTACGTATTTTGCATCTTGGGAAAAAGTTCCCAGAGGTACCTTTTCGTCATGAGACCAGGTTGCAAAAAGACAGTTCCCAACTAGAGAATTGTAATTTTCACACAAATCATTTCTCAGATAGCTCACATCAAGATTTAATACTTAATTGCAATTCTATTTTGTTGCACTTTGGCCAAAATAAATATTTTATTTGAGTTGTGAGTTTGCAGTCTGAATTGAATCCAATGAGAATGTGCCACATGCAAAAACTGTGTTCTATAGGAAACATTGACTCACACTCTCGATTGACATGGCATTTGCCCTGATTTACACAAATAGCCATTTACTGATTCCTAAACATGGAAATATGCTTAGCACAGTAGAGGCATATATGGACTGAATATCAAATGTGTTTCATGAGTCCAATATCTTGATTGGAGTGGAGGGAAATTTGTCCAACAACAGTGAAACTTGATTAAAAATGCACTGTTTGGTGTCCTTTAAAGAGCATTTTTTTATTTTTATTTTTTTTATTTTTTTTTTCAGGGCACACCAGAGCGTCTTACCATGCACCTTGTAGAAGAGCATTCGGTGGTGGACCCCACCTACATTGAGGACTTCCTGCTTACCTACCGCACCTTCCTGCCAAGCCCCATGGTGGTAGGCAAGAAACTGTTGGAGTGGTTCCATGACCCCAGCCTCAGGGACAAGGTACATAGACACTCTTATGTAAGCACTTAAGTCAATCAGTGTTCGATGAGATGAGTGATTAGTAACATTATATGTCATCAGGTTACACGGGTAGTCTTGCTGTGGGTGAACAATCACTTCAACGACTTTGAGGGTGACTCTGCAATGACACATTTTCTTGAGGAGTTCGAGTACAATCTGGAGAGAGAGGTCAGTTGTGTGCAATAAAACCTATGATTTCTTGGTGATCTTCAGTGTCGACTGCAAAAATCTCATGAAATGCCTCTCTTTGAACCAGAAAATGTGTGGGCACCTAAGACTGTTAAACATAGCATGTGCTGCCAAAGCTAAGCTGCGGGTGGTGACCCTGACCAAACCCTCGAGGGAATCACCCCTGTCTTTCACCCTGCTGGGGGGTTCAGAGAAGGGCTTTCGCATTTTCATTGACAGCGTGGAGCCTGGCAGCAAAGCTGCAGAGGCTGGCCTTAAACGAGGAGATCAGGTAATGTCACACCAGCACCATACAGGATCTGAAGTAGGCTACAGAAATAGTTGTAGTTGTTAAATTGACACTGTAATAGCAGCTTGCTGTGGTATTAGCAACATTAATAGTAGTTGTGGGACTGGAAGTGGGAAACATTGTGCGAGAACATTTGTGATTGCCGTTGTCAAGTGGTAAAGCGGTTAGTCACAGCACTGAGAGCATACTGCTCGAAATCATGAAGAAGAGCTAAAACCTCATCTTATGATTTTGTTTCCATTCAGTCTGTCGTTCAAAGGTAAAAGCACACACATCTCAGCCTGTAAACTTGTTCTGTAGTCTAAATATGTCTACCACACGTCTTCCCTCCTTCACACAAGCGGAAAATGTGATTTCAGATGAATAGAGTGTCACACTGTTTCCTTTTGCCCTTCACTCACTGCGGTATTTGGCTCATAAAGCTGTTTAATGAGTTGCTATCTATTTGCCCTCCGAACCACACGAGGATTGTGATTGTTCAGAATGCTAATCAGCTGATGCTTGGCCGTTTTGAAATTATTGACAATAACTGTCCGCTTAGCCAATTAACAGATGTGGTAGTTCCCCTTGCATCAGTCAACAGCTTTGACAATGGATAAGCAATTTGTTGCCAAGTTTAATATTGTGTAGAATAAGTTTCCATTTAATTTATTTTGTGTTGTCTATCCATCCATCCATCTATCTATCTATCTATCTATCTATCTATCTATCTATCTATCTATCTATCTATCTATCTATCTATCTATCTATCTATCTATCTATCTATCTATCTATCTATCTATCTATCTATCTATCTATCTATCTATCTATCTATCTATCTATCTATCTATTAGTGCTGTCAATCAAATAAAAAAGTAACTAATTAATTGCACATTTTGCAATAATTTCATTTTCAATCTTCAAATGAATGTAGAAACAACAGAAAGATTGTATATTCTTAATATTTGTTAAATATTTTTTTAGGACCAAAGGTGCTTAATTAAATATAGATGAATCCTTAAAGCTACAGATGTTATTGATTTTCCTATTTTTCTTTTGTTCTTTGATTAATAGACATAACAGCAGCTGGGTTATTAGGTTATTTGGCTGCTAATACTTTAAGAGCAAACTCGCATTCACTCAGCATACCTCACCTCACTGAGAGAATTTTATGAAGTGACGTAATACCACAAACTGCTCTCTGTGTGCTGAAAGCAGACAATACTGAAATAAAACATTGTGTTTTAAGTATATTTATCAACTGTTCCAGCTGCAATGTTGATTGAGATTTTGGATTTTCATCTTTTTTTCCCAGATACTAGAGGTCAATGGACAAAACTTCGAAAATGTGCCGTTATCCAAAGCCAACGAGATTCTCAAAAACAACACGCACCTGTCCATTACTGTGAAAACCAATCTCTTAGGTAAGTTACACTAGCTCAAATGACCACAGCTGCACAGTCATTTAGACCCAACACAAATTGCCTGTCAGCTCTCTTTCCTCTTCAGTAGGGGAAAATGTAGCTGTAGTTCATTTTGTAAGGCTGTTTGTTGCTTGAAAATGTCTGATGGAATTGTTAAACTCATTTTCTCTGTGTCATGTTCCCTGCTCTTAGTGTTTAAGGAGCTACTGGCCAGGCCTGACCAGGACCAGGAGCTAGAACAGGAGGAGGAGCCAGACAGGAAGAACGGGGCACCTCACATCCCCAAAATCGGGGACATTAAGAAAGCCAGCCGCTACTCCATCCCTGACTTGGCTGTGGATGTGGAGCAGGTCATGGGTCTTGAGAAAGCTAGTAAGAAAGCCAAGGCCAACACCGTAGGTGGCAGAAACAAGCTGAAGAAGATCTTTGACAAGACACTGACCAGTATTCTTCCACCCAAACCTTACAAGTAAGCTGAGCTTGATGCATGAAAGCTCTCTTGGGCTGCATTTACACTGCAGGTCTTGATGACCAATTCCGATTTTGTGACTATATCCGATTTTTTGGACGACGTGCTTACATTTCTTTTAAAAGTGACCCGTATCCGAAGTGTGCATTTTACACTGCACTTGGTGAAACAAGCCAAAAATAGCATATGACATCACAAATCAATTTGAATAGTACATTGAGTTTAATTTATTGACATGGAATTCATATAGAAACGTTTTTAATGCAATAGTTACATCTATACATCAAAATAATTATATATCCTAGTACAATTCTTCAGGACAGTGATGTACGCAGCTCCGCTGAAAGCTTGTGAGTGGAATAATACTCAGGTGGTAGAAGCATGTCATCGTCTGTGTTTTTTTAGTAATTAAAACCAAATGCGTTCATCAGTGATTGTATATCAAAGGCAGGGATATGTTTGTGTGCATTTTATTTTGTGATTTCAATGGAACGAACGGGACTGAAGCGCTCGTCCGTGCACAAGCCGTAACTGATAACAGCAGCAACGAGCACTCAGCGTGATTTCAAAAGCAACACATTTCAGCGTCAAATCGCCTTTTATTTAACACAAACGAACAAAATTAATACTCTGCTACTCAACTAAAGATGTTTCATTTTTTACAGGTTTTTTGTACCGCAAAATGTTTAAAAAAAAATCACTTTTCAATGACGTAGGAGTCGCATTTACAGGGGAATATCCAATCTGACCACTTACACGGCAGGCGCAAATGCACGTATCTGATTCAGATCTGATTTATTTCCACATATGAATGAGGCCTGAAACCGATCGGAGAATATCGGAATCCATGTGATTTTTTTTCCTGCTTACACGGCCGTGGGCCATATCCGATCTGTACCACATGGGAGGACAAAATCGGAATTGGGTCACTTGAACCATGCAGTGTAAATGCGGCCTTGGTGATTTGGTTCCCTGTGGTGTATAACTCTTCTGGTATGTTCACAGTGACGTTGGCGTGGGACAGTCCCAGGATGACAGCATTGTGGGGCTAAAGCAGTCAAAGCAGATCCCTCCTGCTCTTCCTGTCAGTGGAAACCTTTCATCAAGCAACCCTGACCTGCTGCAGTCACACCATCGCATACTCGACTTCAACAACCAGCCTGGTAAGACACTTAATTTGGTTTAGCAAAGCAAGCCATTTTACTGCATTAACATCCATGCTGGTTCTGAAACAACAATCTAATCAACCACTCTCATGCTAGGGTTAGGTCTAGGGGTTAAGGTTAGACTGTGGCTTTAGGTTGGTCTTAACTCTCTCAATTCCTTAGTGATAGGGTTAGCCAATAATCATTTGATCCAAGAATTTGTTCTACTACTGTAAGTTAGACAGCCTTCTTAAGAGAGATCAGTTTTTGAGTCAGAACAGATTTTGAGTCAGTAAATAAAGGCAGCTGAGATCTTTACATGAATAGTTTAGATATATTCTGTGCACTTACCTTTAGGGCATCTACAGAACATTTCACAGATGTTTAATCTCAGTGCATGCATATTTAATAAGATGCTCATGCTGTCCTGAATGTCCTCTTTCAGAAGCAGTCTCTATAAGTAAGTATTTGATCTTGTCCTTTTAGAGGTTCCTCAACTACTTTCATTTTCCTAATCACAATCTTCTCAGGGCATTTCTCTGCTTTGACATTAATTGTGATATCCAAATTTATGTAGAACAAAATTTGGTGGTACTCAATCAGGTCTTAATCTATAAACACTATGCATTTGGTGGGATTCATTAAAATTATTTTGTTAATTGAATGTTGTTCACTGATTCATGTTGCTTTCACACTAGAGGTTTTGTTGCATTATGAATTTGATTGACCTTGAAGGTTGATTTGTTTGCTTGTTGTGAAGGTGTCTTCTGAGCATGCATATACACCAAGAAAAATGTACAAAAAGCTCCTGTTTATAGTTTAAAGTCAATAGGGTAAAGTCATGATGTAGAGATAATGCATAAATTAATTACACTGGTAATTAATCCACAAGTGGATTACTTCTTGATTGTCCAAAACTCTAGTTCAGATTCTGATTTAAACATACCAAGTGTGAAAGTGACAGTTCAGTAGTAGTGTAAAATGATAATGGGTAACATAAGTGGTTTTCCACCTAGATAAAGACTATATATTTGGGTGTTGGTTAATGAAAGAGTTAAGTATGTGGGCTCAAGCCATTCCTCTGTTCTTTAGACATGTCAGACCAGGTATTGAGAGTGTTCAAGGCAGACCAGCAAAGTCGATACATCATGATTGGGAAGGACACCACAGCAAAAGAAGTCGTAGCTCAGGCCATCCGAGAGTTTGCCTTGACCGCTGCCCCTGAAGCATATTCGTTGTGTGAGGTGTCAGTCACTCCTGAGGGTGTCATCAAGCAGCGGCGACTCCCTGAGCAACTCTCCAAACTGGCCGATAGGATCCAGCTGAGTGGCAGGTGCTGCCTTAGAGCCCTTGTGGCCATTATGTTCAATTTTCTGTAGTATTTTGGTGTCAGATCACTCAGAACATCCGTTGACCTCTTGTTTAATATGTAGGTACTACCTGAAAAGCAACATGGAGACGGAGACACTGTGCTCAGATGAAGATGCCCAGGAACTACTACGGGAGAGCCAAATCAGCCTTCTGCAGCTTAGCACGGTGGAAGTGGCAACCCAGCTGTCTATGCGCGCCTTTGAGCTGTTCTGTGCCATCGAGCCCACCGAGTACATCGATGACCTGTTTAAGCTGAAAACTCGCCTAACCGGGCCCCCCAGCCTCAAGCTCTTTGAGGAGGCCATCAATCGTGAGACCTTCTGGGTAGCCACGGAGGTGGTGCGTGAGCCCAACCAGCTCAAACGCATGAAGATCGTCAAGCACTTCATTAAGATCGCACTGCATTGCCGCGAGTGCAAGAACTTCAACTCCATGTTTGCCATCATCAGGTAGAATGAGTCTTCATTTTAAGAAGCAAAAAAAAAAATTAAGTGTTAAATTGAAGACCTCTTATGTATGTTTTATTTTTTGGAGTCCCAACTAACAATGACATTGTGTGTTTTTTCCAGTGGTCTGAACTTGGCACCAGTGTCCAGACTGAGAGGCACATGGGAGAAGTTGCCCAGTAAATATGAGAAGCTGTTTAGTGATCTTCAAGACCTTTTTGATCCCTCCAGGAATATGGCAAAGTACCGGAATCTTCTAAACAGCCAAAACCTGCAGCCACCCATCATCCCACTTTTCCCTGTAATCAAGAAGGATCTCACCTTCCTGCATGAAGGTAAGACAGTAGTAGGTGATGACATAATATATAATACCCGTATTTGTTTATTATTGAACCGCCTAGATTTTGGGAGGTTTTTTTTGTTGTTGTAATAATAGTGAAGTAAATTGATTTCCTTTAGATAAAATCAGGGCTCTCAAGTCTCACGCAATCGGAGTGAGACTCACACATTTCAACCAGTTCACACGCTCTCACGCCACACCTTGTATTTCTCACGCTGAGAAGGGATAACTTGTCCCGCTACAATTACTATACAATATACAGTATATACCATTAATAGATGAGGGAATACTGAGGTAAGTTTTCTGCCGAGTTCATAGTTCTCTCGACTCTGTAGTTATAGAGTTAAATGCCACCTACCAGCCACTCAGAAATTATGGTGTTGTTGTTTCCGTTTAAATTACGCGATTCTGCCGCAAGTGGGTTCGTTACTAAGCAACATGGATGCGCACGCACATGGAGTGTAAGTTGGAAGAGAAAGATCGGATGAATGCTGTAGGTAACCCCTTCATTGATTTTTTTCGATTTTAAGATTCCTCTACGAAATCACTTGCCTGTGAAAAGATAGTGAGAGGAGAGCTGATGTTGGGGAATATAGCCTAGCCAAATTCACGCTAAAGTATTACTGATGCAGTCAAAAAAAATACATTTAAATTTTTTTTAAAAACTCTCCAACTGCTTTGCAACCAGAAGCTTTGGCTTCCTGAAAGGAAAGTACTAGAGATGTTATAACAGTTGGTGAATCTGATAAAAGACAGACAAATTAATCCAAATAAAATAAGTTGTTTTACATATTTAAAAAAGGATCAAAAATACATGTGTGTGTGTGTGTGTGTGTGAGAAATAGAGAGAGAGAGAGAGAGAGAGAGAGAACACATTTCAGCTTATGATTTTATTTTTTTCTGTTGTGTTTGTTGCACATCTTGATGACAGGGGTAGGGGGCTCCCATATAAAGCACTAAGGCTTCCCCAAATCCAAATTCAGATGCAGTGTGTTTTCCATGGTGGGTTTGAACAAAACCAAAACTAGAAACAGTTTGGCTCTGGATGGAACGCTATTATCATGACAGTGCTTTATATGGGAGTCCTCTACCACTGTCATCAGGCATCAAAATGTGCAACAAACATTTACAACAGAAAAAAAGAAACATAAGCTGAAATGTGTTCTCTCTCTCTCTCTCTCTCTCTCACACACACACACACAGTTTGACATACATGCTCAGGGTAAGTACTGTAATGTATATGTGTACAGTATGTACATTGAGTACTGCTGTTCAGTTGGCTCGTTTGAGGCAAAATGTATTTTTATTTTTGATACATTTGTATTTTTAAATACATAAATCTTTTTATTTTATTAGAATGAATTTGTCTTTCATCAGATTTACCAAATGTTATAACTTCTATTTGTGCTGGTCAATTATGAACAATAGGTAAAATTGAACTGCTAGCAAAAACTTGGGTGCTGCAAATATTTGAGTTGCTCCTCCCCTTTGACTTGCCCCTCCCCTTTAAGTGACCCCTCCCCTAATCTCACTCCAAACTTTTGCTATAACTTGAGAGCCCTGTAAAATGGCTTTCTCAAAGCTTCCTTCCAAGTCCGAAAAGTCCTTTTATTGAAACTAAACTACAAAAATGACTCATTCTGATCTCCTGCAACTTCCATCAGATAGATGAAATATATGACATATATGATAGATGAATACATAACCATCCACATTTGTCAATGATGCATTTTCTTGGCTTTGTGTAGCACCTACATACCCTTCTTAAGTTTGTTTCAGATTCTGTTTAATTTTAAGAGTTTGTATGGTGCATTTAATGCAAGCTTTGTGTCTTAAAGGCACAGCTGCAAAAACTGAGTTTGAAATATGACTGCTTTGACACACACTTCACCATTTCAAGTTGACCCAGTTATAAAATTGTATGACATGAGCCTTTCCTTTATTGTTCACTCTAGGAAATGACTCGAAGGTGGATGGTTTGGTGAACTTTGAGAAACTGCGGATGATTGCTAAAGAGATCAGACATGTAGGCCGAATGGCAGCTGTAAACATGGACCCTGCTCTGATGTTCAGAACCAGGTGAGTGCGTTTGTGTTCTAACTGCTACAATGACATCTTTGCCCTTCTTTCAGGCTGGATTCTTCACACCACTGAGTAGCTTTTAGTGCCCACTCACTGCGATGTGTACAGCTCTCACCTCACGCTTCCACACACAGACCTTTTCCGAAGGTTTTTTGCTATGTTGAAGTGATGTTTATGTACGAGACAGTTAAACCATTTTGTATGTTACACTCTTGTCTGCATTATTGTCAGAGAAGTTAGTGTCTCTCTTTTGGGCTCTGGTGCACCTCACCTTAGTACCCTTGGTCTGTTTCTCCTCATCTAAGTGTGTCTCCTCTCTTTCTCTCATGGGCTTTCTCTCCCCCATTTCTCTCTTTGTCCACCCTCTCTGCCCCACGCTTCACTATTCATGGCTCTCCCTTACAGGAAGAAGAAATGGAGGAGTTTAGGGTGAGTATGGTGAACTCTCACCTTTGGCCTCATGTGTGACCCTTCTTTTAATTTGGGCTGGCTCTTCACCATCCATTATTTTTCATTTCCTGGTTCATTTGAGAATGCTTCTTCTTTGACGGATCCCATCCAAGCATTTGACCGCCATCACTTTTGCTACTCAGGGTCATTGAATACACTCACCTCATTCTAAAATACATCCTAATGTTTCTGTTGTATAATTACCATAGATTTTGAATGTTTCACAAACATGACCCCACTAGTATGCATGAATTTATTTACAGTTGTTTGGTTCCTGCTCATTGATTAATTTGATAGCCCATGATCCATTTTTAGCAAAAGTGATTTAACGTGCCCCTTCCAGCTGAACTACTTACAATAGTTGCACGCCTTCTACTAAGTATTTGCAGTTTTGTGCAAGTTTTTTTTTTTTTTTTTTGTACTTTTTATTTTCTTTAGTTTAAACTAATAATTATTTTATTAGTTTAAAAATTGTGATTAGTAATATGCGTGGATTCAAACACAACCCTCTATAAGAAATTTTATAAACCTAATATCAAAAGACTAATGATGCTAGTGGTGCAGAAATTACACATTTCACCTTTAAACATAAAATAAATAGTTGGGGAGAAAAAACAGTTCAAGAAAATACTGTGAAAAACACCAAGAAAAAATATGACCAAAAATAATGACAGTTTTTTTTTTTTTTTCCCAAATGTCATGCAAAGTTTAAGTACTCTACTTCTGTTGTTTTATTTAACATCCAGTTTTTATTTAACTGCCTGATTGGCTGAGATGTGAAATGCATGGAATGTTTGGATTGTTTTGAAGCTGCAAGGAATGCAACTTATTGCATGTCAAAGAGAGACTGCATCTGATCCTGCATCAGCATATTACCTACTATTAAAGTCAGCCCGCATCTTTAACTATAATACTCGTGTGCGTTTAGGTCACTCAGTCAGGGCAGTGCCAATGCGGCCGTCCTGGATGTAACCCAGACGGGTGGGCACAAGAAGCGGGTCAGACGGAGTTCCTTCCTCAATGCCAAGAAACTGTACGAGGACGCACAGATGGCACGCAAGGTCAAACAATACCTGTCCAACCTCACCCTGGAGACGAATGAGGAGAGCTTGCAGACACTCTCAATTCAGTGTGAGCCTTCAGTCAACACATGTGAGTAGCGTGCAAACACACACACATTCGTTTTTGTGAAAAGTGGAGACTCTCCATAGGCGTAATGGCTTTTATACTGTACAAACTGTATGTGCTATTGCCCTACACCAACCCTACACCTAAACCTACCCCTTACAGGAAACTTTATGCATTTTTAGATTTTCAAAAAAACACCATTTAGTATGGAACATAGGCAGTGTCCTCATAAACCACCTTCAAATTGTAATACCTCTGTCATACCCATGTCATTATACAAATTTTGTCCCCGTAAACCACAAAAACCAGTACACACACACACACACAATTATAAATAGGTGAATCCACAGGAAACAACACTGGCATGTGATCAGGAACACCACAGACATTTACCTCACATTAAACAGCTGCACACTCTACAGTATATTAGTAATAGGAACAAAATATTCAGTATCTCTTATGCTTACGAAGGCTATATTTATTTGATCAAAAAATACAGTAAAAAATTATATATTGTAATTTATTTTTGTGATGGCATAGCTGAATTTTCAGCAACCATTATTAGTCTTCAGTGTCATATGAACCTTCAGAAATCATTCTAATATGCTCTTTTCTTATCAGTATTGAAACAGTTGTTCTGCATAATATTTTGCATAAAATATTATATTTTTCATTCATGTTTATTATAATGACTAGAAAATTCAAAAGAACATAAAAAAAAGACATTAACTTTTGTAACATTATAAATGTCTTAGTTATAAATGCTATACTGTCACTTTTGATCAGTTTAACGTATTCTTGCTGAATAAAACATTTCTTTGAATTTTTTTTCTTCAAGTTTTTCTCATTCTGTAAATGTTTAGCTTAATATTTATTATTTGCCTTATATCATCACAGTGCCGAAGAGTTCCGGGGACAGGAAAAGACCCGACACATCGCCCGTAGTTGCACGGGCCGCCACTCACCAGCGCCAGCAGCTTCAGAAAGCCAATCAGGCGCTTCAAGTGCCTGCCGTAGCCCTCTACCCATCACGCAAGAAAGTGCCGGTCAAAGACTTGCCACCATTTGGTAAGACACCACATTTATGTAGCTAAAACATGATCAACTACTACATTATATGTTACTGGTGCTCATAAGAATCTTACTGTATTTTCACAGGCACAAGCTCACCACAGTCTCTGAAAAAGATACTGTCCCTTTCAGAAGAGGCAGGAGAGAGACACAGGAAACAGACAGAGGATAGTGTGTCCAACAACTCTTCACAGCTGTCGTCTCCTCCCACATCTCCTCACAGCTCACCTAAGAAAGGTATCATACACACAGACATACACACTATGGCATTTTTTGTAAATTTAAATGTTGTTTCTCCAACCTCTGGTCTTTGCACACTCAATTTACTCTCCTCATTGACTTATCAGTGAACTGTAGAGTCAGAGCCTTGTGGGCATGCAGTGAAATATATTGTCAGACAGCATGTGCCCCACTGGCATTTCTCTGTTAGCTAGGTGCTAGTTCATGGCAAATTTAATATGTTGAGACTGCCATCTAGTGGTGAAAAGATCACACGTAGTATATGAAATATCCTGCCAAGGTTCACATGTTTTTTTTTAACACTGCTTTTCTCTGATTTCATTGCTGTAAAGTTACACATGCTCCACTTTCCATCTCTACTTTTAAATTTGCATCACATAACATTTCTGTCTCTCATCATTCACGTGTTTTACCCTGTATTCAGCCATTGCATCTATACGAAGCCACAGTATGAAGGGTTTTTCCTCCTTCTGTAGAAAATCACCAACAGGTAACAGGTCCTGGATGCAGATTTAACCTGAGAGAGTTCACACAAGCATCATTATTGCTGTGTCTCAAAATGTAGTGAGCTGCCTACTAAAACATCATTCATTAGAGGTACACTACCATTCAAAAGTTTAGGATTGGTCTTATGTTAAGCGAGGGTACATTTATCTTATCAAAAATACATTGAAAACATAATATTGTGAAATATATATTTTTTGATTTAAAAATAGCTGTTTTCTATTTGAATATATTTTAATATTTAATGCATTTTATTATTTATTATATATTTGTTTAAACCATGATAATTCTTTTTCAGAATTCTTTGAATATAAAGTTTAAAAGTACAGCATTCATTTGAAATCGAGAACATTTGTAACATTATAAAAGTCTTTACTGACACTTTTGGTCATTGATCACGAAAAAATAAAATAAAATAAACAAATAAATAAAATATGAATTTACCAAGCCCAAATCCTTTAGTCCCTTTGTGATATTGGTTGCTTTCCTAGTATTGAGACACAACCAATGAGATGTTTTGTTTTCAGTTATGTATTTCAGTGGTATGATTAACATGTGACATTTGTGTCCAGACTTTCTTTAGCAGTAATATCAAATGTTATTGTTTGTGTTTTTATAGTACAGTGTTAGTTGGAGGTTCCACTAATGGTTTTATACATTTCTAAATATCAGAAGTCCTGGCATTTGGGTGAACTCTCTCACCAAGTCTAGACAGTGTTTTTGCTCCTGTTGTAGCTGGCAGAGGCAGGCTAGTGCTGTAGCTGTGTGTGTGTGTGTGTGTGTGTGTGTGTGTGTGCTGTAGGGCTATGTTACTGAAGTAACTGCCTGGTTTTGATTAGCTAATCTAAGAAAGGGGGTGACTCTAAAGTAGTGCTTTGCTCTGCCAGTAGCATGATTGTTTAGGAGTTGAATCTCTGAAACCCTGAATTTCTCTGAACTCTTCTTTCTTGTGCTGGTCATTGTATCATCAATTTCATCATGATGTAAACAGGAAGGCTTATTTTTCATTAGTGGGTTAAATGAACAACTATTGTGCAATTGTTTGACTCTTATTTCAAGTTATGATTTTGCAACTACAAATTGCAGGCATTACAGTGTGAACACTGACACAATATGTCACAGATATTCAGTAGCTCTGTTCCAAAAGTAAGTATACTGCATTTTAATCCTTCGCAGTCAAGGCATTCCCAGAATGCACTGTGACAAGTTACATTCTTGTAAAATAATAGACTCTAAATATATTTCTGTTTTATTCAGAAGTCAAAAGTAACTCTACAATAGTTGGTTGGCATCAAGGTAGCTCCATATATTCTGGAACAAAACCTTTTTAGGTGAAAAGAGGCAGTTATAGAATGGGGTACCGCAGGGCTCTGTATTAAGGCCAAACCATTTTCTGATCATGTCATTCTATGTACTCATTTGCCAGGCTATGGAAGAGCAGGTGAATACCTGTCGGACTCTGGCCACAGTGAGATCTCCTCACGCTCCAGTCTGGTGAGCACCTCCTCCCTGGACATGGGGCAAGATGAACGCAGGCATCGATATGGAGTAATGGCTGGGGAGGGCCATGGCAGTGGCCACCGGCTAGAACGCAGGGCTACTGCTGATCCTGACCAGTATAGCTTGGGGTAAGAACCACTCATTACTCTTTCGACTAGTTGGTATGTTGCCTGAATCACTAATCAGTTAATTGGCCTAAAGCAACCCTGGGTCAGTTAGGCTGGTTTTGGGCTCACCTGACCCCATTCGGATATGTTTCTCAGGCAGTACTTACATAAGACATGTTCTTGTGTTTAAAAGCAGATAGTCAGAGCACATTAAAATGAATATAGATTTCTTGAGAAATATGAAAGCATTTTTTTTTTTAATGATAATGAGTGTTAAAAGTACAACACTTGTGACGGGGCACTCAAAAATAAAGCAAGTTCTATTATGCAAACTGGAAATACCGGTACCACACTGAAAATAACAAAGAGCAAGTCTATATTAAGTTACCATCATTGATCATCGAGGCCTAGTCCTGGCAATGTAGAGTTACAATTAAACCTTTCTGTATCCCTCTACCCTTTCTTCTTTCAGGTCCTACTCATCAATGCAGGACTGCCGGGGTCTGTATGCGGGCGCCACCGTGCTGTCTTCACCCAGCTCAGAGGAGCTTACCCAGGACCAGGGTGACCGGGTGTCTCTCGATGCTGCTGATTCTGGTCGTGGCAGCTGGACTTCATGTTCCAGCGGCTCCCATGACAACATTCAGACCATGCAGCAGGGCCGTAGCTGGGAGGCACTTGCAGAGGGTGCGGGGCTTTGGGGAAGCAGAGGAAGTTGGGCGTCTGCCTGCTCCTCTTCGTCCTCTGCGGCATGTTGGGGCGAGGACTCTGAGGGTGACACGGGCACCATCAAGCGAAGAGGAGGGAGGGATGTGACCACAGATCCAGAGACCAGCAGCATCACCTCTACTGGTTCAGAAGAGTCCAGACAGCACAGTCGACGCCCCTCACCCATCACTGCAGGCAACACCAAGGCTGTGATCAGTAAGAGTCGCCACATTAACCTGGTTTGAAAGGAATAGGCCACCCAAAAATGAAATTTTTGTTGAATTATGTTGATCCAGAACTGTATGCTCTTATTTTTTTCCATAAAACACAAAAATGAGAAGCATGACACAGCTTTTTTCCATTCAGTAATATTTAAAAGTGACCATTTTTGTCTAGCTTCATAATGGACAAAAAGCTTTATGAAGCCATGCAACAACTTTCTTTTAGGAACATTTCAAAAAAGCTTATTTACTGAAAATTTGGCCCAAATCAAATATGATGCCTTTTGGCAATCTTGCGAGGTTGGACATGAAACTTTGATGTCTAACTTGATGCCTGGTGCTTGATGCTCGAAAGATGTAATGGGGGAAAGATTTTCATTTTTGGGTAACTATTTTAAAGGGATAGTTCACACAAAAATGAATATTCTGTCATTAATTACCCTCTTTTGCACAATCTCATGTACAGCATTTATGTAAAGTTCTTGTACAGTCTCTCTCAGACTATGTGTATGTATAGTCAACTATTTATAGTATATGTATAGTCAGATGTTTAACTGTGTATAGGTTCATAATTGTTTTTCTTATACTTCTATTGCTGTATGTTTATATTTATGTTTAATTAGTATGTAGCACCGTGGTCCTGCGAGAGACAACATTTCGTTCCACTATTTGTCCACACATGTAGCAGAATGACAATAAAGCTCGACTCAACTTGACTTGACTCATGTCGTTCCAAACCCGTAAGACCTTCGTTCATCTTCAGAACACAAATTAAGATATTTTTGATGAAATCTGAGAGCCTTCTGACCCTTCCTAGACAGCAAGGGTCCTACCATGTTCAAGGCCCAGAAAGGTAGTAAGGACATCATTAAAGTCCGCGTGAACTGGATTTCAGTATGGTGACGTATTTCCAATTGAAACAGAATATTGGGTAGGGGGTGGGGTTTTTAAGTTGGAGGGGCGTGGTTAAGCAAATTCTGGCCAAGCCGTCAAACTCACGTCATCAGAGCAGGAGTGCCATTCAGATTTTGATTAAAGATTACCAAGACAAAAAAATTTTTTCAGAGGATTAACTTGCACAGATTAATTGTTGGCCTTAAGACTAGCAATGTGGGCTAACAAAACAAATATTGCAAATTTTGATTTCATGCGGACTTTAATCCATGTGACATCAGTTGTTCAATCGTAGTTTTATGAAGCTACGAGAATACTTTTTGTGCGCAAAGAAAACTAAAATAATGACTTTATTCAACAATTTCTTCTCTAGTCAAGTCAAGTCAAGTCACCTTCATTTATATAGCACTTTTAACAATACAGATTGTGTCAAAGCAGCTTTACAGTATCAAATAGGAAATTAGAGTGTCGGTAATGCAAAAGAACAATAGTAAACACTCAATTTTCAGTTAAAGGCAGTTCATCATTGAACTCAGTGATGTCATCGTCCAGCTCAGTTCAGTTTAAATAGTATCTGTGCAATCAAGTCGACGATATCACTGGAAATTAAGTGTCCCCAACTAAGCAAGCCAGAGGCAACAGCGGCAAGGAACCAAAACTCCCATCGGTGACAGAATGGAGAAAAAAACCTTGGGAGAAACCAGGCACAGTCGGGGGGGCGGTTCTCCTCTGGCCAGACGAACCAGCAGTTTGTGCCGAGGACTCATCTGGTTCCCGAGGTCTTGTCCCGATGGCCGTCTAGTAGACAAGGTCTTCACTGGAAATCTGTCTCTGGGGCTCATATAGTTGGCCTGATCTCCGCTGACATTCGGGGCTGTAGAGGTCGTCTCTAGGTGCTGATCCACTATCTGGACTGGATACGGACTGGATCCGGGTGACTGCAGTGACCATCTGATATGGCTACGGACTGGATCTGGTGGCTACGGTGACCTCGGAATAAGAAAAAAACAGACTAATATTAGCGTAGATGCCATTCTTCTTACGATGTAACAAGTACATTGTGTGTTATGGGAAGTGTTCCCGGTTCCGGTTGACCTAATTAATGCAACCTAACAATCCTTTAAAGGATTTGAATAATAGAAATGTGTTAGTGTGTTATGTGTAAGCCAGGTTAAAGAGATGGGTTTTTAATCTAGATTTAAACTGACAATAGTGTGTCTGCCTCCCGAACAGTGTTAGGTAGATTATTCCAGAGTTTTGGCGCTAAATAGGAAAAGGATCTGCCGCCCGCAGTTGATTTGCATATTCTAGGTATTATCAAATTGCCAGAGTTTTGAGATCGCAGCGGACGTAAAGGACTATAATGTGATAAGAGCTCGCTCAAGTACTGAGGTGCTAAACCATTCAGTGCTTTATAAGTAATTAGCAAGATTTTAAAATCTATACAAAGTTTAATAGGGAGACAGTGCAGTGTTGACAGAACCGGGCTAATATGGTCATACTTCCTGGTTCTAGTAAGAACTCTAGCTGCTGCATTTTGAACCAGCTGGAGTTTGTTTATTAAGCGTGCAGAAAAACCACCCAATAAAGCATTGCAATAATCTAGCCTCGAGGTCATGAACGCATGAATTAACATTTCTACATTTGACATCCTTTTGGGATGGCAGGACAGTCATCTGCCATTATGGAGAGTACCATAACACATGCATTTGGTGCTGCTGAAATAGAACATGCATGCGCTGCACCTAGTTTGCAAGCAGAGGAATATCTTTTCATTTGACAACACTGAAGAAATTACACTTTGCTACAATGTAAAGTAGTGAGTGTACAGCTTGTATAACAGTGTAAATTTGTTGTCCCCTCAAAATAACTCAACACACAGCCATTAATGTCTAAACCGCTGGCCACAAAAGTGAGTACACCCCTAAGTGAAAATGTCCAAATTGGGACCAAAGTGTCAATATTTTGTGTGGCCACCATTATTTTCCAGCACTGCCTTAACCCTCTTGGGGTTCACCAGAGCTTCACAGGTTGCCACTGGAGTCCTCTTCCACTCCTCCATGACGACATCACAGAGCTGGTGGATGTTAGAGACCTTGCGCTCCTCCACCTTCCGTTTGAGGATGCCCCACAGATGCTCAATATGGTTTAGGTCTGGAGACATGCTTGGCCAGTCCATCACCTTTACTCTCAGCTTCTTTAGCAAATGTTTGGGGTCGTTATCATGTTGGAATACTGCCCTGTGGCCCAGTCTCCGAAGGGAGGGGATCATGCTCTGCTTCAGTATGTCACAGTACATGTTGGCATTCATGGTTCCCTGTACCTGAATTGTAGCTCCCCAGTGCCGGCAGCACTCATGCAGCCCCAGACCATGACACTCCCACCACCATGCTTGACTGTAAGCAAGACACACTTGTACTCCTCACCTGGTTGCCGCCACACACACTTGACACCATCTGAACCAAATAAGTTTATCTTGGTCTCATCAGACCACAGGACAGGGTTCCAGTAATCCATGTCCTTAGTCTGCTTGTCTTCAGCAAACTGTTTGCGGGCTTTCTTGTGCATCTTTAGAAGAGGCTTCCTTCTGGGATGACAGCCATGCAGACTAATTTGATGCAGTGTGCGGCGTATGGTCTGAGCACTGACAGGCTGAACCCCCACCCCTTCAACCTCTGCAGCAATGCTGGCAGCACTCATAAGTCTATTTCCTAAACACAACCTCTGGATATGACGCTGAGCACGTGCACTCAACCTCTTTGGTCGACCATGGTGAGGCCTGTTCTGAGTGGAACCTGTCCTGTTAAACCGCTGTATGGTCTTGGCCACCGTGCTGCAGCTCAGTTTCAGGGTCTTGGCAATCTTCTTATAGCCTACGCCATCTTTATGTAGAGCAACAATTCTTTTTTTCAGATCCTCAGAGAGTTCTTTGCCATGAGGTGCCACGTTGAACTTCCAGTGACCAGTATGAGAGAGTGAGAGCGATAACACCAAATTTAACACACCTGCTCCCCATTCACACTTCAGACCTTGTAACACTAACGAGTCACATGACAGTGTGAGAGAAAATGGCTAATTGGGCCCAATTTGGACATTTTCACTTAGGGGTGTACTCACTTTTGTGGCCAGCGGTTTAGACATTAATGGCTGTGTCTTGAGTTATTTTGAGGGGACAGCAAATTGACACTGTTATACAAGCTGTACACTCACTACTTTACATTGTAGTGTGTAATGACAAAGTGTCATTTCTTCAGTGTTGTCACATGAAAAGATATTTACAAAAATGTGAGGGGTGTACTCACTTCTGTGAGATACTGTACATGTATTGTGGTACTCTTAATAAAGTCATTATTTTTGTTTTCTTTGTGCACAAAAAGTATTCTCGTAGCTTCATAAAAGCTACGAGACTGATGTCACCACTGATGTCACATGGACTATTTTAATGATGCCCTTACTACGTTTCTGTGCCTTGAACGTGGTAGGACCCTCGCTGTCTATGAGCTTGGGGTCAAAAAAAGCTCTCAGATTTCAACAAAAATATCTCAATTTGTGTTCCGAAGATGAATGAAGGTTTTAGGGGTTTGGAACGATATTAGGGTGAGTAATTAATGACAGAATTTTTATTTTTGGGTGAACTATACCTTTCAGAGTAGCTACACCAAGTTATATTTCCTAACCTATCTCTTGTGTTTACATTTTTCAAATGTTGAAGTCATGATTTTTGCATGAAAAACACATTCCCAACGATCATACTAACATCTGAAAATGAACACTACAATTGAATTGAACACTACAAGGTGGAACTACACCACAAACTACCTACAAAAGTGATCCTTCCTGATCTAGTGCATGTCTGCATGTGTCCATCCACGTGTGTGAGAAGCGTTACGGATATTAAATGGAACTGTGGTGTACGTCTCCTCCCTCAGCACGGAAGGATGGCCGTTACCGGGACCCTCCACCCACGCCGCCGGGCTACACGGCACTGACCATCACGGACGTAACCGAGGGCACGGCTCACTCTGGCAGGAGACCCCCGGACTACACCACCGCCTTGCAGCGCTCCCGTCTTGTCACACATTCCCCCGACTCCCAGCAGCCCCCAGCTGCGGGAAAACCCACCCATTCGCCAGACCCCCGGGGACGAGAAGAGGAGGAGGCAGAGGAGGTGGAAGAGGAGGGTGAGTGCTTGTCTCCCAAACTCAGAGCTCAAAGGAGGAGAGGTCCACACACAGCAGTTCCCCCCAGGCCATGAGTTACATACACCACCCCAACAGGAAGGTAAAACATCCCAAACTCCAGTTACTTCCACACTCACACACTCACGCACTCCACGCACACTCACGTACACCAGTCACGGTCTCTGCATGCCAGGAGGACAGCTCCTTCACCTGCCCACCATCACCAACCACCAACGCATCTCACACAGTGCATGCGCCGCCACAGAGACAGCCTTCCCCCCCGTCGCCGTGACAACATCCCAGTCATTGCTCCCTGCTCTGCCGTGTGTATTGCCTCTCACCCATCAGTGCTCACAGGAAAATCACTAGATCTGCCATCATAAATGCTTGAACACATGATAGAGCCTGAAGTCGTGTTTGTGTTGTCAGGTAGCACGTAAAATAGCGTTAGTACTTATCAGCACAAAGATCCTGATTTGGGGAATTGTCATTTTATTAATTTTCACAGTAGTAGTCTTTCTTGTCTTGTCATGTTTGTCTTTGGTACGGTAAGGCCAGAGCATATTTTATTTCATTATTATATTTAGTGGTATGTCTGTGACTTTGTTCCAAACTCCAGTGCATTTCCTGCCCTAGACAGCATTTTTAGGCATTAAAAATAGCACAGCTATGCTGCCTTACATATTATGTGTTTGTGTGTGTATATTTTTTTTATATGTAGTGTATATATAATACAGTAATTTTATATTTATATTTGAAGTCAAAAGTTTACATACACCTTGCAGAATCTGCAAAATGTTAATTATTTTACTAAACTAAGAGGGCTCATACAAAATGCATGTCATTGTTTATTTAGTACTGACCTGAATAAGATATTATATAAAAGATGTTTAAATATAATAGGTGAATTTGGTAGGGACTCGTATGCAACTATTACAAAAGTTTAAAACACTTACTGATGCTCTAGAAGGAAAAACCATGCGTTAAGAGCCGGGGGGTGGAAACTTTTTGAATTTGAAGATCAGGGTAAAATAAAAAAAATAGAAAAATAAATTATATATATATATGTGTATATATCATAAAATAATAATAAAAACGTATTTTGGCTTCTGGGAAACATACCTTCTGTAGCTTCTGAAGAGCAGTACTAAATTAAAAAATATATATATATTTAGGCAAAATAAGAAAAATGTACACATCTTCATTCTGTTCAAACGTTTTCACCTGAATAAATATCTTATTCAGGTCAGTACTAAATAAACAATAACATGCATTTTGTATGATCCCTCTTATTTTGGTCAAATAATTAAAATTTTTCTGCAAGGTGTATGTAAACTTTTGACTTCAACTGTATATATATTAATATCTAAATATAAATATTAGTAATCTATCTAAATCTCTCTCTCTCTCATATACACATATATATATATATATATATATATATATATATATATATATATATATATATATATATATATATATATATATATATATATATATATATATAGACACACACAATCATATAGCCTACAGAATCAATGCTTCGCTCAAACTATGGCATCTAAAATTGAATTTTATATATTGTTTACTTTATTCACTACTGACAACTACTTCCATCTTTTTAAAAACTGACTTTTTTTGTATCCCATGTGTTTTTTATGGTTAGTGTCACATTGTTTGTTTAACAGTTATGGTTAGTCACTTGTGAGTGATGTCAGTAACATGTTGCTGCCTATGAAGCATTTCAGCTAGGATGCTGTTTTCACACAGCCCCAGTTCCAGTCTACCTGACATGCTGGTAATTTATTTTCTTTTAGCATTGCATTATTTGGTTCCAAACAGTGGTGTGCTTGCACCATCAACATTAGTATTTCTGTGATTACAAAACTAGTGGCAACTGTTTGCTAGGAGAAGACAATACAAGTTTTATTCCAGTTTTAGTTCCTTTGATTTTACTTCCAAAATTTAATATGCACAAAACTGCACTTGCATCTCTTTACTGCAAATGCAGTGTAAGAGGTGTGAAGTTTGTGACGCCAAAGGCAGTTTCTGCTGAGACAATGAGTAATGAGAAATGCACATTATCAATAACATCAGTAACAGCTCTCTTTCACATGTCACTTGGGTTTGGAACAGAGCCTGTGTGTTTAGGTGATTATGTCCATGATGCTCACAGAGATTCTCTCTTTTCCTCCAGAGGATGAACAGGTGTCTGCTGTTTGAAAGGGGGCGACACTGGCTGCACTGCTGCATTGACTGATGGCCCATATCGGGCATTCACAGGTCAGACAGACAGACCATCCAGTCTACATTTTGCTGGCACTGCCTCTCTCCCTCCTCAATGATGGATTCATCTCCCTGCCCTGCCTTAATGCATCATGGGGGGTTTAATGCCCTGCATGCTAAAAAAAAAATACTGTGAAGAAAGGAGGCGAGCAAAAAAATAACTTATTTGGCACTTTGGAGAATGGAAAAAATGAACTGAACTGAAACTCGAACACAGCGCTTTGACATTCACACACAAAAAACAAACTACTGTTAATGGTTTTCTTCAGACAATTCCCTCTTTCCTTCTGCTTAAAGGTCACATGAACTTGTTTAGTAGTTCCCCTCAGCACTTTTTAACTGTTTTTAAGGTGTAAACTGATGCACACAATCAACATTTCAGTCACCCGATTCTGGACATGCAGTTTGGATGGCAAAGAAGGCTTGACTACAACTTAACGCCACTCCTTTTCACATCAGTCCCGATGACAACACTCATATCTGTGTGGTTCAATATAACAGTATTATATTTGCAGGAGCACGACTTGAAGGACATCTCTTCTGCTGGATGACTACAGATGGAGTTCACATTGACTCCTGACAAACGTAGCACACCGATTTAATACGGAAGGCACTTTGTGAGAGGAAATTATGCTAAGTGAGTGATTTTATTGGTTTTTGGCTGCAGTGGGTTTGAGAGTCATAAGGAAGCATCAGTTTTGGATACAAAAACAAAAGGCTTAATAAATTTACATCTGTTGGTAATCGAGGAGCCAAAGTCCATTAAAAGTGAATCAGTTCTGCTATAAGAAGCTTTTAGTGATGAAGAGGAAATGTACACACTCATCTTCGATATAACGCAGGTGGTTTTATCAGTTGAGCGCCTCTCCAGCTTCAAAAGCATTTGCTGTGGCTGTGGCACAACATCAAGCCCCCTGTTGGTTAAGGTGAGAACTGCAGGCTACTCAGGCAAATGGGGCCGTTTTATTCGGGTGCTACTTCCTTCCTCTCATTATGTGAAACCATTAAGGTGGTGTGTGAAAGATGGTGGCTTTTGTGTTAAGTTTTTCTTTACGAGGGCTCAAGTCATGCATGTTTCTCCTGGAGTGGGCCTTGAACTAACTACCACTGCTGCACAACAGCTTCCACAATCATTCACAGGAACTCAACTGAAATGTGCTTTTGAGACTCCAGTGGGCCGGAAACATGCAAACCCACCCGAAGTCAGCCAGTCAGAGCAGAACTGAACCGGTGGGAGCACGTCACTTTTATTCTTTCATTTTAATCACTGAGTTAAGCTGATCACATTGATCAGTAGTTAGAAACAATAGACTAAAGAAGAAAAAAGAAGTTTGCAGTGTTTTCCACTGTACTCTGTAACATCACTACTTCAGTGTTTCTTTCTCTAGTTGCTTGTTTGTTTGTTCGTTCGTTTGTATGTTTTTGTTTGTTTGTTTTTGGCTCCCACATTTTTTTTTTGTAATGGTTGCGGATACAGTTGTTAATCAACAACATGTTTGTAACAGTAACTATATCGACCATCTGCTTCCACCTATTTTTTTTTTTTATTATTATTAAATATTCACGTTTTGGCAAGCCAAGATGAGTCGCTTGTTTTGCAAAATAAGTTGCACAAATTGTACAAGCATAAATACAAGGTAAATAGTAGTAGGTAGCTGTTCTGCTACTCTGTTCGATATGTGATGTCAAGTGAGACGTGTACATTTAGCTGGTGAAGATTCTCTCTTTTTTGACTACTTTTACCTGTACGTCTTTTACAAAGACAATTGGTGGAGTATGTATTTGTTCTTATTTTTTGTCTTTCTTTTTTTTTTTGTATTTTTAATACAATAATTGTAAATATTGGTTATATTTTTGTTGAATTGTAGAAATGTATGATGTTTATGCCTCAACATCCAGTTTATATGAAGCTGGGAATCAATAAATTCGACAAAAATGAATCAACTCATAGTTTTTAAATGCACTTATTATTATTATTATTATTATTATTATTATTGCTCTTTTGTTTTGTTGATTCTGCATTTAGGTTTTTGTTTTTCTCTGGCACCATCTAGTGTTTGCACAAGATAAGACATGGAAGTAACTTGAAATGTGTATCTCATACTTTTCTAACTGACAAATGTATGTTGGGGTTAATAAAAGACATCCGTATCGATCTGCTGTTCAACACTGTTTGCTTTTTCAGTGTTTCTTCAGAGATTTTGATGAGCCAAAGTGGATAAATGGAGTCGTGTACACAGTGATTTCTCATTAAGGGGATGATGCATTGCAAAACTAGATGAGTAAAGTTTGTGAATGAACTTTGAAGTTGATTTGAAAAAGCCTCGTCTGAAAGTTAGAAGCAGTTGTTTGAAAGTTTACATAGATGTTGATAGCATGTTGCTAAACTATTTTTAGCATGATTAGCATACTGCTAAGATATTTATAGCATGATTAGCATGTTGTTAATGTCTTTCTAGCATTATTAGCATGTTGCTAGCATGTTTTTACCATGATTAACGTGCTGCTAGCATGTTGTCAGCATGATTTAGCAATGTCCCAGGATAATCATTACGCTTTGCTAGAGATAGACAGCTTAAACATTCTATAAGTCTTACTGTACTGAAGTTTTGACCCCCTCAATGAAGGTCTATGAGACTCATCGCAGATTTGATCATCTGTTTAATGAAAATCATAAGTTTGATCAGTTAGAAAAGATATAGCAGCCCGAGGCAGACCAGTCTGAAGAAGGTCTGACCCAAATTTGGCGGTTGTAGCTTGAAAGCTCTAGGAGGAGATACATTTTAAAAATTTAGAATCTGAAGAAAAAGTAGGTTTTTCAAGCCACCTTAATTACTGTAGCGCAGAGGTTCTCAACCTTCTGCAAGCTGGGCCCCCCCCCCACACACACACACACACACACCACCTTGCATAGATAGATAGATAGCCCTAGGCTATTATTTTTAGGCCCACATTATTATTATTATTATTATTATTATCATCATCATCATCAGTAGCGGTAGGTAGGCCTATTATCATTACTAGGCTATTGTTATAATTGGCAGTAGCACCAGACTTCTAATGTGAGCTTGCAGACATTATTATTATTATGAGTAGTAGTAGGCCTATCATCATTACTAGGCTATTGTTATATAATTATATGAGGTTACATGCTTTATTGTTGTTGTTGTTGTTATTATCATCAGTATAGGCCTATTATCATTACTAGGCTATTGCTATAATTGGGAATTGGCACCAGACCTCTGATATTAATTTATGCTTTATTATTGTTATTATTACTAGGCCTAATAGTAGGCATCATCTGCATTTTTTGCAGAAGCTTGCAGGTAGGTGATGTTAATGTGAGACCTGAGCCTGCTTTGCCTTGCAAAGATCTTCAATTCTTGGCTCAATGTTTGATAAACATAGCCTCAAATCATCCTCGATTTGTGCACGATTGCGGTATTTCGTTTTGAGTGCAATCATTTTTGAGAATCCTGCCTCACACAAATATGTCGACGCGAAAGGAAGGAGAATCTTCAAGATGTCACAGAGTTCAGGATATTCCTGCATCAATGCTGCCCAGAATGACGAAAGAGGGCAGGAGCTAAAGCAGAGGTGGGCAAACTACACATCCGGCCCGCCGGGAGATTTCATCCGGCCCGTGAGGCAGTTGGTCCAAAATAGTTAATTTGATGCGATGTCAGGGGGAAACGTGATTTCTACCGAGGGGAACGCTAGAGCCCTGCATTCCCTGGGCTTTGATCGGGCCAATTTTCACGGCATAGTTCAGATGCGGGCCGGGCCTGTTTTAGGCTTCTCTTTATTTTTATATTTTAGACATCCATCAATTAGTGATGAAAAAAATTGCCGCGCTGGTGGAAACAACACGAGACCGTGCCATGACTGCAAAGAGCGGCTCGACGGTGTTTAGAGTCCCGCAGCAGCAGCGCGCGCGCCGTCAGCGCAGATGAAGAGTTCTGCTTCAAATACACGCAATACGCTGAAGCTTGCGGCAAAGCCCCAGCAAAAGTAATTACCATGAATGTGTCAGGGGGAAATAGTAAGGAGATATTTGAATTATTTACTAATAAACTAGTGTTTTCTGTGTCAGTGTCACAAAGATGAAGATGATGATCCTGACTCGTCATCTCCTCATTAGACGCGCCTTTAGAGAGAAGTGCATCTTCACTGATTATAATGAAAGAGTTTTTGTTATCGATTTGATTTATTTCGTTAAGTGGTAATTTAACGATTTCTATAGATATATTTATCATGCATGTGAGGCATGTATTCGCTGACTTTCGGTTCATTTTTGTGAAGTGCTCCTGTTCAAGACGAGACACGGCGCATCATTGTTTTATTTATTTTAATAAAAGTTTTTTTTAATATTGTGAGTGCACACAAATAAAAGTAGACCCTTTACAATTCCGAATGATGTATTACTCTTACCTTTATGAGCAAAAATTACGGCGTAAGTTGTTTTCATTGAAAAAAATGCAATTGATTGCGCTGGCGCCTCCATGTCCTGCGCTTTAACTTCCACTCTCCGCACAAACTACTGGATGCAGCGCACATTTATCTAGGTTTAATGTTTAAACATTGTTATATGCTTGAACTGTTTTAGTATATCTATAGATTGTATTTTAGGCAAGTCATGATGATTTGAGAAGGCTAAACTGATCAAACATGGCTATGATCAGCCTGCCGGTCTGCCGCTGCTGCTTGGTCGTTACTTTAAGAAAGAATAAACTTATCTAACGAACAAAAAAATGCTCCAAACGTTTTTCTAAATTAACTTAATAAAAAAACGAAACGAAATTTCGAAAATTCGCCATTACATACAAAACTGAACTATTTTAATAGCTGAAACAGTATAACGCGATTGCGATTTTGACCGAGGGGGATTCTACCGGAACGTGATCTGTAGGGGGACAACAACCCACTTTCCAGGAGAAGAAATGCCAGTGTTGCCTCCTGCTCAGGGCACTGTAACTACCACGCTGCTAGTTTCAGTTTTGCTTGAAATATTTAGTCTGTGCGTTTAGTGAATGCCACTGTAATTATCGCATCCGTAGCAAATATTTTGAGGGGTGTTTTTGACAATTGAGAGCCACCAAATGACGAATATGAAAAAACGAATACGACAGTTTCGGACTCAGTCAGGGTGCAAGGACCTTAAACTTTTGAGGCTTGCGCAGCTTCTCGAGGAGAAATCAAACAAATGAGCGCCGTTTTCTAAAGTCTGTGAGCGCAGCACACACAAATAAACTAAATTGACATACTGCAGTTAAATTTCAAAATGTGGTGTTTTTATATTTATAACATTTGAATACAGTTCAGCAACATACATCACACGACCTGACGACCAAGAGAGCTGACAATTGACCATCACTTAATTCACCATCACCTCACGATTGAAAATGTGACACTGATTTCATATGACAGTTCAACAAACAAGTTAATAATATTAAGTCACTTACATTTTAGACGAAATAATGACTGTTTTGGTCTATTTTAGCAGCGAAAATAGATCCGATGAATCTAAAAGATCACGGCATAGCGCATCTCACAGCAACACTCAATCGTGTTTTGAATGATTCAGTGTTTTGAACGAATCGGTTGAGTCAAAGATTCAATGACCCATGCACAAACATCTGTCTCATTCTTGATGAATCGGCCGTTTGAACGAATCGTTTGAATGAACGACTCAATGACTCGCTTAATAAAACCGCTTATCACCTGCATTTGCGCTCACTATCGACAAACCAATCAAATTTGTTCAAAACTCTTTTTTTTAAATCAGTCCAAACACATTTAAATTTTTATTCAGGAGTTATGTATATACAAAACTATAACTTTTTATGACAGTAGTTTAGTGATAAAAAAAAATTGCAAATTTTTTTTTTTTTCAGTTTTTTTTTCCTCCCATCCTGTATCCTACTCGCGCCCCACCGGTTGAGAACCACTGCTGTAGCATATCACATTATCACATTTTAGAAACTCTGGCTTAAGGCAAAAATCAGACCTTCCTCCTAGGATGACCAACCCACACTCTGGTTAATCCAGCCCAGGTAAGGTCAGATTTTCACAATTGGTGTGGGTGATTTATGGGGAAAGAGTAAGCAATAATGCCATACTAAATATGCCGTTATAAATCTTGAAAATGTGTAAGATTTAAGGTTTTTTTTTGTTCTCCCCAACACAATTTTGTATCAGTATGTATGTTGTCCAGTTATTATGGAGGCATATTTTCACCATATTTTTTTTTCTCTCTGCCACAGAATAAAACTCACCATTCTATTAAGTAACTGAAGTGAAAATTTGAGGAATTAATGTACGTATAGTCTTGATGAGTTTAAGGGAACATGCAACACAGCCCCACAAGCACGTTAATATGTGCTCCATATGTTCTTAAATAATTACAGTCAAAACCCCTTTCCATTCCTGCTATAGCTGTGATTAATGCCTGTAAACATAGATGACTGACTAAATTAAATGTCAAAGATATCAACATCCTAGACTAGAGAGTCATTACAATCGACACAATGTCATAGGATAACCAAGTCAAGTAACGTTTTCTATTGATTTTATGTTATATAACGTGTGGTTTCCCCTCATAACTCTCCTGCTTGTCCCATCTGTGCTTAGGGGCAAGATTAGGATCTGTAATGGGTTTTGGAGACAAGAACCAATCAGATAGCAGTCTCCTCAGTGTATGAACTAATCAAAAGTAGGGGAGTCCTAATCTGGTGTTTAAGAGTCAGATTTTGGACAAGGATTTGTTGTTCTGCAGAGACCTGTACAGTGTACTTGGAGGTGACTGTTTTCAGCCATTTGAAACTTTAAATCTCACTGTGTTTCACAAAGGTATGGCTTGAGAAAATTGATAATTTGGAATGCTTTAATTGTGTGTGTGTGTGTGTGTGTGTGTGTTTGTGACATATGAGGACACAAATTTGTATAATGACATGGGTATGTATGACAGGTATTACAAGGAGAAGGTGACTTTTCAGGACATTACCCCATGTCCCACTTTTCAAAACGCTTATAAATCACACAGAATGGAGTGTACTGAAAATCTGAAATAGCACAAAGTTTCCTGTAAGGGGTAGGTTTAGGTGTAGGGCAATAGCACATACAGTTTCTACAGTATAAAAACCATTACGCCTATGGGATGTCCCCACTTTTCACAAAAACAAACGTGTGTGTGTGTAAATAAATTGTGACTGTAGTTTGCGTGTGTGTTTATAGTTAGACTTATGTTGGCAGTGTGGGGCTATCTGATTGCAATAGATAAATGAAAAAAATAAATTAATTAAAAAGTCCTAAACAAAATGAATAATTAATTTATAATGCATATTTTTTTAAAGAAATAAATGTTTTTTTTGTTTGTTTGCTTGTTTGAGAAACCTTATATTTACATGTATGTGTTTTATTCTGTTTTGCGTCTTCATGTTTTGTCAAGTGTGCAGAAGTACTGATTGATTTCAGGAACAATGGCAGTCTGGCCTCTTTATCTGTCTTTCTGTTTTCTGTTTGCTCTGAATGTTTCAGGTAATTGTTATGAAGTGTATATTGTCCACTTTTCTGTGTTAGCAGTTTAGCTCAAATCTCATTGACTGTCAGATTAGGTTTAGACCTAAAATTGTAATCTACTTAAATTCGATTAAGGCTCTCATTATTTAAATAAGGTGTAGATGTATAAAAAAACAGAACCTCAGATGAACAACAGCACAAGATACAGGTGCATCTGAAAAAGTAAAAAAAATATTGAATATCATGGAAAAGTTCTTTATTTTTTGTGATTTAATTCAAAAAGCAAACTTTCTTATATTCCAGATTCATTGCATTTTTTTGTTTGTTTTGTTTGTTTTAATTCTGATAGTTACGATTTACAGCTTAGGAAAATTAAAGATTCAGTATCTTAAAAAATTATAATATTCCATTTTGAGCTTGATTAGTTTGATTAATTTCGAGTATAAATAATGGGTACCTCCTAGGCTACTTTAGAACATGCAACCACAATAATGGGGAAGACTACATGACACTGTTGTCCAGAAGACGATCATCGACATTATCCACAAGGAGGGTAAGCCACAGAAGGTCATCGCTGAAAGGGCTGGCTGTTCACAGAGTGCTGTATCGAAATATATTCATAGAAAGTTGACTGGAAGGAAAAAGTGTGGTAGGAAAAGGTGCACAAGCAACAGGGATGACCGCAGCTTTGGGAAGATTGACTGAAGCCGGAGTCAGTGCATCAAGAGTCACCACACACAGACGTCTTCAGAAAATGGGCTACAGCTGTCACATTCCTAGAACCAAGCCACTCATGAACCAGAAACAACGTAAGAAGCATCTCACCTGGTCTAAGGAGAAAAAAGAGCTGTACTGTTGCTCAGTGGTCCACAGTCCTCTTTTCAGATGAAAGTAAATTTTGCATTTCATTTGGAAATCAAGATCCCAGAGTCTGGAGGAAAAGTGGAGAGGCACAGAATCCAAGCTACTTGAAGTCCAGTGTGAAGTTTCCACAGTCAGTGATGATTTGGGTTGCTGTGACGTCTGCTGGTGTTGGTCCACTGTGTTTTATCAAGTCCAAAGTCAATGCAGCTGTCTACCAGGAGATTTTAGAGTACTTCATGCTTCTTTCTGCTGACAATCTTTTTGGAGGTGCTGATTTCCTTTTCCAGCAGGATTTTAGCACCTGCCCACACTGCCAAAACTAAGTAGTTTGCTGACCATGATATTACTATGCTTTATTGGCCAGCCAACTCACCTGACCTGAACCCCATAGAGAATCTATGGGGTATTGTCAAGAGTAAGATAAGTAACATCCGACCAAACAACACCAGACGCTATCAAAGCAACCTGGGCTTCAATAACGCCTCAGCAGTGCCACAGGCCAATCGCCTCCATACCACGCTGCATTGAAGCAGTAATTCATGCAAAAGGAGCCCTAACCAAGTATTAAGCGCATAATTAAACCTACTTTGGAGATCTTGAACATTTATGTTTTGTAAATCTTTTTTGATTGATCTTTGAGAAAAAACTTTTTGAGATACCTCTTTAAATATTTCAGTTTGTGTGCAATGAATCTAGAATGTAAGGAAGTTTGCTTTTTTGAAATAAATTACAAAAAATAACGAACTTTTACATGATATTCTAATTTTTTGAAATGCACCTTTATATCACACTGTGTCATTATTTATTTAGCAAAAATAAAGCCAATATGGAAAAGCCATTAAAAGCTATGATTCATCTGCTTGTAGATCCACTTTTAGCAGCAATAAGTAATCATTTGTATAATCATCTGTTTGATTTTATCAGTCTTTAACATCATTCTTGGCCCACTCTTCTTTACAATGTTGCTCCAGTTTATTGAGGTTGCATTTGTTTATGCGCAGCTCTCGCCACAGCATTTCAGTCAGGATGAGGTCTGGACTATTGCAACACTCTGATTATTATTATTTTCTGGTGTGCTTGGGATCTTTGCCCTGTTACATGACCCAATTGGGGCCAAGTTTTAGCTGTCAGACAGATGGCCTCACATTTGACTCTAAAATACTTAGAGAATAATACAGAAGAGTTCATGGTTGACTCAATGACTGTGAGGTGCCTAGGTCCTGTGGTTAATAAACAAGCTCAAAATCGTCATCCCTCCAGCAGCATGTCTGACTGCGGGGTTTGTGCTGATATGTTCTTTTGCTTTTCACCAAACATGGCGCTGTGCCCAGGTCACCTCACAGTCCTAGTTGTCATATCCAAATTTTAAGACCTGCCAAGGAACAGATTATTTTTCCTGATAAGGAACACTAGGGCATTCAATAGGGTGTCCATTCAATATATGAGTCATTCCTGGGATTCAGTAACATTTCAACTTGGACTATAATTTTTTTTCAACTGCATATGATTAATTTTCTTTTTCAACTGCATATGATGAATTTTCTAAAAACCCCACATGATTAGGCACATATCAAACCTTAGGCATTAATGACCTTTTATTATTTTCATATTTTTTTCAGATTTAGACACTTTTTTTCTCAACCCCGTAATGGACAAAATGGGTTTTGTTTAAAAAGGATTTTACACTGAACTTGTTAGAAAACAAATATCTACTTGCTGTTCATGTGTCCCTGATAACATTTATCATATTTTTCACATTTTTTACAGGACTGAAGCTAAAAATACACAAATTGTGTGTCTATGGACTCTTTATTTTTGTAAAAAAATATTTTTCATTTAGAAGTTTAAATAAACCACAATTTTATTGATTTAGTCCTTAACATGTCAGATGGTAATCAGCAAGAAATGCTTTTATTCTTAATTGTCTTCCCTATATTTTCCTAAAAATATTAATGTGACGGGGTTGAATTCTGTAATACTTTTGAAGTCATACATTACCTTCAATTTTAATTTTTGGTTTTGTTTCTCTATTATATTGTCCCCTTATTTTGGGGTCAACATGCCCAAAATTGTCTTTCTGCTGCAAATGTGGGTTTAATTTCTGATGTAGGATGCTTGACAAATAACATATTACATCAAATATTCTATTTATAACAAAAATATGAGCTGTCATGATTTTGGTAAGTATGTATTTACTGAAACCATGACCTTTTTTTCATTAAAATTATTCATAAATTAAGTAAATAACTCAACACTGTCACAAGTTTACAACCCTGTAACAATGAGAAATACATATATTTGTGACGGGGTCGGGGTTGTTTCACTCAAAATAGCCACTGCTCCTCATGTTAAGAGAGTAGACCATATATGGCAGCAATAAAATAAGCACATTGTATGTACTTATGGATTAAAATAAAATGTTGAAAAATAATCATTTTCCATATTAATTTTATGTGATAGGGTTGAGTTGTTAAGTTGACAGTACCCTCCCTGACTATATTATGCCTCAAAAATATAAATAAAAAGTATGATACTGCTAAGCATTTTTTGCACACTGTTAAAGAGACCTGAATGATGTCACATGAGCAGACTTTACATTATTATGGGTTAGTGTGACGGGTTGAGTTCAGACTGAGGGACATAACTTTAAAGTCTGTATTTTTTTTTTTTTTTTGAAAAAATATTCTTCACAAGAAAGGAACACAAATAAATGCTAATATTATTGGCAGAAATCACAGACACTAAGAACATTTTGTTAATATTTTCCTAAGTACAAACGTAGTGAAGTGGACATGACAAAATGAATAGTTTAAGATAGATATAAGACATTATTTCATGATAAAATGCAATAATTATTTTTAGTTATTATAATGGGCATACCAAAGTACTGTGAAAAGCTTTGAACAATTAATTTTGGTGAACCACCACTTTAGAAGCTCTGGGGGACTAAAATATCACCTAATCCCAGGAATGACCCATATATATGTCTCTCTCTCTCTCTCTCTCTCTCTCTCACACACACACACACACACACACACACACACACACATTATATCATTTTATTTATTTTTTATTATTATTTCAGAGGCAACACCTCTTCAAGACACATGCAATGGTGAGATATTGATGCTGTCTTTTAGTGTGTTATATTTGCTGTGTCTAGTTGTAGTGACAGAAGGATAGACAGAATGAAAATACAAAAGGTTTGAAGCAGTAACAATGCTAACAAAACTTTCTTATAGCAACCTGTGACAGTGAATGGTCTGCATATGGTTGTAGATGCTTCTGCTTTTTTAACCTCCTGTATTCCTAAATTGATACAGAAGTATGAGATGATATCTTATCATATGGATTCCTTCAAGACTTGACATTTTCAATTAATTAACAATAGTTCTTATGTCCTACTCTCTTTAGAAAATGTGTTTGGCCTATGGCGGGAACCTCGCCTCTGTGCACACTTATGAGTACACCTTCGTACAGAACCTGATTCAAATTAAAAATCACGCATCAACTGAGGCCTGGATAGGAGGCTATGATGCTATTTCAGTACGTATAGTTTGATTAAAGGATTAGTTCACTTCCAGAATAAACATTTCTTGATAATTTACTCACCCTCATGTCATCCAAGATGTTCATGCCTTTCTTTCGTCAGTCAAATAGAAATTAAGATTTATGAGGAAAACATTTCAGGATTTTTCTCCACACTGTGAAAAGTGATAAGTTGACTTAACTTAAAAAAATTGAAGAAACCCGTTGCCTTAAAATTATCAAGTAAATAATAATTAAAGTGTTAGTTTCAATGCAGCTTCAAAGGGCTCTACACAATCCCAGCTGAGGAATAAGGGTCTTATCTGGCAAAATAATTGGTCATTTTCTAAAAAAAATTTAAATTGATATACTTTTTGACCACAAATGCTCATCTTGCACTAGTAAAGGGTGTTTGCCTTTCTTTGCATGTTCGCTTTGTAAACACTGGTTTGGTTAATCTGCTTACATCACGTGTGCATGATTACATAATACATGAGGTTGAGCTAGTGCAAGACAAGCATTTGTGATTAAAATAATTATATATTTTTATGTTTATTTATTTATTTTAAATGACAGATTTTTCCACTAGACAAGACCCTTGTTCCTTGGCTGGGACCTTCAGCTAGTTGGCAACCATTGAAGTCCACTATATGGAGAAAAAACCTGGAATGTTTTCCTTGAAAACCTCAATTTCTTTTCAACTAAAAATAAGAAAGACAAGGACATCTTGGGTGACATGGGGGTGGGTAAATTATCAGGAAATTTTTATTCTGGAAGTGAACTAATAATTTAATTTACTTTTTTTTTTTTTTTTTTTAAATACATTTGTTTAGTGTGTTTGTCAATGGTCATGTTTTTTTTTTTTGTTGTTGTTGTTTTTTTGTGTATATTGTACTTGTTTTTGAGTTTTGTCTTGGCATTTAATAAAGATTTTGTTTTAATGAGGATACAGCTGATACATTTGCCATGTTAGTTCTACTGGGCAGTTTCTATAGATAAACACGAACACATTTTAGATACATAACCATTAATGCTGTCTTATTATGTACCTGTGATCCAAGTGATCAGTGTGAGCATGTTTTAGCTTTATAAATATGAAATAATGCCACGAAGGTGTGTGATGGAAACTGAGTGTACTTTTCGGTGTTCTGTTCGCAGGAGGTGAACATGGCTCTGGAGTGATGGGTCCAAAATGAACCTAGAGCTATGGGCTCCTGACCAACCAGATAATTACAACAGTGAGCACTGTCTATGGCAGTAAGTGTTTTTAATGTTCATGAAATATTATGAATATTTTTGACAGTTTTTATACAGTCTTGTAGGACCGTAGTAACCTCAATTCAAATAACCAGCCGAATGTAGAACTGCATTTTAACTACACCTAGCGTTTATGAAATGCTTAGAACTAATAGAATTAGCTGTATTATATTTTATCAGAATACTTATATTTTTTTCTTTCCTGCTATAGCCTCGGGAAACTGGAATGACTACACCTGTGATTGGAAAATGGCTTTTATGTGCATTTAAGTCTTTTGTTAAATTTTGAATCTCTTATTCTCTTACATTAAAGGAATAGTTCACCCAAAAATGACAATACTACTTACGACAATACTTACCCCCAGTCAAATCAAAAACATCTATTTAAACAAAGACCTGATATACAGTATTTCTGTATGTTTTTATTATTTTTAATGTTTAATATTGTTCAGCATGTTTGTCATGTTATCAAATTGTAATACAAGTCAATGGCAATTCAGGAAGGGTCCAAAATGGATGTACAACTACAGGATCCTAGACAACCTGACAATCCTGAAGAGCTTGAATAACTAGACAAGACTTGGCTTTTGTGTGTGACAACAAATCTACCAAATTTTATGACTGCTAAATGCAAAAGAAGATATTTTGAAGAAAGAAATTCATGCAACTGTCGTTATTTTAAGAAACTAAATCATCAATAAAAGACAATTTCTCAACAGTAATGACACATTAACTCCCAATTATACGAAGGTTTCTCAAAGACATACTCTTTTTGAAAGAGTTTATCATTATCATTGTCAAATAATCACTTTTTTTTTTTTTGGAGGAGGAGGAAACCATCTTTCATAGTGTTATGAGTATTTATCTGAGGCTATGGATTACACTGTAAATTTACACTGTCATTTATTACATGAAATTAGTTCATTTCACTCAACTAAGTTCATTCCACTTAATATGAAAAGTTATATGAACTCAATAATTGATTATCTTAAGCAGAACTCAAATTGAATGCATTACAGCAGATTTCTAGTTCTCAGCGTGCATTGCTTCATATTCTGTAAAGAGAGTAAATGTTGAAATGTTTGTTGTTTTTGCACAAATGTATGTATTTTTGCTCAAGATTAATGTAAGGGGAGATATGTTACACTACAAAAAAAAAAAAAAAAAGGCAACTAGCTTCAGCAGATTTTTGAGTTTTCTCAACTTATTTTTTGGGATATTTTTGAGTTTTCTCAACTTTTTGTTGTATAAACTGAAAACAACAAGTTGAGAAAACTCAAAAATCTGCTGAAGCTGGTTTCCTTAAACTTTTTAAGCTTGCTCAACTTTTTATTTATTTATTTATTTTTTACAGTGCTGTAAAAAATCAAAAGTTGAGAGAACAAACTTCTTGTTTTAAGTTTATACAACAAAAAGTTGAGATAACTCAAAAATCTCCTACAAAAATGTGTTGAGAAAACTCAAAAATCTGCTGAAGCTGGTTGCCTTAAAATTTTAAGTTTGTTCAACTTTTTTTTTTTAGTGTAGTGTTTTTGTTGTTATGGGATTTAAAAGGATTTTTGTTATATCTGAGTTTTTGGCGGGTTACCATTGTGCTAAAGAGTATAGCCTATAGTGAAAGATGGACCAAGGTATGTTCAAGACTATCTCTATACTACTTTGTAAGTTGTCTTGGCACTTGCTGATTTAGAAATAATAGACTCTTCTATTAGTATGTGTGCTTAAACCTGTTAAGTAATTAGCTGCTGCTAGTGAGTAGGTAACTTTAAAAAAAAGAAAGAGTCAGCGTTATTGAATTTAGTGATTTTAATCATGACAGTGAAATTTCAATAACATAACTGTGTGGAGTGTAGTTGTATTTTTGAAATAAATTCACAGTACTTTTGGTTTCTGAACTTAAATGAATTGAGGTATTTGGTTGAAATTGAAATGAGTTATCACAACTCAATAATGTTGTAAATAATGCTCAGTTTCTTACACAGACTGATCGTTTCACCTCAATATATTGTCAGGAGCCAAGGGGATTCATTCTGTGATTTTGTATCTTTTTCTTCTTCTTTCTCTCAAAGTAGTACCATGCATTTTATGACGCTGCCCTGACTAAGTTCTATCTTGATGTGAATGAAAATTGTAATAAAAGAAACAACTGAGAATGTTTTTTATCATGATATAGAAAGCAGAAAACAAAGGAAAATGAGGATTCATAGCTGAATATAACATGTTTCATGAGAGCAGCTCCATTACACTATTTTTATGTCTCTGTAATACTTGAAAGTCAGGAGAGGCTGAAGCACAAAACTCATGATTGACCAGAACATAATGAATCCCCCCCCCCCCACCCCAAAAAAAGCTCTCTTTATGCTTTATGCTCTCAATGAGCATGCTCTCCTTAGGCTTTTGTTTTGATGACTGTTTGTCTCCACGTTTACGGTTCAACAAATTTTCAGGACAATAACTGAATGCTGTTTGATTTATTGAGTTACAGAAAGAAAGATGTTGAACACAGAGGCAACATGCCACAAAGCAAAACTGCAAGTGAACTTGTAATCAGTGAATACAAAGCATTTGCACTGTATTAAACATGTTTTAAGCATGTCATTTCTGATTTAATATGGGCATTTACGGAAACGGATTGAATCAGCAATGGCACAAACAAATGGTAACTTGTCTGTACATTGTTGGTCATTCCAATTCTGTACACCTGTTGTGAGAAAGAAAAATGGATGCTTTTAATTATGCAAGCAATTATACAGGCATCATAATTCTTGTATTTAGAAAGACAGATAAAGAATGTCTAGCCTGTAACATAAACAGTGGAAGTGAGGGGAGTGAATATACTCTCAGAATAAAAGGTACAAAAGCTGTCACTGGGGCGGTACCTTTCCCAAAGGCACACCTTTGTACCCTATTTACCCCTAAATGATGCATATTAGTACCATGAAGGTACACATTAGTACTAGCAACTTCTTAAAGGGCACTGCCCCAGTGATAACATTTGTACATTTTTACTGAGAGTGTACAATTTCTTTATTAATTGTTGCTGGTTATTGAAGGTTGAACAAATTCCAAAACTGAAGACATTAAATGGCATTCACATTATTCAAAACAGTTACAGTTTGTCTCAATACAATGCTCTTCACCCAAGTTGTTGGGTTCTCCAGGGCTCCAAAGCTGGAAATTCATTTTGGACCCATCACTCCAGAACCACGTCCCCTCCTGTGTACAGAAGAGCACAAAGATCACTGTGTTTAGGACCCCCTGGCATTACGTGCATGTATAAAATAAAGAAAGTAAAAACAAATAATAAAAACTCTATATCTCGCAGATGCTACTTGCACGCCTCTGTGTAAATTTAAACATTCACTTGTAAGCAATGCTGATTTAAACAGTAAAGTGTGTGATACACAAAAGCACAAACAACGAAAGTGACAAAATAAGTAAATAAATAACATAACATACAGAAACAGCATCATAGCCTCCTATCCAGAATGATTCTGAACTTGACACCAATAGCTTTATGAAGGCTTGTTCCTTGTTACTATGTACAGAGGCAAGGTTCCCACCATGGTTCAAGCATGTCACCTGAGGAGAATATGACATGAGGAGAAACAGTTAATAAGTCTTCAAAAGATTACAGTAAATAATAGGCTACTTTTTTATCAGTTCTTGCTGAATATTCCTACCTCTGCATCCTTCCAGGTCATTGGATTGTTAAAAATCTTGAAGCATCTCTTTCCATATCGACTCCACCCACTCTCACAAGCTGTTACATGGAGAAATTTAAGTGTTCTTAAATTAATTGCATTATATATCTATTATATAAGGTGAGCTCAGGTAAAGTGGGCCACTTTTGTAATACAGTTCATATCAAGTGTTATTTGCAAGATATATACCAATAAACATTTTGAGGTCATGTATTCCAGACAAATTTATTTTCAGGTAAAGTGGGCCATCCCTTATATATCAAAAATTATTCTGCATTTTAATTAAAAACACATGATTTATCAACACATATTATCAGACAAACATATTTAACAAACCCAAAAAATATATAACCTACAGGTTATGAGTAAAATAAATCATGTGTAAATTAGGGATGTGCGGGTCTAGTCGACTAGTTGACTAAATGGTACAGCTCCTGCTAGTCGACACTGAATTCAGTAGTAGATTACACGAGAGAGAAAAATTACCATAATTTTAACGTTACATTTAAAACATTTTAACAACAAGCTAAAATAAAACTTTAGAAAAATAATAAATATCAAAATATTTAAATATTTTTAAAAGCGTATCTGGGCATAAACTACATTTTTACCTCAGACCTTGCATGCCTTTCTTCATGTCAGTTGCGGCGAGCTCGAAATGACCAGCGAAGAACCAGAAAGGTGTGGGATTATTTTGAATTAGGAAACGGAAAAGTTTTGTGTAAACTGTGTAATGTCAAATTGGCTTACAATAACTCTTCTGGAGCGATGCGCAATCATATTCAATACAGGCACTTATGCGTTAGCTTGGAGGCTAGCCAAAGCCAGCAAATGTAAATCATGTCATATACACTACACCGCTGCGGTCCACGATCCCATCCGCGCCGTCTATTCTTTGAAGACCCCTATGAAGGTAAAATGACGTCAAAAAGATTTACATGTGCAGGGTAAGATTTCTGAAAGTGTACATAAGATAGCAAGCGTAAATTAATTTTGCATTCGCAAGAAAAGAGTTGTAAAAGTGCAAATTGCATTTCAAGTGTAAGAAAAAAAAAGATTTGCAGCCTTTTTTGTAAGTGTACATCATGTATTGTGAAACTGCAACTTCATGCTAAGGCATAATAAATATGATCTGTATTCTTCTGACTTTCATTTTTCCAAGTACTCCTCGCTGCAGACTGTAGCGCGGTGACGTCAGGTACCTACGTCAGGTATGTGTTTACCACGCATGGGCAAAGTGACGTATGGTATGTCTATAAAACGCATGCGCAGTAGCGCGGTGACGCCACGTACCTACGTTACCTATGTATTTACTGTAAATACGCCGGTTCAATAATGGATCATTCACTTTCGGTTTTACTTAATTTTGTTTTCTTATAAATGTGCGTTTGTGTTGTGTTGACTTTTAATTGTAAGGATGCTTTGGTCTTAATCATAGACAGTGTCATTGCAAATGTGTGCGATTTCAAACATTTATGACATGCTTTATGATATGTGTTAGTATAGGACGTGACAGGGATTCTGCTGCTGGTCTTTAAAAGTCTTATTTCGCCTAAAATTAGCCTTTAAAGATGTATTAAAATAGAGCAGAAATACTTATATTAATAAAGTAATGAATTGCATGCATTGCAAAAAATAAAAATAAATAAATACATACATACATACATGCATACATACATATACTGTATATATATATATATATGTGTGTGTGTGTGTGTGTGTGTGTATGTATGTTTCTCATATTTGTCATCTTTTCATTAACATTATCAAAAATTAATAGATACTGTAACAAATGTATTATTCATTGTTAGTTCATGTTAATTAATACATTAACTAGTGTTAACAAATGACACCTTATTGTAAAGTGTTACCTCTTAAATTTACCTTCATGTTCATATGACTTTTTAGGGACATTGTCAGTGAGACGAAATTCAGAGAAGAGGCTCACTTCATATGTCTAGACAGATCATTCTTTAACTCCTTAACATATAGCGAATACTGTAAAAAGTATTTGAGTGTCTGTCTCTCTTCTCATCTTTCTGTCTGTCTCATCTCAACTATCTGTTTTTTGTTTTGTTTGTTTTTTCCTGATAGACTGTATTGCCCTCAACTGTAAAACTTTCAAATTGTTTCAGGCTATGCTTTCTCAAGCCAAGCCAACCTAAATTTTGACTTGACAAACTTTTTTAATTTAGTTGGTTAATGATGATTATAAATTAAATCTCTTAGGTACTTTACAGACAAAGCAAACAACACTCTTTTTCTAACACCATCCTATAATATTTAAAAATACATTTAAAATATTTTCCTTGTATGGCTCTTTTGCCTTTCCTCAAAATGATTTAATATTGTTTGTTATTTTATGTAAATTAGGTGTCGTGAACTGGAGTGCATTTTTTGCACAATACAGACAGGAGTGCCGGGTGCCGTATTCACAGACCAGTGCCTACGGTGCAGTGAGATACTGTATTTAAATACTGCACACCTAGGTATGTCGAGAATGGCAGGAGGGGAGTCCTGTGTGGGTTTTATTCATTCAAAGAATTTGAGGGCTACTGCTCGGTTGATTGTTGATTGTGATGGAGGTGAATTTCAGAATGAGTAGATGCAATTTTTTTTTTTCTTTCTCATGTGTCATGTTTATAGTCTATGGTCTTAATCTATATTTGTATATACAATTATATTTTCTGTTTTGTTCTTTGAAATAATAATAAAAAAAAAGATCACTGTTATCAGTTTGGTTTTTTGGAGGCACCATGCATAAAATAGGATGCAGACACTGAAAATATACTGTATGTATTCAATTGAATTTAAAACTACTTTATTGGCTTAAATATTTCACATGCAGAATTGCCAAAGCAAAATAAAAATGTCCAAAATTATACTAAATAAATAAATAAACAAGAACCATGACAGAGGACAGATTAAAATAAGAAAGGCAGCAGCTATTTGCACTAAGTGATAGCAGGATTTTCTGCTATTTAAACTACTTATTGCAAACAGTGGTAATTATCTGCACCTCAGTATTGTACTACAATATAAAACAGTATGCAATAATAACTTATTGAGTGTAAATTATAATTTTAATTCAAATTATTAAATGGATATCACCTTATTGGGACAATAAAGCCCTCCCTCACAACTTTTTGATTATTTCCTTAATTTTTATTGAAAATAAATGCTTTTTTGATGTGATTTGAAATTTGAAAAGGGAGAAAAAACTTTGCTAAAAGGCGGATTCGAACCTGTGTCGATCGCGTCAAAATGTGAGAACCACGCGTTTTACCATCTGCGCCACTAGAGCTGACGACTGAAATTATCTTTTGTAATCTTGACTAGCCTAATAAGAAATATATAAGGTGCCGTTAAAGGGTAATATTACAATATACACAGTGAAGTAAAGTGCAACAGAATGTTAATAAATATACTACACATATATTACAGAATAAACTCTGTAATTCCGTATCATTTTACCTGAGATGAGACATGGTTAAAATCATGTATATGTGCTGTATTACATTTTATTGTTTTATTTTTTTTCCACCTTAGCATTCTTAATACTTTTACATTTTAGTAGAGTATTCTGTTAAGTATGCGCATGCGTTTTTATGACGTGTTACGTCACGCACGACGCGAAAACACCTACCGTCACCACGTAATGCAAATTACACACGCAATGCCCCAGCGTGTCATAGACATACCATACGTCACTTTGCGCATGCGCGGTAAACACATACCTGACGTAGGTACCTGACGTCACCGCGCTACAGTCTGCAGCGAGGGGTGTCTCCATTTTTCCGCGCTTACACTTTTGGCACTGTTGTTTCGCCCAAATATAGCCAAAAGTATTGCAAGCCTGTGCACAGCGTTTTGCAGGCGAAAACAACCGTACCAAGAACTGCAAATCAGATTGACTGCCTAAAACCAATATGTGTGTGTAGAAAAAAAAATCGTTGCAACTGTCTAAATGACTTATTGCGTGCATAGAGCAAAATGTTCCCCAAATAACCCGCTGTGTACGTCTGCGTCTTTGTGCTTGCAGTTTTGGCACGATTCTCTCACTGATTTCAGATTTGCAAGCGCGTGTGGAAGGCGGGACCTTCTCCTTTCAGCCAATCAAATGAGACTCTAGCTGACTCTAGAAAAAAATGAATTAATAATACAATAAAATAAAATAATAAAACAAAACAAGCATGATCCTTTATAAGCTGTGTAGGCTACCATTAGGCTGACTACCATGTGTTCATTCTGAATTTCGAGCTAATATTAGGAAATGACATTTCTGTGTATTCACTCTATTTATCCTAATCATCCTCCTCTTCAGCAGACCATATGATATTAGTTTGTAATCTTGATGCTACTGAAAGCATCTGCACTACTATGCATAATTTCACCATGTCTCCTGATCAGGGTTGATGCCAGATTTTTGTTTTTCCTTTAACATGTATTTAAAGGAGATTTTACTGTACTAAATATTTACCCCTAAATTGTGCATTTACCATCTGTAATGCCATGTGAAACCACTAGATGGATGTATAACCATATAAAAATATCAACATTACTGTGTATTTCATGGTTTCTGGGAATATTTGATTAAGACAGTTACTTTGCATTTGGTTTTTCATTTAGATGCATATATTTAGACATTATTAAAGACTATATTTTGTCAAAGTAGTTGTAGTTTTTTAAATGTTGATTTGGTTTGGTGTCAGTGTTTGCATTACAGTCAAATCTGGAGACAAATCACTATTAAACATTTTGATTGTAAAGTTTAACATTTCAGTGGTGTAGGCAGATTATCTAAAATCTTGAATTTCAATGCAATGTCGAACCAGTCCAATAATGTTCACTCTAGCTTGAAAATCAGTATATGAGCACATGGTAGTCAGCCTAATGGTACACAGCTTCTAAGGATCATGCTTTTTGTTTTTTTTATTGTATTTATTTATTTTTTAATATAAATATAAATATATATATATGTGTGTGTGTGTGTGTGTGTGTGTGTGTGTGTGCGCATTAAAAATACCATCCCCGCAATAAGAATGACTCTGAGTTAAATTAAGATAAAGATGTGTTCTCACGTCAGGAGTGTTTATTGAACCAATCAGATAAGAGTAAATTGAGAGTCAGCTAGAGTCTCATTTGATTGGCTGAAAGGAGAAGGTCCCGCCTTCCACACGCGCTTGGAAATCTGAAATCAGTGAGAGAATTGTGCCAAAACTGCGAGCGCAAAGATGCAGACATACATGCGGGTTATTTGGGAAACATTTTGCTCTATGCACACAAGAAGTCATATAGACAGTTGCAACGATTTGTTTTTTTCTACACACACATTGGTTTTACTTATTCTATCCCTTTTTCAGTTCTTGATAAGGTTGTTTTCGCTTGCAAAATGTTGTAAACAGGCTTGCAATACTTTTGGCTGTATTTGGGCGAAACAACAGTGCCAGAAG
This sequence comes from Onychostoma macrolepis, assembly GCF_012432095.1. NCBI lineage: Eukaryota > Metazoa > Chordata > Actinopteri > Cypriniformes > Cyprinidae > Onychostoma > Onychostoma macrolepis. The sequence goes on along the minus strand of NC_081168.1, from coordinate 16,635,651 downwards.
TGTAAGCGCGGAAAAATGAAAGTCAGAAGAATACAGATCATATTTATTTTGCCTTAGCATTAATTTGCAGTTTCACAACACATGATATACACTTACAAAAAACAATAAAAGGCTGCAAATCTTTTTTTCTTACGCTTGAAACGTGATTTACACTTTAACAAATCTTTTCTTGCGCATGCAAAATTAATTTATGCTTGCTATCTCATGTACACTTTCACAAATCTTATCCTGCGCATGCAAATCTTTTTGACGTCATTTTACCTTCATACACGTTAACATGTTAAATTCACTGAACAAATGCGCATGGTCCGAGTAAGTAAAACGAGCATTGTTTTGTTTTTAGACAATATAGCCAACACGAAGTACATTTTTAAAAGCCGTTTTAATGCTATTCCTTGATAAACTTTCCCATTGTTTTTGACTTGTGTTTTAATATTTTGGCTAGACCTTTTTCCTGAACAACCGATGAGCAGCGCCATGATGGATTCTAACTTCCGTTTGGGTGCTCTCGTGTTCCGGTCTCCATAGAAATCCATTAAAACGGGGTAAAAAAAAGATAGACTGAATTGAAACTTTTTCAATATAACTACATATAAAAATGTGCGGAGGGTTGCTGTGCTGTTGTTGGCTGCCACAGTAAGGGCAGTATAAGCTAAGGAATTCCTTTAAAGTACTTGTTTTGCGTATCAGAAAATCTGTCTTGTCAGGCACTGTATATGGCTTGAAGCGCTTAAGTTAAAATACTGAGTGTGAAATAATAATATATTTTAAAATAATGTTTGTTCTTATCATTCTGTGTACAAAATCCCATGAACTTCACCCCGATTGGGAGCTGTATGTTCACTCATCTGTTTTCAATGCTATAACCTCGCGTCGCTTCATGTCATCTTCCCACTCATTGAACTATGGCTGGTCCTTTACTGCAAAAAGACGGTCATTGCGACACTGTAAAGTGATGAAACAATGGCTCCACATGATTTTTTAAAATTACTTTAATAGGTTTCACATTATATTATCAGCTCTGAAAATATAAAGGTGACTAGAAACCGGAAATGTAAAGCACCGTTCTAATCGGGGGAGACTTCCGCGTTCAGAAAAAGGTCTATAGGTTAAGCAAAACAAATGTGATTATTTTTGAGAACTTTTTAACTACAGGCAGACATAGGCTTACATTATAGTACAAATATTTTGAGTGTCCCTTATTCTGTCCCTTATTTTCTTGTTAAGAATCACAATTGTCCCTTATTTTCCATTTCTTTACTTAATTGGCAATCATCTTTTGACACCCCTGAAGGCAGCATCTTGCTCAGAAAAAAAAAAAACTATAAAAATAATAGATAAAAATGAATAATAGAAAGCGCAAAGACTGCGCTGCAAAGGCCAGTATACGTACATATATATATATATATATATATATATATATATATATATATATATATATATATATATATATATATGTATATGTATATATATGTATATATGTATATATGTATATATATATATATATATATATATATGTATATATATATATATGTATATGTATATATGTATATATATATGTATATGTATATATGTGTATATATGTATATATGTATATGTATATATGTATATATATATATGTATATATATATGTATATATATATATATATGTATATATATATATGTGTATATATGTATATATGTATATATATATATATGTGTATATATGTATATATATATATATATATATATATGTATATATATATATATATATATATATATATATGTATATGTATATATATATATATATATATATATATATATATATATATATATATATATATATATATGTATATATATATATGTATATATATATATATATATATGTATATATATATATGTATATATATATGTATATATATATATATGTATATATACAATGCAAATGCAATGAATTACAAGGCTGTAGAGAACAGTGCACGATTGCAGGTTTTAATTACATTATTTTAATAGTCAGTCGTGAACTAAAGTGGGCCGGTCTAAGGCATGAAACTCCAGGGCTGAAAATGAGTCCCACGCCGGCCCTGGTTCAGTGCCTCTCAAGCTTCAAAAGTGTTTGCTGTAGCTGTGGCACAACATCAAGCCCCCTATTGGTTAAGGTGAGAACTGCAGGCAAATGCACCCAAATGGGGCTGTCTTATTCAGGTGCTACAGTACTTCCTTCCTCTCATCATGTGAAAGATGGTGGCTTTTGTGTTAAGTTTTTCTTTACGAGGGCTCGAGTCATGCATGTTTCTCCTGGAGTGGGCCTTGAACTAACTACCACTGCTGCACAACAGCTTCCACAATCATTCACAGGAACTCAACTGAAATGTGCTTTTGCGACTCCGGTGGGCCGGAAACATGCAAACCCACCCGAAGTCAGCCAGTCAGAGCAGAACTGAACCGGTGGGAGCACGTCACTTTTATTCTTTCATTTTAATCACTGAGTTAAGCTGATCACATTGATCAATAGTTAGAAACAATAGACTAAAGAAGAAAAAAGAAGTTTGCAGTGTTTTCCACTGTACTCTGTAACATCACTACTTCAATGTTTTGTCAAGCCAAGATGAGTCACTTGTTTTGCAAAATAAGTTGCACAAATTGTACAAGCATAAATACAAGGTAAATAGTAGTAGGTAGCTGTTCTGCTACTCTGTTCGATATGTGATGTCAAGTGAGACGTGTACATTTAGCTGGTGAAGATTCTCTCTTTTTTGACTACTTTTACATATCTTTTACTAAGACAATCGGTGGAAAATGCATTTGTTCTTATTTTTTGTATTTCTTTTTGTTTCGTATTTTTAATACAATAATTGTAAATATTGGTTATATTTTTGTTGATTTGTAGAAATGTATGATGTTTATGCCTCAACATCCAGTTTATATGAAGCTGGGAATCATTCAATTCTGTGCTTGCAGCAGAATATGCAGTCCTGTCACCTCATTGCAAGTGTTTCAATAATACAAATACATTCACATTTGACAATCTGAGGATTTTAAATTGTCCATATCTGAATGTGTTTCACACACATTGCTTGCTGGGATGCATTCAGACCCTTTTCTACATGTTTTGCTTTTTCTAGTATTTAAATGTCTAGAAGGGTTTCTCTTACACACTCCAAACAAATGCACATTCTGATCAGTGTGTTTGTTAAAGTTTTCTTGGGAGTTTGAGCTTGTAAAAAATATGTGTGCTTTTCTCATCTCTATTCACAATTTGATGGCAATTTGGATTAACTGTTGTGTGGGCAGAGGCCTGAAAGTTTCAACCTGGAGAGCAATGCAGCTTTACTCTTTAAAAGCAGATAGGCATTGTTTGATGTAATGAAAAGAGTTTGCAATATTTGTGTTCAGAATTACAGAGTTTGAATGTAAAAATACACCTAAATATAAAACCAGTAAGATTTAGTTTAAAATTACAAAGAAGAACATTAAGTTGTTAGTATGGACATAAACCTTTAATATAATGAGCTACATCATTTAATTACAGATTTGTAACATTTGGACCAATCAGACACACAATTTAGTATTTGATTTAACAAATCAATTAGTTATTAGATTAACAAATAGTCACAGACCCCTCACCCAATACACATACTCGGTGCCAGTATGTCTGTCAATGACTTCAGGCCCCCGGTTCCATGGCAGCCCATCAGATAACACTAGTTTTATTGCTCAAAGGAATGCAAGCAGAGCAACTTGCACTACCTTTTTCCTATAGGAAAGACATTATGCCATAAAAATGGAATCTTCTCTAATTAATTAATAGAAAAACCTTTCTTTGAATGAACACACATATTATTCAGGTCATTGTGTATATTATTACTGTTCTTGTATATGTTTTTGTATATCGTATACTGTTTTTTGCATGCGTATGATAGATGACTTGTTAATATCACTTTAACTCATACCATGTTTGGTCTCTATCAATTCGTCTTCGGATGATCTAATTGAGAGTGAATATTACATGTTGATACCTATGCAACTCCCAGTCGCCACCGAGCCAGAATAACATCTTTTGGAGTTCATCACCTTTCAAACCCGGAAGAACTTGAAGAACTCCAACACCACGAAACCTTTAAACCATCAGAACTTTCATCTGAGACTGCATCCAGACACAAAGGAAATGCAAGTATCATACATTTACCTAAACGAAACAGAGGTTTAGTATAAGTTATAGATCCCGTTATAAATGGCGCTGATGGTTTTATTCAGGTGGTTAACTGACTCTTTTCATAGCTTCATTCTCTGGTTTCCTGATGGTTTCATCCATCAACTCTCATTTGCCCTTTCCCCATATATGAGTGATTGTATGTTTGTTTGTTAGACTAGTTTGCGTTAGTGTTTAGTTAATAAAACTCTTGTGCACAAATTACATGAGTTTCTGGTTCTGCCTTGCAAATTAATGTCTCTTTACGATTTTGGCCCTCGCTACATGCTCTAATGCATTAATAGGAAAATATTTTCTGTGGCCACGAAAATATCCTTTCTTAGAGTTGATATGAACTTGCACTGAATGTTCTCTGGACGAACAGATCAGTTGATGGCAATTTAATTCTGCTACAGTTATTACTGTCAGCCGATATAAATAATTGTAATTAATCATAATTAATTGTAATTATTTATATACAATTCCCTTTTAAGCTAATTTGCTACAGATTATTTTTGTAATTGTACGTACATTTGGATGTAATTTAAGAAAACAGAAAAAAATACTGTATAAATAATACAGCAATTTTTTGTATAAAAATAATAATAATATTTAAAATAACAGTCAAGTTTTTAATTTACAGGTATTGTTACAGTTTTGAACATAATTTAAAAAATTTTTTTTTTTTCTACAGTTTACTGATCCCAAACATTTGAATGACAATATACCCACATAGCAAATGTTTTCTGGCCCAGCTCCGGGCCAGACAATCACTTATCCCTTGCCCCAAGTACCACAAAGAATGACGGCCCTGAAGTGGCCCAGAACTGGATTAAAGATAAGGGCCACACGTGGGCCATAACCGGCCCGAATCTCAGCCAGTACGCACCCCTAACTGGCCCTGAACTGGGCCAAAACAGGTTTTATTATTGGTACCAATTCTCAGCCTTAAATAAACCAGAATCCCCAAATCTGAGCCACACCTGAGCCTTATATAGCCCAGACCCAATACAGAATCTTATATTTGATATTATTGCATACTATAATCGCCATTATTCATTTTGTGAAATGTTTTGGTAATGTACACACAAATTATGCCAATAAAGTACATTAAACCGAATAGAAAAACAGCCTTAAAATTCTCAGGTCATGTAACGGCAATAAAAAACGTATTGCATTGAAAAAAAATTTTTAAATATTTTTTTTATGAAGAACAAATCAACCTCAATAGAATGACTGTATAAAGTATACAGTCTATAAGAAAAACGTAACAGACAGACACTTAAGACACATGATCACAAGAATTTATTGCAGAAATGTCAAAGAACAGTACCACAGTAGTCCAAATGACGATGCGTTGCAGTCGCAGTCCTCTCTGGCGGAATATAATAGTTTAGTGCGAGGAGCAGGGCATAATTTAAGTTGTTAAACGCTGAAAACACTATTGATCCACTCCGTGACAAAGCGCGTTTCTTATACAAAACACGCATCACCGGAAACAAGGCATGTCGCAATCTATGACGAAACCGGCGAGAGCCAATGAGCGTTTGATATTGCTGCCGTAAAACTTGTTGTAAAACTGCTTAACGGCAAATTTTTTAATTGTTACTATAGCTACAGAGAAAATAGATACATATTGCCAATGAATGGTTTGAATTTGGATCTTTTCCT